>NW_019268573.1:572192-662496 GCF_002738365.1 Cucurbita moschata
TATATTAAAAAATTTAAATAAATGAATTTGGAAAATTTTCTTATTTATTTACTTTTAATCTCCACCTTCCATTATTCCTAATTGGTCAATATTAATTCCTACATTTTGTCACTTTTCTTCTCTATATAAACTCATCAACTTCCCCACACAACTTCCATAAATTCTCCAATCCTCATTTGTTCAAAGTCTACATGTTTGTTGCTCTCTCCAAGCTTACAAGTTTATTTCTCTTCATCTTATTCTTGAGAGGGATTATTATTGTATTGTGATGAAATAGTTGTGAGTATTCCAAATTGTAAATCTACTCTTTGAGAGAGTTGTGATGTGTTACTACCAAACTCAAATACTTATCGGTTTGATCCTGCACTGTGGAAAGGATTGAGTTTGCTCTTGAACTTGTAAAAAGAGCGGTGTAGCGGTTTTGGCTCTGATCCGTGGAAAGAGTCGAGAAAGTTCTTTATTCAAATTCCCAAGAGGCGCTTGGGGAGTGGAGTAGGTCGAGTTTGACCGAACCACTATAAAACTACGGTGTCATTTTCTCTAACTCTTTCCTATTTAATTTCAAAATCATTATTGTAATTTATTGCATGTTCTACTTGATTATTGTTTTGACATGAATTATTTTGTTCTAATAATTATCATCTTCTACTTATTTGTAAAATGTTTCATCATTAGAAAAATTAATCACGTTTAAACACTTTTATCGTTAAAACCCTATTCACCCCTCCTCTAAGGTTGCCATACCGATCCAACAATAACATGTTGTATATATACAATTTAGAAAACAGAACATAACGCTTCATGCTTTTAACATGTCATTTCATAACGTGCAATTCATACAACAATTACCTCAATGGTCACACAAAACAATCTAAACATGACACATCACATCACAATATATCGTATCATAAACATTGAGTATCGTAAACACTTGGTGGTCATATCGTTCCCTAACTTATCATAGCCTTAACATTCTTATACCTATCATAGTCATATCGTTACGTGAACGTACCTTGGTCATATCATCACAGGAACGTATTCTAATGCTATCATTCTATCAATCTATCACAAACCTATCCCTTTCTATCCATACCTAACCATATTCTTTCATCAATCTCCCGTATCCATAGCAAGTATGTAACCTAACCTTAAATCTCCGGTGAATCTCAACTGGGGTAAAGGTCATTCTCATATTTTTCCTCAAGTAAATCTAACAATTATTGTTTTTCTGTTTCTTTGGGCGTTACTCTATGGCGTAAGGATAGGTTGAGGAGAGATAATTGTGGGGAGGGATGAGAGGTTAGTGGAGAGAGGTGGGGAAATGTTGTTTTGTTGTTTATTTATTTATTTATTAGTATTATTATTTTAACTATTTTTTTTATAATTATTTTTATTTATTTATTTTTGGGCTATTACAAGAACACTCCCGCCCATATTGCAACGACTAGATTAGCCCAACGATCTATGCAATCCATCTTAGTAATATGCCCGTGGTCTAATAGCCTGCCAACAACCAAAGTTACATAGATGGGACATTGTCTCTAAATCAACTCAAGTTTTGTGGTAATCTTCCTTATCCCCCTACACGAATGCATTCAGAAAACTTAACATAAAAAACTTAAAGAAAATTATCGATGAATTTTTCCTAACAATGTCAACTTGGTTAAAAGGTATTACCATAGTTAAGGTTTTAAGGTGTCATTTTAAGTTTGATTTTTAAGTATCCCAAGTTTTATGGCATCTGAAGATATCCACCATGCTTATAAATACCAATTTTTAGAAGAGAATTTTGTTTAGCCCCTTCTTGATATTCCAAAGGTGTTGAAGAAGGAAAAAAAAAGTTGTGGTGCCTTTCCGTTATGGTTATAGGAACTTTAGTTTTATGATGTACTAGATAAGGGATACCAAGAGAAAAGCATATTTGACAATGTTTACAATGAAAGTTACCAAATTCTCAAACTCTAACTTGGCCACAAATCAAATAGAGTAAGTGGTTCGTAGATACATGTGATTTACTAGTGCATTTGATTTGCATTGGGTTAGGGTGGAGTTTTAACTAGTTTCATGTCATGATTTTGATACCAAAAATTTACTAGAATTGGGATAAGTAGCCCAAGAGAAGAATATTACAAATTTCTTGATTTCGTATGGAAAAATAGGCAAATTTACATAGTTCATCTACAAAAGATAAGACATTAATGATGAACCAAATCAAGTGGACAGTTACAAACAATACAGATACAACAATAATGAGGAAAGGAAAACAATTTTTTTTATTATTAAAAATATAGAGAACGAACAATTCTTATTGGAACCATTCCTCTAGTGAATTCCATCGGAACTTCTATAATAAATGGACTATACAAAATTGTGAGCACTCAAATATTGCAAAGCCCCGGTATCTATTATCAATCAGAATTGGACCATAACGAAATTTCGGTTTATAACGGCACCATAATATTTGATTGGGGAGGAAGATTATAATTCAATATTGATCAAAAAGCAAGGATATGGGCTAGTGTGAGTAGGAAACATAAAATATCTATTCTATTTTTATCATCAGCTATGGGTTCAAATCTAAGAGAAATTCTTGAGAATGTTTACTTGCCTGGAATTTTTTTTTGTCTTTCATGAATGATAAGGAGAGAAAAAAGATTTTAGATCAAAAGAAAATGTCATTTTAGAGTTTTATCAACAATTTTCTTATGTATGCCGAGATGGTATCTTAAAATGAGATTTTGAAGATGTATGGACAAAAAGGTCAATTATTGAACCTTTAGCAAAGTTTAGAGAATTTGATTTTGAACTACTAAAACTATTGATCCAGTTGATGGAATGATCATGAAGAAAAAAAAAAAAGTGAGGATCTTGGGATTATGATTGAGTAAGTTTGTCAACCTTATTAAGATTGAGTAAGTTTGCGAACCTTATTGTACACATGAACATTTATTTCAATGAAGTACCTAAGCCACAAACCTACTAAATGAGTTCAGTTGCTCATGAAATTTTAGGACAATGCTCAATATGACATTATAATGTTATGTACGAAATTGGAAGACTTCATTTAAATTCCATAAAACATAACCTTTAACTTAAAACACAGCCATGGACTTACGTGTTTCGAAAACATCTTTAAAACGACACAACAAAAGACTCGAAATAAAATAAATAAGCGTTTAAGTTTAAAACATCCTATTCTATCCTAAGTTTAAGAAAATAAATGCCACCATCCTATGCATGTGTCATGATCTTGAGTTGCGATGTCGTCGTCAGTCGTACAGGAATGCATTGCCTTAACCAGAAAAATGTAGTAGCACATGGCTTGAGTATTTAAAGAAATACTCAGTAAGCAACCCCACTATTAGGGTTAAATGCAACAATCACATGCAATGAAATGATGGGATTTATCTTTCATTTCGTTTTGTTTCGTTTCATTTCATTTCGTTTCGTTTTTCCTATAGTGTAATCCTAATAGGTAATCGTGGACGTGTACCATATACTCTACACGCAGCCCATACGTGCGAGTATGGGCTCACCAGCTAGTTCGCACACCGCTGGGCCACTGTCTCTAGCCGGTGGGCATGCTTTGGGGGCCCACCAGGACCCGTTAAAACTAAAACCGTCACGGCAGCGCTATGCAAGGCATAACGATCGTTGTCCTGCCATTTAGATGTACGCGTCTGTACCCTCGTGATGGGATAGGGGTATCCCCCCAAATGCATGATCACACAATATGCATGAGGTCCCACTAGTCCTACAGTCATCATTTAATGAACATAACCCCGTGTCACATTTTCATGCTTACATGTCATTCTCATTCTCATTTTGTTACATATCATACATATTTCTAGCGGGGTTATGTATCATGCAATTTACCGTATTTCATGTCATACAATTCATTCAGTTACATTCCAATACTCATACAACAAGCCATAATCGTACAAGGGCACACATTATCACATGCATTCATATCACATCAACTAAGCAGCATAAATAACATACATTCACGTTCACATGATTTCGTACTTAAGCACAATAATCTAGCATACAATGTATCATATCATAACCAAGTCATAACGTAAACACTTCATAGTCATATCGTTCTCTAACTTACTATAGCCTTAATGTTCTTATACCTATCACAGACATATCATTACGTGACGTACCTTAGTCATATCGTCACAAGAACGTACCCTAACGCTATCGTTCTATCAATCTATCACAAACCTATCCCTTTCTACCCATAACCTAACCGTATTCTTTCATCAATCTCTCCTATCCATAGCACTCTGGTATGTAACCTTCTAACGTTTCATGAACGTATATTACTTCTATCGTTACATTTCGTTTTGTGCATCCTTCTCGTACCCTATCTCAAACATATCCTTGAGCACATCGTACCATAATTATTGTCATACAAATCACATATTATAACATAACATAACATATAGGAAGCATATCGATCCACAGACAATTCACACATATCAATATATATGACACATACAGAACCACAAGGCACGTGCCAACATCAAATATAACCATGCCGATAGTAAGGTCACTTACCTGGCCAGCTTAAGTCGTTGTCACGAATATATCTTTAATTAAAGTTCGATTCCGTCCTTTGAAATCCAAGTCAACCTATATGAGTCCATGACATTAGTTTCAGGTTTGAACTCTACAACATTATTTCTCTAATTTACATTGGTCCATTGTTAAAAGTCTGAAATGTTATATATCTATAATTATATTTTTATTAAAAATCTTATTTTTCATACTGTTGTATAAGAAAGTAGATATAACTATATTTCAAGTTATTCTGGACTTTACTCCCCTATGTAAACTCAATGTATTTACCCTGTGTTTACTTTTTCCCTCTATATCTAGTATGTGGTTTTTAATTCCCTAATTTTTCTTTTTATCTGTTTCCTTTTAATTCTGTTGTCATGCCTTCCAAATTTCGAGTGATATCTGTTTCCAAATCTTTCCTTATCTCAGTGTTTCCTATTCAAAAGTTTTCTTGGTCATTCTATCTT
Organism: Cucurbita moschata; assembly: GCF_002738365.1. NCBI lineage: Eukaryota > Viridiplantae > Streptophyta > Magnoliopsida > Cucurbitales > Cucurbitaceae > Cucurbita > Cucurbita moschata. The sequence continues at coordinate 577,226 of NW_019268573.1, forward strand.
TAATCTATTCATTTGGCTCCTGATAAAAATTTAATCTAATATTACTAATCTGACATGATTGACTATAGAATCGTATAAATGATGGACATTTAGTTTCTAACTCAGAGCTAGATCATTGTAATAATTCAATGAAGATCTAGTTGTGATTTCTAAAAAATATAGGATAAAAGAAAATAAAGATTTAATATATACCTCGTTGATCAGATCTATCTTCACGTAAATCTCCAGTGAATCTCAATTGGGTAAAGGTCATTCTCATTTTTTTTTATCAAGTGATTTTCTGTTTCTTTTTTTTTTGCATTACTGTCGAGCATAAGGATAGGTTTGAGGAGAGATAATTGTGGGAAGGGATGAGAGGTTAGCTGAGAGGAGTGGGGAAATGTTTTTTTATTTTTTTTATTTTTTATTTTAATTAATTAATTAATTATTTTTATTTTTTATTATTATTATTTTAACCATTTTTATAATTATTTTTATTAGTTTATTTCTTTATATATTTTTGGGCTATTACATAAGGCTTGTCGATCCTTGAGCTTCCACTGTTCCATGGTCATGGTATCCGGTTTCACCCCCAACAGGGGTTCGTGAAGATCTTTCTAGACAGATAATCTTCAATCTGCATCTTCTAGAAACCGAAATCGGGTCCATCGAACTTCTCGATTCCAATCTTTGAACTTTCCATCTTCACAAATCATGGTGACTTCCGCCTTGCTCTGATACCAGTTGTTTGGATCGATACCAGTTGTTAGCTTTGATACCAATTGTTAGGATCGCTCAACAACGCACACACTCGATCAAGATGAACACAAAGAACAGAAGAGAGACAATACAAGGAGGAATATTGGCTAAAGATTTTATTATTGATGACTGTCAGGTATGTACAACAAGAGAGAATACAAAGAATGAAGAGGAGTACATTTTGAGAGCACTGCCCGAGTATATATATGGTTTCAATTTACTAAATATAGCTTCCAAAGATTTAAACCTACGAGATATAATCAAACAAATATATCTCTATCAAATCTTTACCAATCTCTACCATATATATCTCTATCATATCTTTACGAAATATCTTCCAAATATATCTCTACCAGATTTAGGCATCAGACTCCATATCCCAACAGAGTTGTCACTTAACTAACAACACCTTAGATATTCATGCCATTTTGTACAGAGTTTGGACTCCAAATGTTGTGGGTATCAAATAGGATGTATCTTTTTCCCTGTTTATGTTTATACACAGCTCCGTGTTTATTTACAAATTCAGAACCAAGTATTCTATTTTTGTCTCAGTATTTTAGAAGTGAATCCAGGTCTCAATTGGATCGTTATTAATGGTATCAGAGCTAGACACCGGACGATGTGTTAACCTTCTCGCTGTTCCCCGAAGGGGGTAGACATGAGACAGTGTGCCAATTAAGGACGCTGGCCCCAAAGGGGGTGGATTTGGTGGTGGTTCCACATCGATCGGAGAAAGGAACGAGTGCCAGTGATGACGCTGGGCCCCGAAGGAGGATGGATTGTGATGTCTCACATTGTTTGGGTAGGAGAACAAATCACCGTTTACAAGGGTGTGGAAACCTTCCTCTAGTAGATGCGTTCTAAAACCTTGAGGGGAAGCCCGAAAGGAAAAGTCCAAAGAGGACAATATCTACTAGCGGTGAATCTAGGTTGTTACATATATTTGGGGCTACAGGTGGTAGTGACTGTAGTGGCTCTCTCCCTAGATGGCTCTTTAATGAGTACTGCTGAAGTTCGAAGTCCTAAGGGTGGAATTGGAGGTCTTATTAGTCTCAAGTTTTGGAATTCTGAGTTGGAAACAAAAGGTTTAGTTTGTCAACCATTGTATATAAGCCCCACAGGTTTGTTTTTGGTCCTTTTCCAAAGCCAATATGAAAAATTATTGGTAAGGTTATTGTATTGGAGTTAATATATCTGACTACAACAACTTACTGATGGTAAGTGTCACGACCCGATTTTTCGAGGCTTCGAAAAATCGAATCGTGACTAAAAAGACGAAATCGAAAACAAACAAAAGGAAAATAAAAGAAAAGAAAAGCAAAGTAAAAAGATAAAAATACAATTGAATTAAAACAAAAGAGAGAAATTTTGTTTGTTAATTATTACAAAAGAAATTGCAAATATAAAATGAAATACACAGACTCTAAAAGACCGAAAAGGGACTGACGCTCCGGAACGACCCCCTCTGTGACTGTACAGCTCTCAAACGCTCCTCTACCTCGACCAGCAGCCAGCGAACACCTGAGAAAAATAAAGGAGAACGGGATGAGTATAAAAATTATACTCAGTAAGCCACCTACTTATAGACTCTCTTCGCATCTTAATTTAACAGAACTCCCACGGTTTCCTAATTCGGTTCTAGGACATCAGGTTCTAACCTTAGTCTCTTGAGGCTTGCCCCTTGGGTTTCATCGGTTCATCGTCCTTTCATTAGTCACCTAGAGGTTTCTTATGCCAAGCTAATGTGGTCGGTATCTCTCTATGAGGTGCTACCTCTACATGGCTATCTAGGACTACATGGTACCTAGCCTAGGGGTGAGCTGAGTACCCCTACGCCCACATAGTCCTCCTATGGGGGGGTGCGACCCAACCCGTTCCCATGCAGCTAATGGGTTGTACGACGTGGGGACACATTTCCCATGCGAAATGGCTAAGAGCAGTAAGGACTGATCGGGGACCCTTGGTCCTCCCACGAAGCTATAGATACCGTTCTCACACTAGCAATTTATGAACACTCCTGAGGTACCTTGTTGCCATGGTAATCAGCTAAGTAACTAGGGGAAAGTTAAGTCTGGCTAAAGCGACATATCGCTCCTAACGGTAACCCCCTAAGCTTATCTTAGAAATGGGCACTAGAAAATAACGGGGTGTGCATGCAACCGTCTTCTAACATCCTAATATTCATGCAAACTAAGCACGCCGGCTCAACGGGGCGATGGCCTCCATCCAGCACACAAAACACGAAGTTCGCGCTCAATGGGGCGAATTCATCCATCGAGCACCTGAAACACAGAATACACAATTCCAACATAAATTAAACGCATGCAGACGTATAACGGAAGCTGATATGAACCAAGAGACATCAATCATACAATATGCTTCAATAAAGATGTGAAGAAAAGGTTGTCAAAATTATCAAAAGATGTTTCAATTCATGCTACATTGAAGAAGAATAAAGTTTGATTGTTGTAAATTTTGGGTGGGTTATAATTTAGAGTTATTGTGTTTTAAGACTTTTTATTTAATTTCGGTTACATTTACATAATGGCTAATTATGGCCATAAAGTGTGAATGTTACAACTTTTGGAATGTCTTTAATAGTTTCATTTTGAGGCTATATAAAGCCATCTATGTTGTATTTGTAATGAGACTTAGAAGATATATCAAAAGAAGCATTTGTGCTTTTCTTTAGCCAATGGCTAAGTTTCTTTGCAACTCTATGTAGTTTAGGTTGCATGTAGAATCATTCAAGCTCGATATGATCAATCTTGCTTGTGGAGTGATTCGAATCTCAAACAAGTGTTTGAGATTACTTGATCAACAAGAATCATTGAAGCTAGACATGATCGATCTTGCTTCTGGAGTGATTCGAATCTCAAACAAAGTGTTCTTGGCTTGAGATATTCGATCGACAAGGTAATCCGAATCTTATTCCCCTTGTAGTTGATTCCTTATCTTATCATTTAGTATCAGAGCTTCAGGCTCAAGATCGGATATATGTTTCCTTTGCGTTTCTTTTCAATTTGTTTTTTTCTTTTTAGTTTTTAATCGACCCAAAGTTCAAAATTCAATCTTCGCTATATTTACAATTTTGAGAGGTGAGAATGAGAGCTTCATTTGTGTAAACAGAGTGGCCTAAAAAAAAATCCTTGAGTGTTGTATACACATGAGAGATTGTTGTGAGGGCCTTTGTATTTTCATATCTTATGTTTTGCAGCAAAGTTTCACAAATAGATTCGAGGACGAATCCTCTTGAAGAAGCGGAGAATGATATGAACCAAGAGACATCATTCATACAATATACTTCAATGAAGATGTGAAGAAAATGTTGTCAAAATTATCAAAAGAGGTTGCAATTCATGTCACATTGAAGAGGAATGAAGTTTGATGGTTATAAAGTTTGGGTGGGTTACAATTTAGAGTAATTTAGAGTTATTGTATTTTAAGACTTTTTATTTACTATTTAGGTTACATTTACATAATGGCTAATTATGGTCATTAAGTATGAATGTTACAACTTTTGGAATGCTTTCATTTTGAGGCTATATAAAGCCATGTATGTTGTATTTGTAAGGAAGACTTGGAAAATATATTAAAAGAAGCATTTGTGCTTTTTCTTAGCCAATGGCTGAGTTTCTATGCAACTCTATGTAGTTTAGGTTGCATGTAGAATCATTCAAGCTCGACATGATCAATCTTGCTTGTGGAGTGATTCGAATCTCAAACAAGTGTTCTTGTGTTGAGATATTTGATCAACAAGAATCATTGAAGCTAGACATGATCAATCTTGCTTGTGGAGTGATTCGAATCTCAAACAAGTGTTCTTGTGTTGAGATATTTGATCAACAAGAATCATTCAAGCTAGACATGATCGATCTTGCTTGTGGAATGATTCGAATCTCAATCAAGTGTTCTTGACTTGAGATATTCGATCAACAAGGTAATCCGAATCTTATTCCCCTTGTATTGATTCCTTATCGTATCATTTGGTATCAATGATATGAACCAAGAGACATCAATCATACAATATGCTTCAATAAAGATGTGAAGAAAAGGTTGTCAAAATTATCAAAAGATGTTTCAATTCATGCTACATTGAAGAAGAATAAAGTTTGATTGTTGTAAATTTTGGGTGGGTTATAATTTAGAGTTATTGTGTTTTAAGACTTTTTATTTAATTTCGGTTACATTTACATAATGGCTAATTATGGCCATAAAGTGTGAATGTTACAACTTTTGGAATGTCTTTAATAGTTTCATTTTGAGGCTATATAAAGCCATCTATGTTGTATTTGTAATGAGACTTAGAAGATATATCAAAAGAAGCATTTGTGCTTTTCTTTAGCCAATGGCTAAGTTTCTTTGCAACTCTATGTAGTTTAGGTTGCATGTAGAATCATTCAAGCTCGATATGATCAATCTTGCTTGTGGAGTGATTCGAATCTCAAACAAAGTGTTCTTGGCTTGAGATATTCGATCGACAAGGTAATCCGAATCTTATTCCCCTTGTAGTTGATTCCTTATCTTATCATTTAGTATCAGAGCTTCAGGCTCAAGATCGGATATATGTTTCCTTTGCGTCCTTCTTTTCAATTTGTTTTTTTCTTTTTAGTTTTTAATCGACCCAAAGTTCAAAATTCAATCTTCGCTATATTTACAATTTTGAGAGGTGAGAATGAGAGCTTCATTTGTGTAAATGAGTGCAAACAGAGTGGCCTAAAATTCCTTGAGTGTATACACGTGAGAGAGTGTTGTGAGGTCCTTTGTATTTCCATAACTTATTTTTTGCAGCAAAGTTTCACAAATAGATTCGAGGACGAATCCTCTTGAAGAAGTGGAGAATGATATGAACCAAGAGACATCAATCATACAATATGCTTCAATAAAGATGTGAAGAAAAGGTTGTCAAAATTATCAAAAGATGTTTCAATTCATGCTACATTGAAGAAGAATAAAGTTTGATTGTTGTAAATTTTGGGTGGGTTATAATTTAGAGTTATTGTGTTTTAAGACTTTTTATTTAATTTCGGTTACATTTACATAATGGCTAATTATGGCCATAAAGTGTGAATGTTACAACTTTTGGAATGTCTTTAATAGTTTCATTTTGAGGCTATATAAAGCCATCTATGTTGTATTTGTAATGAGACTTAGAAGATATATCAAAAGAAGCATTTGTGCTTTTCTTTAGCCAATGGCTAAGTTTCTTTGCAACTCTATGTAGTTTAGGTTGCATGTAGAATCATTCAAGCTCGATATGATCAATCTTGCTTGTGGAGTGATTCGAATCTCAAACAAGTGTTTGAGATTACTTGATCAACAAGAATCATTGAAGCTAGACATGATCGATCTTGCTTCTGGAGTGATTCGAATCTCAAACAAAGTGTTCTTGGCTTGAGATATTCGATCGACAAGGTAATCCGAATCTTATTCCCCTTGTAGTTGATTCTTTATCTTATCAGAAGCTTAAGGCATACAAGCAACACTCAGATAATTCACCCAACACATCATAACAATCCAGCTGATTAATCTCATTCATGGAGAGCTAATTTAAGGCAAAATTACGAACATACATACATACAATCCAAGCGAACCCTACAAGTATTTCTTCCTAAATACCGGGTGGTGACTTACCTGGTTGATGCGTGCTCTTTCTGCTAGCGTTTCTTTGCCCATGAGGTGTCCAAAAATACTGATCTCTTTAAATTAGGTTCCTATTAACGTAAAAACAGCATTAGAACTGGAACCGGGACAAAAAAATTAGGCAAACAGAAAGCAACCGGGCCAAATTGGCCTTCCCACGCACGCTCACGCGCCAGCAGCGCGCTGGGAGTGTGTGGTCACGCGCGCGGGAAGGCGCCAGTCGCAGGCTGCACGCGCGCCCACCTCCGCGTAGTCGCGGGTCGGCCGGTCCGGTCGACTCGGCTCGCGTCGCAGTTCGGCCTGGCTTGCAGGCGACACGTGTCGACGCCTCGCTGGAGCTACATTGCTCCAGCCGATGGTCGACGCATGTCCGGCGCCTGTCGCCGCTCGCCGGCCGACTCCCTTTTTTTTTTTTTTTTTTTCCTTCTTTCTTCTCTGCCCTCTGAAAACCTAAACACAACCCTCTTTTCCAATTTTTATATCTTTCGATCCGTAGATCGGATTGACATGATTCCTTCGTAAAAGTTTTAGATCGTGTTACGGGCTATGTCCTCGTATTTTTTCGTAATTTTTGCTTAACTACCGGATGAGTTAAGAAGGTCGGAATTTTGCTCACCATTCTCGGACGACTCTCGGATCTCCGCCTTCGGGTTGAGGTCTCAGCCAAACTTCTTCACAGATCATGTGTAGAGTTGTTCCTAGATGAATATATCAAGATTTCAGATCTTGATTCACAAAGGAAAACCGTAGATCTGAGAAAACGTTCAAGATCCTTACCTTGCGGGTTTTTCGACTTCTTGATGAAAAATGGAACTCTGGCCACCCACATCCTCTTTTCCCTTCCAAGAAAGTCTCTCTGCATGATCTTCACCTCCTTGCATCATGATCTTCACCGGAATAGACTCCGACGGTAGTTTTCAGTGAGTCTTCCGGCGGTTCATCCTTTCTCCTCTGTCTAGGTTCTCTCTACCCCTTTCTCTCACTATCTCTCTTTTGCAGAACTATGGATGGGGTTTCGTTTGGACCCCTTAGGTGGTTGGAGGGGCAAATTTACCTATTTGCCCCTCTCGACTTTTCCTATTTTTTTTTTCTTTTTCTATTTCTATTTCTCTTTCTTCGGGTATCTTTTTCTATTTCTATTTCTCTTTCTTCGGGTATTACAAACTCTCCCCCCCTTAGAAACTTTCGTCCCTGAAAGTTGGCGTCTCTTGGAAGAGTTTGAGATAGGCCCCTCTCACGTCTTCTTTACGTTCACGGGTTGCCTCTTCATTAAGCTGGTTACTCCCCACGGGACTTTTACTAAGGTGGTCGCTCTTTCATACCAACACTTCGCGTCTTATCTCATCGATCTACTCGATAAGTGGTCTCACCTGGGATGAGGTGAGTTGTCTTGGTTGGTCTACCCCAACTATCCAAATCACGTTACGAGTCTGTTTAGTCTTTGGCAAACCCGAGACAAAACCCACACTCACTACTTCCCATTGAAGGACTGTAGCAATCTGGTTGGGCGCTATTTCGATGCCTTAACCTGCTAGCAGCATCGTCTTACGAAAACCGCCGTGTCTCTCTTCATTCCCAAGCCACCCATAGCATCTCTTCAGATAACTTCGTACATCCTAGGTGGAACGTATCAGATGTATTGTGGCTTCAGCTAAAATGTCTTTTAGGATTTCCTCGTCTCAGGGAACACCTAGGTAGTCTTGCCAGTGCAGGACCCCGTCTGAGGAGATAGAACACCTAGTTGGCTTTTCCACCCCAGTCTGACTCCACACTTTGTTAAGGTGTTCATCAGATCTCTAGGCATCAGAGACACGTTTTCATAAAGTGGGTTGCATGGTCATCTATGCTATCTTAGCGATATCACCATTAACTGCAACCCCAGTTTCTAGCATTCTTCCTTCCATCTTGTAACTTCCCTTGCTTGGTGATTATTGCAGATGTATGAACGGTCTGTGTCATTCCATCTGTACGACCAAGTACTCAAGGCTCTTTAGTCAGTGTATGCTTGCACTTTTCTCCATGCTCGTAATGTTGCCATGTCTCCATGGCAAGCACGACTGCTGCTAGTTAAAGGTCATGGGTAGGGTAATTTTGTTCGTGTTCTTTCTGCTTTCTTGAAGCGTAAGCTAACGCCTTACCATTCTGCATAAGCACGCACCCTAAGCCCTTACATGAGGCGTCTCTATACGTTACAAGGTTGTCTAGCCCAACTTGAACCGATGCAGTCACCAACCTATGCTTAAGTGCCTGAAAACTCTGGTCGCCTGCTGGTATTCGTGTAGGCGCTACAGAGATCCTGGAAATATCACGTACGAGTCTTTCGAGAGATTTCTAGAAACTTCATACCATAGTGACTGTGGTCAGTTTTGGCCACCTCATAGCTACTTCAATCTTAGCAGTGTCTACGATGCACTCTCTCCGTTTGTCACCACATAACTTCGGATGTCATCTCAGACAACCAACACCGGCACTTTGGAGATCTTAGCGCATGATCGATATGTTCATAACACCACCAAAACCTTCCTCAAGTGTTCATTGTCATATCGTCAAAGATGACTATAATGATGATAGCAAGAGAATCTCATGCACCTTCGATGTTTGTAAACTTACACTTTCTCATGACTCTGGAAGGGCTCGTCAGTAAACTCACCTTCCTCATGACTCTGGAAGGCAGTCCTCAACATGTCCCTCTCTTTGATCCTCATAGGAGGTATCCTGACCTTATTGGGACCCTTGCGGTCCTTACTGCTTCACCAAAAATGACCTCGTAATTGTATCTCATTTGGTTAACACAGGCCTTTCCTCATACGAGACGCTCCGTCACGTAGTTCACTTGAGTATTAATACTCATTTGGGCCATGTACGGGCTCTTTTGGAAGTAAGGGATCCTTGCATGAGTGCTTTGCGTTCACCTAGGCTAACTCATGCAGTATCTTTATGACTGAGCTAGTCACGTCTCCTCTCGTAATGATTTCTCATCACTGGATTTTTTTCAAGCACGTGAACCTTTCAAGTTCTTGTACCGTATTCTAGGGAACTCTCTAAAGACTCTTGTTTGGTAGCTAGTCTCCCTCAAACTTTGAGGATGCTATGTCAGTGTCTTCTCTAAGACGTATCATGTCTCTTCTAGTCTTACCTGGTTACAAGTCACCATCTCACTACCCTCTGGTGCTCTTTGGCATCCTGTTGTCTAAGAGTTCTACCTCTGTCTAAGCATGCTTCACGAGTATGGCGTCACACTCATGTGTGTAGCTAGAATCCTGCTCTTTGTAATCTGGGTGACCTATACGAGGGTAGGTTCTTACTAACACACATCTAGGTTTTCTCTCTCCAAACGGAGATAGCGTGACCATAGCTTGACCTCTTTTCCTGCTGTTCTCGACCCCGAGGTTCACCGGACTACCTTGATGGTTCCACGTCCTTTACTTTGTGAGAACGCCTATCCTGACCAAAGGATAGATTAAAGCTTGTTTTTTTTGTTTTGTTTTGTTTTTTTTTAAGGTGGTCCTAATAACCACGTGCTGCATTTAGACTTTGTCCTCTCCACCAAGGTCCAAAGCGACTTATTCTCTAGTAGGTGATCCATCAATGGAAATATCCTGCACCCCATATCCCTTTAGTGGCATTAAGCGCACATCATGCTTTTGGAAGTCCATAACTGAAACTTAGCTCGTGAAGATTCCAACTGACCTTGAAGCCATATCCTCTATAGCTTCACTCTCAATGTTGGAGAATCTTATTTCTCGACCTCCAACTTAACCAAACTCACTTATGAAATTCGTTTGCTTGAGGGGTGCATAACTCCTATAGTGGTTGTCCTTGTCTATAAGAACTTTGTCTGGGTCTACTATGTGGTTTGCCCTAAGGCATGTTCTAAATTGTCTAGGCCTACAATGTGGTCACAAAGGAGGCATGCTTGACATCTAGAATTATGGTCATGGGAGGCTGAGCCATAGGCATCCATCTCTTACTAGACCTTAGAAGGTCTGATATACATTTCTATGGGTTGGACGTCACACACTTTGCGAAGTCACCCCTTTGTCTTCCTAAGGCTAGTAAGTTATAACGTGAACCCTCTCGGCCTCCTAACAATAACTCAAATCTAACATCGACAGTAATAGAGTGAACATTCATGATTAAACACTCTAAAGCGTAATCATAGTTACCACCTTCCCAAGACAAACATCAAATTTTTACAGCCTTGCAACCACTCATATCCTACTAAACAGGGTTAGAATGCATACCTGGTCGCGGGGAGGCGTGTCGTCAAGCTGAGTCACAGAGGTGTACAACTCTCTATCCTAGAAAAAGTCTACAGAATCTAAAACCTAGCTCCGATACCAATCTGTCACGACTCGATTTTTCGAGGCTTCGAAAAATCGAATCGTGACTAAAAAGACGAAATTGAAAACAAACAAAAGGAAAATAAAAGAAAAGAAAAGCAAAGTAAAAAGATAAAAATACTATTGAATTAAAACAAAAGAGAGAAATTTTGTTTGTTAATTATTACAAAAGAAATTGCAAATATAAAATGAAATACACAGACTCTAAAAGACCGAAAAGGGACTGACCCTCCGGAACGACCCCCTCTGTGCTGTACAGCTCTCAAACGCTCCTCTACCTCGACCAGCAGCCAGCGAACACTTGAGAAAAATAAAGGAGAACGGGATGAGTATAAAAATTATACTTAGTAAGCCACCTACTTGTAGGCTCTCTTCGCATCTTAATTTAACAGAACTCCCACGATTTCCTAATTCGGTTCTAGGACATCGGGTTCTAACCTTAGTCTCTTGGGGCTTGCCCCTTGGATTTCACCGGTTCATCGTCCTTTCATTAGTCACCTAGAGGTTTCTTATGCCAAGCTAATGTGGTCGGTATCTCTCTATGAGGTGCTACCTCTACATGGCTATCTAGGACTACATGGTACCTAGCCTAGGGGTGTGCTGAGTACCCCTACGCCCACATAGTCCTCCTATGGGGGGGTGCGACCCAACCCATTCCCATGCAGCTAATGGACTGTACGACGTGGGGACACATTTCCCATGCGAAATGGCTAAGAGCAATAAGGACTGATCGGGGACCCTTGGTCCTCCCACGAAGCTATAGACACCGTTCTCACACTAGCAATCTATGAACACTCCTGAGGTACCTTGTTGCCATGGTAATCAGCTAAGTTCCTAGGGGAAAGTTAAGTCTGGCTAAAGCGACATATCGCTCCTAACGGTAACCCCCTAAGCTTATCTTAGAAATGGGCACTAGAAAATAACGGGGTGTGCATGCAACCGTCTTCTAACATCCTAATATTCATGCAAACTAAGCACGCCGGCTCAACGGGGCGATGGCCTCCATCCAGCACACAAAACATGAAGTTCGCGCTCAATGGGGCGAATTCATCCATCGAGCACCTGGAACACGGAATACACAATTCTAACATAAATTAAACGCATGCAGACGTACAACGAAAGCTTAAGGCATACAAGCAACACTCAGATAATTCACCCAACACATCATAACAATCCAGCTGATTAATCTCATTCATGGAGAGCTAATTTAAGGCAAAATTACGAACATACATACATACAATCCAAGCGAACCCTACAAGTAGTTCTTCCTAAATACCGGGTGGTGACTTACCTGGTTGATGCGTGCTCTTTCTGCTAGCGTTTCTTTGCCCATGAGGTGTCCAAAAATACTGATCTCTTTAAATTAGGTCCCTATTCACGTAAAAACAGTATTAGAACTGGAACCGGGACAAAAAATGGGGCAAACAGAAAGAAACCGGGCCAAATTGGCCGTCCCACGCACACTCACGCGCCAGCAGCGCGCTGGAAGTACGTGGTCACACGCGCGGGAAGGCGCCAGTCGCAGGCTGCACGTGCGCCTGCCATGCGCGCCCACCTCCGTGTAATCGCGGGTCGGCCAGTCCAGTCGTCGTGGTTCGGCCCGACTTGCAGGCGACACGTGTCGACGCCTCGCTGGAGCTGCGTTGTTCCAGCCGATGGTCGACGCATGTCCGGCGCCTTTCGCTGCTGTCCGCCGCTCGCCGGCCGACTCCCTTTTTTTTTTTCCTTCCTTCTTCTTTCTTCTCTGCCCTCTGAAAACCGAAACACAACCCTCTTTTTCGATTTTTATATCATTCGATTCGTAAATCGGATCGACATAATTCCTTCGGCAAAGTTTTAGATCGTGTTACGGGCTATGTCCTCGTATTTTTTCGTAATTTTTGCTTAACTACCGGATGAGTTAAGAAGGTTGGAATTTCGCTCACCATTCTCGGACGACTCTCGGATCTCCGCCTTCGGGTTGAGGTCTCGGCCAAACTTCTTCACAGATCATGCGTAGAGTTGTTCCTAGATGAATATATCAAGATTTCAGATCTTGATTCATAAAGGAAAACCGTAGATCTGAGAAAATGTTCAAGATCCTTACCTTGCGGGTTTTCCAACTTCTTGATGAAAAATGGAACTCTGGCCACCCACATCCTCTTTTCCCTTCCAAGAAAGTCTCTCTGCATGATCTTCACCTCCTTGCATCATGATCTTCACCGGAATAGACTCCGACGGTAGTTTTCAGTGAGTCTTCCGACGGTTCATCCTTTCTCCTCTGTCTAGGTTCTCTCTACCCCTTTCTCTCACTATCTCTCTTTTGCAGGACTATGGATGGGGTTTCGTTTGGACCCCTTAGGTGGTTGGAGGGGCAAATTTACCTATTTGCCCCTCTCGACTTTTCCTATTTTTTTTTCTTTTTCTATTTCTATTTCTCTTTCTTCGGGTATTACAGTAAGACTGTGAGAGCTAAGTTCTTGTGATCATAATTTCTTTGCACCGCCATTTGACAGGGATGCTGGTATTTCTTTGCACTACCATCTGTTGGGAAGGTATAATATTTTCTGCATCCTTTTGTTCCCCTTTCTGAATAATTATTACTTATTTATAGTTATTTATTTATTTATTTTTAATAATTAATTAGTGTTGATGTGCACCGTGTCACAATCGCACTCTTGATGGCAGCGGACTTACGATTGTGCGGCACTCACTTTCTAACGACAAGTGAGCTAAGCCAATTCGTTCTTACGTTGCCTACGGTCAAGCGTTGTATGCTTGAGCCTTTGGCCTCGGTTTAAGAGAAGGTTTTAGAAAACGAGGGCAGAGAGAGATTTTCGAAAGAGAGATTTTGAAAGAGACGTTATATAAGCAAGCAAGAGAGTAACAACAACGGCTCACAGTATATAACCTTGGGTAGGGAGAAGTTGACAACTATCCCCCTATAGTACATTCTAAGGCATTTCATGTCTAGCAGGCCTAGACATAATTTTTTCGAAACGTCATACTCCCTAGAAATACAAAAGTAAAACACTAGAACATGGAAAGACATAAAGGGTTTGGCTTGATATGGGCGTGCGGCTATGGGCAACACGCATTGGACGAGCATGACCGTGACATCTCCTCCTCCACCTAGTTGGTTGACGTCTCTGTCAACCGACTACTTTCAAACCTGGCGATGTGGGTGGCGGCGGGGTCCAGATATTCGGCGCGTTCCTAGCTGGTTTCCTCCGTAGGGATTCATCCATTTGACAAGGAATTCACGAATCTTCCGTACAGGTCTCCCTATCTTCCTAACCTTGTTGGCTAGGATCTCCTCTATTTCTTTGGTGTCTCTTTGTTTTAGATCGATGCACGGTGATTACATTTCGCTGGTCGTCGTCTAGGTCAGGGTGATAGGGCTTCAAGTTCCTCACATGAATTACTAGGTGGATTTTCATCCATGTGGGTAGCGCAACTCTGTAGGAGGTAGCCCCAATCTTTTTAAGGACTTCAACCAGGCCTTCATATTTTCGAACTAGTCTCACATTCTTTCGGCTGCGGAATCTGATCTGTTCTTCTTAACTTGATGAGGACTTGGTCTCCTACTCGAAATTGGAGGGGGCGACGCTTCTTGTCCTCCCACTTCTTCATAGACTTGGAAGCTTTCTCCAAATATGTCTGGGCTATATCTGTTGTCTGCTTCCAGTCTCTTGGGAAGTTTTGAGCTTGAGGGTTTTTTCCTGCACAAGGATGATCAATAATATAGGGCAAGGTCAGCTGCTGTCCACTTACAATTTCACAGGAGCTCTTTCCCATAGACGAACTCGTTTGCCAATTGAAACAGAATTGGGCGACATCTAGCAGTTGTATCCAGTTATTCTGGAGAGCGTCGACGAAGTGACATAAGTATTCTTCGAGCAAGCAGTTGAACCATTCCGTCTGTCCATCTGTTTGAGGATGATAGCTCGAGGAGATGTTTAAAGTCGTTCCCTAGAAGACGAATAACTCGGTCTAGAATGTGCCAATGAATTTACCATCCCTATCGCTGATGATGCTCGATGGAATGCCCCATAACTTTACAATGTGTTTGAAAAATAGTTGAGCTGTTAGTTCAGATGAGCATAATTTGGGAGTGGGGACGAACGCTGCATATTTCGAGAATTGGTCTACGATAACCAAGATGGCGTCATATTCCCTGACTTTTGGGAGGTGTTATGAAGTCCAGAGACACACTTTCCCAAGCCCTTGTTGGCACAGGTAGAGGTTCTAAGAGTCTCGAGACTTTGGCTTTCTCGACTTTGTCCTGTTGGCAGATGAAGCACGTCTTGGTGTACTGCATGATGTCGTCCCGCATATTTGGCCAGAAGTACCCCTTTTTGTTTAGGACATATGTTCATTGCCACCCAGGGTGTCTGGCCCATAAAGTATCATGACATTCCTGAATGAGCTTCTTCCTCAGTTCTCCTATTCTTGGGACGTATAATCTGTTTCCTTTTGTCATTAGAAGGTCTCCTTCGACCCAAAACTGTCGTGTCTTCTCAGCTTTGGCTAGGTCGACGACGGCTTTGGCCGATCGGTCTTTATGTAAATGTTTTTTTGATGATGTCGCGCATTGATCCATCAATCTTAATTGAGTGAATATGGGCTAACATGCACAGGGTCGCATGTTCGCCCTTTCGACTCAGTACGTCGGTTGCTTGGTTACTCTTTCCTGCCTTGTGTTCAAATTTCAAGTCGAATTCAGCCAACGACTCTTGCCACCAGGCTTGTTTTGCCGTCAATTTTGGTTGATTGAAGAAGTGGCAAATGACGCTGTTATCTGTCTTCACTACGAACTGTGATCCCATACGAACTGTGATCCCAAGAGGTACTGTCTCTAGACTTGTAGACAATGGACCATAGCCAGTATTTCTTTTTCGGGGACAGTGTACCTCCTTTCAGCATCATTGAGCTTTCAACTTTCATAAGCGATGGGGTGGCCTTCTTGAATAAGGACACCGCCTAGGGCAAGGTCGGAAGCATCTGTCTCTATTTCAAATGATTTAGTAACATCTACTAATCCGAGGACAGGACCTCTCAACATGGTTGCCTTCATATCTTCAAAGGCCATTTGACATTCATTTGGCCACGACCAAGGGTGGTCTTTCTTCAGGAGTTCTGGTAATGGGGCGGCTCGTCATGAAAACCCTTTGACGAACTGCCTATAGTAGTTTGCCAATCCTAGGGAATATCGCACATCAGATATGGAAGTAGGGATTTTCCACTCTTGGATAGCTTTTATCTTATCGCTATCCATACCGATCTGTCCACAACTAATGACATGTCCAAGGAAGTTGATACATGTTTGTGCGAAGGCACATTTTTCTTTCTTGACGTACAACTGATTCTGCCGCAGCTTGTCAAACACTAGCTTCAGGTGCATCTTGTGTTCCTCTAGGGTTGTTCTGTATACAACTATGTCGTCGAGGTATACTACGACGAACTGATCTAAGTATTCATGGAAAACCTAGTTCATTAACGTTTAAAACGTAGCTGGGGCGTTTGTCAAGCCAAAGGGCATTACCATGAACTCAAAGACCCCATATCTTTTTACACACGTCGTCTTGGGCTCGTCCCCTTCAGCGATATGTACTTGGTAGTACCCTGATTGTAAGTCCAACTTCGTGAAGTATTTGGCCCTGTAAAGTTGGTCAAACAAGTCGGATATTATCGGCAGTGGGTATTTGTTGCATACCGTCACCTTGTTTAAGGCTCTATAATCTATGCACAGACGCAACGTCTCATCTTTCTTTTTTTAAAATTACGGGGGCTCCGTAAGGTGCCTTTGCCAGGCGGATGAATCTTGTCGTCAACAACTCATCTAATTGTTTCCTCAATTCGGCTAGCTTAGGAGGAGCCATCCGGTATGCGTTCTTCGCTGGGGGTTTAACCCTAGGGAGTTCGTGATCAATGCCTCGACAGGGTGGTAATGTTTGTGGTAAGCTCTCTAGCATTATGTCAGCATAACTGTCTAGTACATTCTTGATTTCGCTTGGAATAGTTTCCTCAGTGATCATTTCTTCCATCAGGGGTATAGCCATAAATGTAGGTTTCTCTCGTGCGAGTCCTCTTTTCAATTGTATGACCGAGATCATTCTAAGATTAGTTGGTTACTTGATGCTTGCAGGTATTACTGTGGGGTTGTGGTCGGTGATCACCAAGCATTTCGCTAGTGGCATTGGGATAACTTTGTGTTCTAGGAGGAAGTCCATCTCAAGTACCACGTTGAAGTCGTCCATGCGAACCACGATAAGGTCCAACTTTCCTATCCAGACCCCTAATTTAAATGGGACTCTTTTGGAGACTCCCACAATAGAATAGGCAAGGCCTCGGAGTTGACAGCTTTCATTTTTTCGGGGTCCTTTTCTATGGCGAGTCCTAATCTTCGTGCTTCTTGGTCGGTGATGAAGTTTTGGGTCGCACCTAAGTCTATCAAGGTGCTCTTGCTTGGTCGAGAGTTTATTGTCGCATCTACGAACATGAGCCCTTTCTTTATTATCTCCTTTGGGTCGACCTTCCGTTGGAGGGCTGACAAGAATTTGAGCGCACCCATTTGGGGGTTGTCTTGATCTTCCTTCCTGTCTGGCGTAGTTTCGACTCCTGTGTCGTTACTCTCTTGAATGGACACTTGGAGCGCACTAAGAGAGGCCCGATGAGGACAGTAGGACAGTCTGTGGGGGCCTTTACACAACAGGCATTGTAAAGGTGTCGTCAGGTATTTCTTTTGAGGGTAAGGTCCTCGAGATGTCCTCGCTTGGTTATTCTGGGGAGGTCTATTTGTCCACCCACTTTGTCTGTCGTTACTTCCGTTTGGCCTATAGGAGCTTCCATTTCGATGACCCGGTGGTTTATATGTTTTGCCCCTAGTGTTTGGGGTTTGTGTTGTTCTTCTTTGGAAACCCGCTTCGTTCCCAAAGTCTGGGAGTCTCTCGGCCCTGGCAATTGTGGTACCTAGGTCTTGAACCTTTTTCTCGTGTATTTTGTTTTGGCTCACAGTTGTAACCCGTTTATAAAGAAAAATACTTTGTCCTTCTCTAACGTGCCCCTGATATCTAGCATCAGGGTCGAGAACTGTCTGACATAGTCCCTTATGCTTTCAGTTTGTTTTAGGGCTATTAGTTTTTCCATTGCTATATGTTCTACGTTTTTTGGGAAGAATTGGTCCCTCAACTCTCTATTGAGGTCTTCCCATGAGTCGATGGTGCACAATCCATTCTCGATGTCTTGCACCTTCGTACGTCACCAAAGTTTTGCATCGTCTATGAGATACATTGAGGCTACTATAACTTTTATGTCATCGGTACAAGCCGTTGTGGCTTTGAAGTACTGTTCGACATCAAAGATGAAGTTCTCCAACTCTTTGGCATACTGGTTCCCTTTGAAGGTTCTGGGGTTTGGGAACTTTAGTTTGTTGGATCCTGTATTAGTTTGCCCCGCCGTGACGTTCTCTACGGCTTTCATGGTCACCCCAATTCGGGTGTTCATGTCGACCATCTTTTCTTGGATGACATCGATCGTTGTTCTGAATTCGTCAGCTAATTCATTGGACAAACTCATCATTGTATTTTGTAGCACGTCAAACTCTTCGCCACGTCTCTCCTTGTGTGCTACAGAGCTATCGGGGCTACCAGAAGGTCTTGTGCTGCTCATGGGAGAGCAACTCTTTCTTCGAGCGAGGTCACTCAAAACATTAGTTCCTTCTACGACTTTTCCATTCAATTTCGTCACCCATTCTTCCAGGGAACGGATGGTGTCAGGGACTTCTTTGAGGAACAACATTTCCTCCTCTATTAAAGTAAGCCGGTCGGCTTGTGATTTGGGTGTCGACTTTGTCGTCGACATGTTTTCGGTCTTTGCCATGTCACGGAGTTAACAAAGCTCTGATTCCACTTGTCACAATCGCACTCTTTATGGCAGCGGACTTGCAATTGTGCGACACTCACTTTTCAACGACAAGTGAGCTAAGCCAATTCGTTCTTACGTCACCTACGGCCAAGCGACGTATGCTCGAGTCTTTGGCCTCGGTTTAAGAGAAGGTTTTAGAAAACGAGGGCAGAGAGAGATTTTCGAAAGAGAGATTTTAAAAGAGACGTTATATAAGTAAGCAAGAGAGTAACAACAATGGCTCACATATATAACCTTGGGTAGGGAGAAGTTGACAACTAGTCATATCCACTATAGTATATTCTGAGCCATTTCATGTCTGCCAGGCCTAGACATAATTTTTCCGAAACATCATACTTCCTAGAAATACAAAAGTAAAACACTAGAACATGGAAAGACATAAAGGGTTTGACTTGTCATGGACGTACGGCCATGGGCAACACGCTTTGGACGAACATGACCGTGACACACCGCAGGCTCAAGGAGGGGGTCTTGCTTTTCTTCGATCCAAAAAATGTTTCAATAGTTCAGATGGGAAATTTGACCATCCAGGGCTTGTTTATATCAATGGTGACCACGAGTATACTCTATTCGACCTATCTGAGTTTGATCAAGCAGGGGAGTTATGACGCCCTTGAAGAAACAGGAGGTACGTACATCATTTTCTATTTTAATCGCATCAACAGTGTGAATCTCTATACCTGTGCTGCCTACGTTTCTCACCTTGGGATTACAAATAGCTTTTTGTCAATGCGTTATTACTGGTTCACTGTTCAGGAGATTTCATCTGCCATTTTCATTCTTGTGGTTTGCATAAGTTGAGGGTGCTTCATTTCACACCATAATAAGCTACATTTGGTCATCCATCTATGAGATGCATTTTAATCAATTCATTTTGATGATTTCATATTAACTGTGACAGCTTTGCTGTTTTCATCCATCCCTTTCAATTATTTCTGATGGTTCAAAAGCTTCAAGTAAAATTTAAGAACAAAAGATTCGTACTGGCGTTCGATCTCATAATGATCGACCTATGAATGAGTTCAAGTCGTTCGTCAAAATTAACCATTTCTAAATTCATAATATAGAGCAGGGGATCATTTTTTGTTTTTTTACACAAGATTTGCATTATTATCAGTTCAATCTCGCTGAATATGTACACAGTTTACTGTCTCTATTGTGTGGTTTGGACATTGTTTAATCAAATTTGAAGCTCTGAAGGCTCTTCAATTCTGCCCTACATTGAATTATTATGGGGACTGAATATAGAAGGAGCTGTCCCATTCATATTCCAACTCCTCAAAGCCCCAGAAATCATCCTTCTCTTCTACTTCTACCTCTGGCATTTTCCACCTCTCGGTATCGACAAACCGATCCTCCATAATGTCGAGTGCCTGTCAATATCGAAAACAGACCATTCTGCTTAGCTTCTTCACCTTTGCTGGCACAGCCATAAAAAGGGTCACTTTTGAATCTGCTATTCTTGCATTGTAATTTAATATCGTGTATGAAAATCTCGAAGCCATATTGTGAGATCCCACATCGATATGGGAGGAGAACGAAACATTCTTTATAAGGGTGTGGAAACCTCAAGAACCTTGAAAGGAAACTCGAAAGAAAAAGCCTACAGAAGACAAGGGCTGTTACACAAATGGACCAAGCTAACGTGATGAAGCTACGTTTTTTCGTTTTTTTTTTTTTGACTGCTTGGAGATCACATTCACTAAATGAATGAACGGTTGAAAGAGAGTCAAGATCAGATCTACAGTCCCATGCATATAGTATTCGGAAGCCAAGTTGATTACTTTCACTTGGACTGATTTACACGTATCATTTGATATCAGAGCTTTAGGCTCAAGATCGGATATATGCGTTTTTTTTTTCTCAATTTAATTTTTATTTAATTTTTATCTTTTTAGTTTTTTTAATCGACCTAAAATTTAAAATTCAATATTGGTTCTATTGAAATTTTGGAGAGGTAAGAATGAGAGCTTCATTTGTGTAAATGAGTACAAACAGAGTGACTTAAAATTTCTTGAGAGTATACACGTGAGAGAGTGTTGTGAGGTCCTTCGTATTTCCATAACTTATTTTTTGCAGCAAAGTTTCACAAATAGATTCGAAAACGGATCTTCTTGAAGGAGTAGAGAATGATATGAACCTAGAGACATCAATCCTATAATATACTTCAATGAAGATGGGAACAAAATGCTATTGAAATTATCGAAAGATATTTCAATTTATGCTCCATTGATGAAGAATGAAGGGAGTAATTTAGAGTTATTGTATTTCATTAATATATTTTAAGACTTTTTATTTACTATGGGTTATATTTACCTAATGGTCAATTATGACCATAGAGTATAAATGTTATTATGACCATAGAGTATAAATGTTATCACTCTTGGAATGCTTTTAATAGTTTCATTTTGAGGCTATATAAAGCTATGTATGTTATATTTGCAAGTAGACTTAAAAATACAGTAAAAGAAGCATTTGTGCTTTTCTTTAGTCAATGGCTAAGTTTCTTTGCAATTCTATACCGTTTAGGTTGCATGTAGAATCATTCAAGTTCGACATGATCAATCTTGCTTGCTTGTGGAGTGATTCGAATCTTAAACAAGTGCTCTTATCGTGAGATATTTGATCAGCAAGAATCATTCAAGCTAGACATGATCTTGCTTGCTTGTGGAGTGATTCGAATCTTAAACAAGTGCTCTTATCTTGAGATATTTGATCAACAAGAATCATTCAAGCCAGACATGATCGATCTTGCTTGTGGAGTGATTCGAATCTCAAACAAGTGTTCTTGCCTTTGAGATATGCGATCAACGAGGTAATCCGAATCTTACTCCCCTAAGTTGTAAGCACTTAGCCAACCCAAAGTTTGAAATCTATGAACCCAAAAACCCAAGAACGCGAGCGAACTCGGTAGATAATTGATTTGGCTAGGTGACCGAGGTTAGTCTATTGCTCCTTTCTTCTGTGATGAACTGTTGGCACGGGTCCTCCCTATTGTCTCTGCGGCGGGAGAGGATTGTAACATGAATTCTCATTTTTTATTTAGTTTTTTGCTCATATAGTCTTCTTAGGATGCGTTTATAATATGAAAACAAATGTAATTACTGGGGTTGATAAGGAATTATTGAACAGTTGTAACAATTGAATATAGCTTAGTCCACTGCTTTTCTTCCTTGAAGTTCGAGCAACAACTTGGCAAATTTTACTTTTTTTTACGCCCCCATGTCCGCCAGGTTTGACACTGAATGAAGCTTTGTTCGTCCTCAAAGTGCCGTTCTACCTTGGACTCCTGCCGACAAGGGTTAACGATGTAAATGAATTATAATCATGTCGAGAAGGCAGTCAAAACTCCAGAAACAAGTTTCATAAATTAATTACTAAATGAGATCAATGAATAAGTAAGAATGTTAAATCTAATGCTATGTGGTTGGATAGTATTTTTCTGTTAATGTTTTTTTTATCAAATTTTAAGAATTATTTAGTTTTTGTTTACTTTTTGTTATCCGATTTTTATGATTTTAGGTAGATTTTTTAAATATTTTTTAAATTCTCTCAATATATATCTTCTCATCAAACCTATAATTCATTCTTTCACTAACAAATTGGTATCAGAGCCGTCTTATTAAGGGATTTGTGAGATCAAAATGGGGGAGAATCCAGTTTTTCAACCGTTGCCAATTATCAAATGTGGGCAATGGAGACGGGAGGCTTTGGATCTTTGAGAAGTCGTAGAATAGGATTACGAGGTCCCTCTACTTCCAGCAAATCATAGCACAAATCAAAGCACACAAGGAAAAGAAGACAAAATCAAAGGCAAAAGCATGCCTATTTACAGATATATCTCAAATGATCTTCAAAACAGCAAAGGAAATCTGGGATTACCTCAAGGCTGAATATGAAGGAGATGAGAGAATTCGTGGAATGAAAATCCTAAATTTGATTAGGGATTTAGAGTTGCAGAAGATGAAGGAGTCTGAGTCGATGAAAGAGTACTCTGACAGATTCTCAGCATTGCAAACAAGGTGAGATTGCTTGGTTCTGTGTTAAATGATTCCAGGATTGTTGAAAAGCTGCCGGTGACTCTTCAAGAGAAGTTTGAAGACACCATTACTACTCTGGAGAACACCAAAAACCTGTCAAAGATTTCTCTTACAGAGCCCTGGAATGCTTACAAGTACAAGAGCAAAGAAGGTCTATGAGGCAAGAAGGGGTGATTGAAGGTGCCTTATTAAGCATCAAGACAGTATAAAAACAAGAAAAATTTCAAAAACCAATCGACGAATGAAGATTCATCTGCCAATTATCAGAAGACAAAAGGAGAAGGTTCTAAAAATCCTATCCACCTTGCCGCCATTGTGAGAAGAAAGGTCATTCACCATACAAATGTTGGAGAAGACCTGACGCCTTCTGCTCCAAATGCAATCAACTTGGACATGAAGCTGTGATCTGCAAAGTCAAAGGTCAGGTAGAAGAAGTAGATGCACAGTTAGCTGATCAAGAAGAAGAAGATCAATTGTTTGTGGTCACTTGTTCCTTAGGCAAAGAATCAAGCAAGAGATGTTAACATCAGGGCACGTGTCAACATCAAAATATAACCATGCCGATAGTAAGGTCACTTACCTGGCTAGCTTAAGTCATTGTCACGAATATATCTTTGATTAAACTTCGATTCCGTCCTTTGAAATCCGAGTCAACCTATATGAGCCCATGACATTAGTTTCCGGTTTGAACTCTACAACATTATTTCTCTAATTTACATTGGTCCATTGTTAAAAGTCTGAAATGTTATATATCTATAATTATATTTGTATTAAAAATCTTATTTTTCATACTGTTCTACAAGAAAGTAGATACAACTATTTCAAGTTATTCTGGGCTTTACTAATCTCTGTATTTACCCTCTGTGTTTACCTTTCCCTCTGTATTTAGTATGTGGTTTTTAATTCCCTAATTTTTTTTATCGTTCCCTTTTAATTCTCTTCTCATGCATTCCAAATTTCTAGTGATGTGTATTTCCAAATCTTTCCTTATCTCAGTGTTTCCTATTTAGAAATTTTGTTGGCCATTCTATTTTTAATCTATTCATTTGACTACGGATCAAAATTTAATCTAATATTACTAATTTGAAGTTATTAATGATTGACATTTAGTTTCTAACTCAAAGCTAGAGCAGTGTAATAATTCAACAAAGATCTAACTATAATTGGTTGTGATTTCTAAAAAAATAGCATAAAAGAAAATGAAGATTTAATATATACCTTATCGATCAGATCTATCTTCACGTAAATCTCTTGGAATCTCAATCGGGTAAAGGTCATTCTCATTTTTTTTTTCTCAAATAAATCTGACAATTATTGTTTTTTTTTTCTTTTCTCAGTAACTATTACTTTCTGTGGTAAGGATGGGTTAAGGAGAGATAATTGTGGGAAGAGATGAGAGGTTAGTGGACAGAAGTGGGGAAATGTTGTTTTTTTTTTTATAATTAATTAATTATTATTATTATTATTATTTTTAACTATTTTTATAATTATTTTTTATTTCTTTATTTCTTTATTTATCTTTGGGCTATTACAACAAAGGACAACAACATCTTTTTTTTTCCAATTTTTAAAGAATTTCCCAAATTTTTTATTCCTCTTCTGGCCAGAGGGAGGAGACAATAACATTATCAGGTCAGTTGAACCAACCATGTGAACCCAAAACTCGACCCTCTCTCAGTTTTTCTCAATATTAACCTTCTTCTAGACCAATTATCATGAACTTTATGGTTCAAGAAACTAGGTACTCTAAGAATTCTGTCAAAGAAAATTTGAAGTAATTTGGATATCGGAAGCTTGAGAACGGAGGTCTTAAACGTCAATGATGAGGTAAGTAGCCACCTTAGACTTTTCTTAAGAAATATTTGTAGTAATAGCTTGGATTTCAACATGAACCTTAAATTAAGTGTGAATTAAGAGATTATGAAAGAAAAGCACCAAGAACGGTAAGTTAAGACCCTAAACCGATAATTTTGTTTGGGACTAAAGTAACGCTAAAATGACCAACTAAATGAACTCCACTTCCCATGAAATTTTAATGCTAAGCACATTATGGTATGCTAAGATAATATATTAAATGTGGTAGTAATTAGAAAAGGTTAAGTAGCTAAACCATGTAACGGTATAAAATGACTATAATGCCCCTAAGGTAACTTCTCTTTGATTCATGACCCAAACGACCTCTAATTGTCATGAAACTTTGTGAGATACCTTATTCTATTAATTTTAAGGAGAATGTTAAGTTTGAGAATCATTGAATTATGTTTGGGCTTGGACCAAGTCTAGGATTCAACATTAACTAAAATGCCGCTAGAGTAAAAGTACCATCCGTCCATGCCCAAAATGACATGAAATTTTAGTAGAAGAGACTATAGTGAAATTTTAAGGTTATTCAAGAAGTTTTGTAGTTATTTGAGTTCATATACAGGCTTAATCAAGAATAAATGGTAAAATGACAAAAATGTCTGTAAGTGCCTAAACAATGATTTATTGACCATGTATATGAGCTATTTCAATTATACAAGTTAGGAAAGTTTTCAAAGTCTTTGTAGCATGTATAGGAGCAAAACTAAGATTTTAAGGTAAAGTTACCGAACTACCTCTAAAGCAATCACAATTTATTTCAAGATATAAGCAGCCTCCAAATGACATGAGATTTTAAGTGAGACCTACATATAAGAACATAAAGAGTTACTCAATAATACGAGGATTTTGAAGTATGTTAAGAGCTCAAAGCAAGAAATGAAGAAATAAAGGACCAAAATACTCTTATAAGGATTCTAAGGTGTTCTGAAGACCCAAAGCCTTGAGGAACACCGAAGTGTTACAAACACTTATAAGATAGGCTATAAGCCAATACTTTGAAAATACTAAACTACCCTTAAAGGCCCCTAGTAAAGATCCATAGTATACCTAAGTACCTCAAGAAACATGTTATGATTCTTATCAAGACGTATACTTGACTTATGAGGACTTATGAGTTGTTATGCTCTAAGAATAATCTTCGGATGAGACTAAGAAAACAACCCTAAGATAAGTATTAAGAAAATAGCACAACACCAATCCTCAGGCTACCGAGACTCAAGAAAATAAAGACTTGAAAGGCTATAAGAAACTCGTGTATGATATCACAACGATAAGAACATAGTGGGGGTATGATCCAAGACTTAAGCAGCAAAACACAAAAGATACCCTCAAAGACAAACTTAAAAGAATTCATGAAGATTTCATAAAATCAAGAATTACGATAAATATAATGACACGATGGACTTGAGCTTATGAGGATGACTTGTTACATGAATAAGGTATGTAGTAGTACAAAATATGATAATGATTTATAGATATCATATCTATGACTTGATAATCTATATTTTATTTACTGGAGTGAAATTCTTAATTTTTAACTTACATTGGAGAATAGACAATAAAAAGAGCGCGTGCGTCAAATGGAAAGGATAAAAGAAGAATGTGATAAATAATAATGGCAAGAATATATTTTAAAGCAAGGGATTTTATGGCAAGAATATATTTTAAAACAAGGGATTAAGTTCAATTCTTGAATGCCGCCCTAGTCCACAAATTTGACTAAAATAGAAAAGTTCTCTAAAATGAAAGTAAAAGATCTAGGAATGATTCTTGCTGCAAAACTTTTTTTTAACCATTTTTAAGATCATAGAGTTTAAAAAGAATGGAAGAATAATGGTACATGTGATCTAATAAATTAATTGATTTGAGTGTGTTGAAACCCTATCAAATACAAAACTAAAAAAGCGAGAACAGATCAGTCACTTTCACAATTTTGAATTGAAAGTATATGAAGATATTATTTATCATTTAAAGTTCAAAGATTTCTTGCACACAAATTTTATAAATATTTGTGGTCCTATAGTTTAGAGGTTAGGACATTGGACTCTAAATCAAGTAACCTGAGTTCAAACTTCAGTAGGACCTATGTTCTATTTGTGAGTACTTATGTTCTAGTTGTGTGTGTACACAAATAAATTAACTGATTTTAATAAATTTTTTAGATTGATTTCATTATTGACACTTACAAATGTGTAAAACATGTCAAGTGACCAATCAACATGTCAAGTGACCAATCATCACATGTCCGCGACATTTGATCTACCAATCATCACATATATAGGAAATGCATATTTAACATCTACATGCTATAAGTTCATGTGTTGTAAGACTAGCGTGCATGGACACAAAAATCTCAAATATCTGCAACATTAGACATATCAAATAAAATTCACCTACTTTTTCTTTATTTCAGGTTCTTCTCTCTTATCCAATATCCGGAAAATACTTCTTTCATTACTTTTTTTTAGCCATATTTATGATTATAGGGTTGAAAAAGAAGGGTAGAATAATTGTAAACGTGATCTAATAATATATTAATTAATTTTAATATATTGAAACTATAACGATTCGAGGTTCTGGAATAAAATAAAATCAAATAAAAACAAAATAAATAATTAAATGTTCTCATTTAATCTCCCGAAAATCGAGAGATTCCTGCCAGACATTTATTGCCTAATAGAAACATCCCTATTTCTCTTAGTTTTCTTATCCTAAAACCCTAGAATGCCTTATTGGAAAATGTCTTGAGATTATCTTTATATTCTAATGCCCAACCTTTTACATCCCAAGATGTTTTCTCTCGAAACATTAGGGTTGATATTTCGAAAAAAGGATTCGAGTGGAAGTAAGATATAGACGTCGGGATCGCCATGCTTGTGTCGAAGACGCTGCGTGACCGGCGGAACTCAGCTTGGCGTGTATGTCGGCTCGGCTCCGTCAATTCCCGTGACTCGGCTTGATGGCTTAGTTGGTCGACTCGGTGGCTCGACTTATCGGCTCGGTATCGCTATAATTTATCGATCCTAGGTTTTCGGCCCTTCTGAAGCCGTTCCTACCCTTAGTTTTACCATCTGAGGCCAATATGGTTCCTAACCGTCAAAGAAAGATTGCGTTGGGAGTTTATTTTGATATATAGCATGAGATTTAGCTAGGGTATTGTAGTGCTCGAGTTTTTGAAAAAAGAAAGAAAAAAAAAAGGTCACAATAGGGGCAAATTAGTCATTTTGGAAAAGAGAAAAGAGAAAGAAGAGGGGAGAGAAAGAGAAGAAAGAAGAGGGAAAGAAGATTAGGGTTTTTGAGGAAGGAGGAGGAGATCGGATCAGAACCGACGCCGGAGATCCGAGTCTCCAATCTAAACCATCAACAGTCTGAGGCAAGGTGCTCTCACAAATCGCACCTTCCTATTCCGTCAAACGTTCAAGAACTTCATGTTAGTCAACGAGTGTCTAGATCGAGAAGTCATCAAGATTTTTGTGTGATAGTGACGTTTTGTGTTGATCATTGGACTCTTACCCTCAACAACGTTATCTGGTTAAGTTTTGGAATGAAGGCGGCCAAGTTTGGTGTTCAAATCGGAGTTTCAAGAAACCGTGATTTTCGGTAAGAACTCGTATTTTTCTCCGAATTCGAACTCAAATATTAAGATCATTGATTATCAGAAAAATATAAGAAAACTGTTTCGAAGGAGTAGAATATGAGATCTACAAGGTTCGTGAAGAAAATTTGTTGAATCGGATTACGGATTGGAAGATAAAAAAAATTGGAAGAAAATAGATCGAAACGTGAAAGAGGCCTGGAAAATGAAAAAAATGCAGGAGAGAGGGTGAAGACGCCGCCACACGTCGGTCGGCGTGTGGAGGAGCACGGTGAAACTGGTGATCGACACGTGTCGATCATGGGCTTGTGAGGCGCTCCTCACCCGGCAACGGACACGCGTCACGCGAATCCGCCAGGCCCGACCCGTGCCACACGCAAACCGCTCGACCTGGCGCCCCTGACCCGCGTCTATTCGGGAAGCCGTACGTGGGCACGCACGCGTAGGAATTGCGCATAGAAACCCTCCAGGGCGCATGTGACGCGCGTGAGCCACTTTTTTTCTTTCCGTTCGGTCTCTGTTTGCTTGTTTTCCGACCCGATTTTGATGCTGACCCTATTATTATGTAAATTAGGATCTGTCAAGGAAATTCCAGAATTGTTGGAATCCATTCCGTCAAGAAAACTCGAACTCGGGAAGGCATGCGTCAACCATGTAAGTAGCCATTTGGATTCCCACGAGAAGTACTTGTAGGAACCGCTAGGAACAAGCATGCATGCTACCACCCATTAACTTAGCTAGCCGGACCTAGTATATTAGTATAGAAACTGTGAAAATGAAATGATTAAGGAAAGCTAGATATGAAATGTATATTAAATCTATTTGATTGAGATTCTGATAAAGTATGTATGCATGAGGAGAATGAGAAACTTGTGAAGTCTGCGCTCTGGGTAAAGATGGACGTTATCTTCCCGTTGAGCATGTTTGTTAATATTGCATGAACTGCTGCGTGTTAACTCTTATGCATGATGATTGCTTGTGTTATCTTTTTTGATGAATAGGAAGAAATTATGAGCTTAGATTAGGGTGCTTGTGACTAAGTAGATTAGATGAGACCCTAGGTTGGGGACCTCTAGAATACCGTGCAATTAGACCCACGAAATGATTACCGGCGGATCCAGAGCCCAGAATTTCAAACCCGATAGGTTTATGAGACCTGGCACGAGAATCCTAGAGATACATGAATCCAAGTCTAAGCCACCAAGTTCCACCCAAGAAAGAATAATAGGTCACCACGGTAACTGTAGGTAGCCTGCTAGAGTTGAGCAGTGTAACGACCCTAAATTTCCACATATCTAGAGTCGCCATTAACATTGGAAAACGTTCAAACATTGGAAAACACTGCCGGACTTACGTGTTTCAAACATCATGCTGGAGTTCAAAAAGATTAAAAAAAAAAAACGATTACAAATTAAATAATATAATTGAGTGAAATGCAAATGCCCTATCCTAACCAAGACTAGGAATTTTAAATATGCAACTATCCTATGCACGCGCCACAGTCTCTGATCACGATGCTACCGTCAACCGTACATGGGAGCGTTGCCTTTACCTGAAAAACAATATGGCACACGGCCTGAGTATTTCGAAGAAATACTCAGTAAGTGACCCCACTATAGGGGCCATGCTAATGCAAACACATGCAATCATGAATTAGGGACCTATCTCTAATCATCTTAGGGGTGGCCTCCAGTCTCCGACAAATTGGATGTGTAGTACTTCCCTACACACGACTCACACGTGCGAGTGTGAATCTCCAGGGCGCTCGCACACCCCTTGGACCCTCTGGTCAAGCTAATCTGTAGCGACGTCCGGAGGTCAGCGGAACCCCATAGTGTCATGCGCCTCATGAACACCCTCATCTGTGTGCTTTTGTACCTGCGTGCATTCGCACTCATCATAAGGTGCGCGTCCGCACTCATCATCTCTAGGGGAAGTAGCCCTATGCTTATGAACATACAATATGCATGAGGTCCCTCTAAATCCATCGTAATGTCTCTTATGACACAACCCTCTAGTCTCATCTCTTTGTTACTCTAGGTAATACATGCTCGTGGATATTTATATTAATATCATTTTCATGCTCTTAGGGTTGTGTCCTATGTCGATCTAACGACATGATGCAATATGGCACTCATCATCATCTAGCATGCTCAATATGGAAACCATCATCATATTAAGGTAAATATCATGCAATCATCATACTCATCATATTGCCACAAAGTGTGTCAAACATATCAAGTGCATCATTCATCAAAATATGTATTTACTACACATATCATTAAGCATCGTAATCCACACATCATCATAACTCATATAATTTTTTTAGCCTATCCTATAGTAAGGCCACTTACTTGGTTGACCTTGGCCGAAGTACTCCCTAAATAGAAACGTAAGCTCCCGTTCCGTGAGAGCTGCTTCCTACGTTGCCGGGGTTTGTTTCCTATCACACCGTTCACCACTTTCCATTAGTATTTCACAATTAATTTCCCTATAATACAATAAATGTGAATACGGCTCTAAAACGGCCTCGGATACCTTAATCGGGGTTGAAAACAGATCCGGGAGGGTCGAAACAGTGGAAATCGGGCTGAAAACAGGTGAGCCGAGCCGAACAGCCGCTGGGAGCTGCCGGAGTGTCGCTGGAGGGAGCCGAGCCGAGGGACCGCCTGCGCTGCTATGTGACACGTGGCAGCAACAGAGCGAGCCACGTCGTGCGGTAGCGTCGGGTCGAAGCGCGAGTCGCAGTCCGGTTCGGGTCGTGGTCCGGGCGCGAGCTGCGGAGGCTACTTGGCCAAGACTATCGTTGGGCCTCGACTTATTGGGCTGGGCCGAAATTTTTTTGGGTTGCAGGCCGGCTCGATTGTGTTGGCTTTTTGGCCCTTGATCTCACTTTAATTAATTTCAATCAATTAATGGATTGATGTTTTGATGATAACAAACCTACTATTAATTATTAATTATTTTCAGTATTTTGAACTATCCACAGTATAAGGTCGGGAATAACGATTACAACGACTTTTCAATTACTCAAATCAGAGCTAAAGCGAAGAAATTAGAGTCGAGACAACATACCCGACGTGATGATGTGGCAGCAAAATCAAAATGATGGACAAATCAAAATATATCAAAGTATGACATTTATAATGTTGAAACAGTAACAAATGGTGAAGTTTTTCTTATTATTATATTTCTAAATAAAATTATTTTTACAAGATATAAATTTGAATCTAACCGTTACTCACATCGATTTTTATTATTACTATATTACATTATTATATTATTATATTTTAAAATTTTGGTAGTTACTCACATAATTTTTATTATTATGATATTATTATATTTATAATAAATTTTGAATTTTCATTTGACCGTTACTCACATAACTTTTTATTATTATTATATTAAAAATTTGAAATAAATGAATTTGGAAAATTTTCTTATTTATTTACTTTTAATCTCCTCCTTCCATTATTCCTAACACAATTTAATGGTCAATATTCAATCTACATTTTGCCACTTTTCTCCTCTATATAAACTCATCTTCCCCACATTTTAAAATACACAACTTACATACATTCTCCAATCCTCATTTGTTCAAAGTCTCCATTGTTTGTTGCTCTCTCCAAGCTTACAAGTTTATTTCTCTTCTTCTTATTCTTGGGAGGGATTATTATTGTATTGTGAGGAAATAGTTGTGAGTATCCCAAATTGTAAATCTACTCTTTGAGAAAGTTGTGGTGTGTTATTATCAAACTCAAATACTTGTATCGGTTTGATCCTGCGTCGTGGAAAGGATTGAGTTTGCTCTTGAACTCGTAAAAAGAGCGGTGTAGCGGTTTGGCTCTAATCCGTGGAAAGAGTCGAGAAAGTTCTTTATTCAAATTCCCAAGAGGCGCTTGGGGAGTGGAGTAGGTCAAGTTTGACCGAACCACTATAAAATTAGTGTGTCATTTTCTCTAACTCTTTCCTATTTAATTTCAAAATTATTATTGTGATTTATTGCATGTTCTACTTGATTATTGTTTTTACTTGAATTATTTTGTTCTAGTAATTAGCATCTTCTACTTATGTGTAAAAAGTTTCATCATTAAAAAAAATTAATCACGTTTAAACACTTTTATCGTTAAAACCCTATTCACCCCCCTCTAGGGTTGCCATACCGATCCAACAGATTGGACCATGGGTTTGGTCTCGGGTTGGTTCAACTGAACTGTAGCTTCTGGGCTGGTCTGAGGTTTGGGCCGCTGTAGTTGGGCTGGGCCGAAGGCAGAGGTTGAGGGAAAGAATGGGCTCACACTCTCAGGTTTTGGGTTCGGGTTGACCCGGATCCGTGGATGTAACAACCCGAAAAAAAAAAGATAATAATAATAATAAGTAAATAATAATAATAATAATAAAAAAAAAAGTAAATTATGGACTCTCTCTCTCCACCTTCCCCAAATATCTCCCCAACCCCTCCAAGTACAAAATGATGGAAAAAAAAACCAAACGGAAAAAAAAAAATGGCAGATTTTGGGAAGAGAAAAATCTGAGGAAAAGGAAGGAGGACAGATTTTGGGAGAGAAGAAATGGAGACGGCTTCACTTCAAGCAGATCTAATAGGTATGGAGAGAGATAGAAAAGTTATCGGTAAGTTAGATCTCCTTTTCTTTTATCTTTTGACAGAGATAGAAAAGTTATCTTAGATCTGTTTTTCAATTATTTAGATTTTTGGATATTGAATTGAAAATCAAAATTGAAAAGTTATCTTAGATCTCTTTTTCAATTATTTAGATTTTTGGATATCTGATAGAAAATCAAAATTGATTGAAAATGGCTTTGTCAATTGCATCTAAATGTAATCATCATTTTTAGGAAAGAGAAGAAAATAGACTAGATTGAAAATGGTTTCTTTTTCAATTATTTAGATTTTTTGATATCTGATAGAAAATCAAAATGGATTGAAAATGGCTTTGTCAATTGCATCTAAATGTAATCATCATTTTTAGGAAAGAGAAGAAAACAGACTAGATTGAAAATTGTTATCGATAGTAGTTTTAGGAAAGAGGAGAAAACATAATAGATTGAAAAAGGAAAGAGAAGAAAACAGAATATATTCAAAATGTCTTCTATTAATGATAATAGTTTTTAGGTAAGGGAAGAAAAAAAAAGATTGAAAATGGCTTCTGTTAATTGATAGTCATAATGTGGGAGAAGAAAAAGAATTGATTGAATATTATTTTATAATTGCATAGTCATTTATATGAAAGAAAAAGGAGACAGAGAGAATAGAAATAACGTGGTACAATAGAGAGAAGAAAATGGAAGATGTGAGAAATTATTAATATAATATTATAACAAATCATATTTGTATTGAAGGATTGAATCAGCATGAAATAATATTAACATATTTTCAATTTAAGTTTTACTATCCAACCAAAATTTAGAAACAATGAAAACGTGGAATTTGATTTTTACTGAGACCGGTTTAGAGCTGTATTTCACATTGTTAGTTGGATTATTAATTAAAATGTGAATACTAACGAAAGGTGACGAACGGTTCGATATGAAGCGAACTCTAGCAACCTTTGGAGCAGCTCTTGAGGAACGGGAGCTTACGTTAATTAAATTAGGGAATCTTCGGCTAAGGCCAACCAGGTAAGTGGCCTTACTATAGGATAGGCTAAAAATTGTATGAGTTACGATGTTGTATGAACTATGTCGTACGATGCAATATATGAGTTATTGTAACGACCCTGAATTTCCACATACTCAGAGTCGCTACTAACGTCTCATGCTCATCTATAATGCGGAAATATAACTCTTACATGAACATAATTGATAACGAAAATTTCAAAAAAACGTTTAAAACAACTTCTTCTCTGAAAACACAGCCATGGTCTTACGTGTTTAAATATGAAATACTTAAATTTAGAGAAAACAAAAACAAATACAAAATAATTTAAAACAATGAAATGCAAAACAACCTATTCTAACTTAAGACTAGAAATTTAAATATGAGTCTACCCTATGCACGTGCCACAGTCTCTGCTCGCGATGTCGCCGTCCTCCGTACAAGTGCGCCTTGCCTTTACCTGAAAAATGATGTGGCACACGGCCTGAGTATTTCAAAGAATACTCAGTAAGTTGCCCCACTATAGGGGGCCATGCAAATGCAAACACATGCAATCATGATTTAGGGACCTATCTCTAATCATCTTAGGGGTGGCCTCCAGTCTCGGACAAATTGGATGTGTAGTACTTCCCTACACGACTCACACGTGCGAGTGTGAATCCCCAGGGCGCTCGCACACCCCCTGGACCCTCTGGTCAAGCTAATCTGTAGTGACGTCCAGAGGTCAGCGGAACCCCATAGTGTCATGCACCTCAGGAACACCCTCATCTATGTGCTTTCGCACCTGTGCGCATACGCGCTCATCATATGGTGCGCGTCCGCACTCATCATCTCTAGGGGAAGTAGCCCTATGCTTATGAACATACAATATGCATGAGGTCCCTCTAAATACATCATAATGTCTCTTCTGACACAACCCTCTAGTCTCATCTCTTTGTTACTCTAGGTAACACATACTCGTGGATATTTATATTAATATCATTTTCACGCTCTTAGGGTTGTGTCCTATGTCGATCTAACGACATGATGCAATATGGCACTCATCATCATATAGCATGCTCAATATGGAAAACATCATCATATTAAGGTAAACGTCACGCAATCATCATACTCATCATATTGCCACAAAGTGCATCAAACATATCAAGTACGACATTCATCAAAATATATAAATACTAAGCACATCATCAGGTATCATAACCCACACATCATCATAAGTCATACATCATCATAACTCATATACCGCATCATACGACGTAGTTCATACAACATCGTAACTCATACAATTTTTAGCCTATCCTATAGTAAGGCCACTTACCTGGTTGGCCTTAGCCGAAGTACTCCCTAGTTTAATTAACGTAAGCTCCCGTTCCTCGAGAGTTGCTCTAAAGGTTGCTGGAGTTCGCTTCATATCCCACCGTTTGTCACCTTTTGTTAGTATTTCACATTTTAATTAATAATCCAACTAACAATGTGAAATACGGCTCTAAAACGGTCTCAGTAAAAATCGAATTCCAAGTTTTCATTGTTTCTAAATTTTCTAAAACTCAAATTGAAAATATGTCAATATTATTTCATGCTGCTTTGAATCATCAATCCAATTATGGTTTATTATAATATTATATTATATGGATACAAACAATAATAATTTTTCACATTTTCCATTTTCTTTCTTGTACCTCTTTGTTCTCTTCTCTCTGTATTTTTTTTTCTTCCTACAAATGATTATGCAATTATAAAACAATTTCAATCGTTCTCCTCCCTTTCCTAATATGACTATTCAATTAACAGAAAGCCATTTTCAATCCATTCTTTTTTCTTTCTCTTTCCCAAATGACTATCAAATTCATTTACAATCCATTCTAATTTCCTTCATAAAACTGACTATGCATCAATCAATTATGATTTTCTTCTCTTTCCTAAAAATGATGAGTCATGCAATTGACACAACCATTTTCAATCAATTTTGATTTTCTATTTGATATCAAAAAAAAAAAAAAAAATCTAAATAATTGAAAAGGAGATCTAACATAACTTTTCTATCTCCTGCAAAAATAAAAGAAGAGATCTAACTTACCCATAAATTTTCTATCTCTTCCCTTCCTATCAGATCTTCTTGGAGTGAAGCCATTCCTTCCCTGTAGCCATTTTTTTTTCTCGTGTTTCTTTCTTTTGCAGATCCCTCTGTAGTTGGAGGTGTTGGGGAGATATTTGGGGAAGGTGGAGAGAGGGTCCATACTTTATTTTTTTATTTTTTTTTTATAATTATTATTATTTTTTTCTTTTTTTCTTTTTTCGGGTCGTTACAGTTATGATGATGTATGACTTATGATGATGTGTGGGTTATGATACTTGATGATGTGCTCAGTATATATATATTTTGATGAATGTCGAACTTGATATATTTGATGCACTTTGTGGCAATATGATGAGTATGATGATTGCGTGACGTTTACCTTAATATGATGATGTTTTCCATATTGAGCATGCTATATGATGATGAGTGTCATATTGCATCATGTCGTTAGATCGACATAGGACACAACCCTAAGAGCATGAAAATGATATCCACGAGTATGTGTTACCTAAAGTAACAAAGAGATGAGACTAGAGGGTTGTGTCAGAAGAGACATTATGATGGATTTAGAGGGACCTCATGCATATTGTATGTTCATAAGCATAGGGCTACTTCCCCTAGAGATGATGAGTGCGGACGCGCACCATATGATGAGCGCGTATGCGCACAGGTGCGAAAGCACACAGATGAGGGTGTTCATGAGGTGCATGACACTATGGGGTTCCGCTGACCTCCGGACGTCGCTACAGATTAGCTTGACCAGAGGGTCCAGGGGGTGTGCGAGCGCCCTGGGGATTCACACTCGCACGTGTGAGTCGTGTGTAGGGAAGTACTACACATCCAATTTATCCGAGACTGGAGGCCACCCCTAAGATGATTAGAGATAGGTCCCTAAATCATGATTGCATGTGTTTGCATTTGCATGGCCCCCTATAGTAGGGCCACTTACTGAGTATTCTTTGAAATACTCAGGCCGTGTGCCACATCATTTTTCAGGTAAAGGCAAGGCGCACTTGTACGGAGGACGGTGGCATCACGAGCAGAGACTGTGGCACGTGCATAAGGTAGACTCATATTTAAATTTCTAGTCTTAAGTTAGAATAGGTTGTTTTGCATTTCATTGTTTTAAATTATTTTGTAATTGTTTTTGTTTTCTCTAAATCTCAGTATTTCATATTTAAACACGTAAGACCATGGTTGTGTTTTCCAGAGAAGAAGTTGTTTTAAACGTTTTTTTGAAATTTACGTTATCAATTATGTTCATGTAAGAGTTATATTTCCGCATTATAGATGAGCATGAGATGATAGTAGCGACTCTGAGTATGTGGAAATGTAGGGTCGAAACAGTTGGTATCAGAGCTTTAGGTTTTAGATTCTGTAGACTAGCCTACAATGTAGGCTTGGCACGTTCCATGGTCCCAACGTCGATGCCCCGTCACCGTCAGGTACGCCTTGCACAAGATAAGAAAAAAAAAACGTTTTGAAACTTGCATGCATTTTTATGTTAATGTTACTGAAATTGTTGTGATATTTCACGTATTTATTTAAGAGCATGATGTGATGTGTTGCATGCTGAGTGATTTTGTTTGCAATATGATGTGAACTTAGTAGATGTGATGCATAGCATAATTTCATAAATAATGAGCTTTAGACTTAAGAGATGCTATCTTGGTTTCTAGAACCATGCTGCCTAGACCATGCGAAAGAGTAAGACGAGGAAGGGGACGACCTCTTATTAGAGATAGAGGACGAGGTGAGGCTGAAGAGAGCCCACCTCGAGAGGGATTAGAGACAGGGTTTGAATTAGAACCCTTATTGTATGTATGGTCGGAAAGCAGCCCCTGAGAGGGTAGACGTAGTAACTAAGGATAGAGTAAAGAATGATCAAGCAATAGTAGCCGACCAAACTCTAAGCGTAGTCCTAATAGTAGTAAAGATGACCGACTTCAACATAGTACTAGGCATGGATTGACTAGTTGCAAACCATGCTATTATAGAATGTCGCAAAAAAAAAAAAAAAAAGGTGATATTCTCACCATCGGTGGGACCTAGCTTTAAATTTAAAGGCACAAATACCGGGGCTACCCCCAAAGGTAGTCTCGATGATGAAAGCAAAGAGATTAGTCCAACAAGGCGGTTGGACTATATTAGCATGTGCCGTAGATGTAAGAGGAAAAGAAAAGACCCTAGAAAACGTGTCAACCGTAAACGAGTTTTCAGATGTGTATCCGGATGACCTACCTGGAATACCCCCTTCCCGAGCGGTCGACTTCATCATCGAACTCGAGTTGGGAACTGGGCCTATTTCCAAAGCACCCTATCGTATGACGCCAGCAGAGTTGAAGGAACTCAAGGCGCAATTACAAGACTTACTCGATAAATGCTTCATTCAACCTAGCGTATCCCCCTGGAGTGCGCCAGTGTTGTTTGTTCAGAAGAAAGATGGATCAATGTGTTTGTGCATTGATTACAGAGAGTTAAATAAGAGAACTATAAAGAATAAATACCCTCTGCCTAGAATAGAAGACTTATTCGATCAATTAAGAGAAGCAACTATATTTTCTAAGATAGATCTGCGGTCAGGTTACCATTAAATAAAGGGTAAAGAAAAAGATGCACCAAAGATAGCATTTAGGACAAGGTATTATCGCTACAAGTTTGTGGTGATGTCATTTGGCCTCACCAATGTTTCAGCTGTGTTAATGGAGTTAATGAACCGAGTGTTCAAGGATTGTCTAGACACTTTTGTGATCGTGCTCATTGGTGACATCCTAGTGTACCCGAAAACAGACTTGGAACACCAGAAACACCTCTGAAAAGTCCTAGCCACCCTAAGAGAGAACAAGTTGTATGCCAAGTTCTCAAAGTGTGAATTTGGGTTACGATAAGTCTCTTTCCTAGGATACATGGCGACAAAGGGTTGAGTATCCGTAGATCCTACTAAGGTCAAAGCGGTCACGAAGTAGGAACGCCCAACTTCGGTAACATCAGTACAGAGTTTCTTGGGACTAGCGGGATACTATCGAAGGTTCGTGTAGGACTTCGCTAGAATAGCCTCGCCTTTGACACAGTTAACGAGAAAAGGGGCACCATTTATATGAAATGATGCTTGTGAGGCAAGCTTCCAAAACCTAAAAGAGAGATTGGTAACCATCCCGGTATTTAAATTTCTAGTCTCAAGTTAGAATAGGTTGTTTTGCATTTCATTGTTTTAAATTATTTTGTAATTGTTTTTGTTTTCTCTAAATTTCAGTATTTCATATTTAAACACGTAAGACCATGGTTGTGTTTTCCAGAGAAGAAGTTGTTTTAAACGTTTTTTTGAAATTTACGTTATCAATTATGTTCATGTAAGAGTTATATTTCCGCATTATAGATGAGCATGAGATGATAGTAGCGACTCTGAGTATGTGAAAATTTAGGGTCGTTACAGTGGACCTCGTCTTCCTTACCCAACTCCGGCCGATTTTTCGGCAAGTTTTCTCTCTCCTTCCCGCGGTGTTTCCGTTGCCGATTTCGGTCCTCTTTCTTCCTCTTCCTCTTTATTTGTCGTCCTTCTTTCTTTTCCGGGAGTTTTACGGCCTAAAGGTTCCTAAAACCACAGATCTAAGAACGATTAGGAAATACCCAATTTTCCGACCTTTGTTACCGACGACGACATTTACGAAAAAGCATAAAACGCACCTTGAGTTATCGTGCTTTCGTTAGGGATCCTTCTCGTGGCGGTAACAGGTCGTTTGGTGTCGGTTTGAGGGTGGTTTGGGGGTTCGTCAGAGAAACTAGACACTCGTCAACTTTTTTTTTTCCGAAATGTCTCTCTCTCTCGTAGTTTTTTGTCTTTTCTCCCTTTGCAGGTATCCTGATGGTGCTGGGAGTCGTGGGCTGAAGGCTGGGCATGCTGTGGCAGTCGTTTCACGTGGGTTTCGCGAAACTCGGCGGTCGCTGAAAAACTCGCAGATTTTCCGGCGACTGAGTTTTTTTTTTCTTTCCTAGGTCGTCACGAGCAGTGTAGATAGTGTCATTAGAACCTCCACTTCCCTCTCTCCTCTGATACCGTATCGTCGAGACAGAGCTCCGGTATAGTGAACGTTGAGCTTGGCAGATCTGGATAGGGAAGTTTGACAGGTGCCCAAACCTAGTGGTGATAGCTAAGGGGTCTTCTGAACAGGACTCCTGGGTCGTAGAAACCCGTCCCTGAGCGGGGGATGTGGAGCCACATAGGATGACTCAGTAGCTGACCGGCACATAGGGGGTCGCACCCCGTTTAGTGGATGTATTGTCCCATGTGAGGGTCGTCAGCTAACCTCCATGGATGATGTTAAGAGAGAGTCACGTTTTCAGATCCAGCCATACAATCCCCTCAGATTTACTTATGAGGTCGTGTCTCACCTCAGGACACTGATCATTTCACTACTTAAGATGGGTA
The DNA here is from genome assembly GCF_002738365.1 of Cucurbita moschata. Taxonomy (NCBI): domain Eukaryota; kingdom Viridiplantae; phylum Streptophyta; class Magnoliopsida; order Cucurbitales; family Cucurbitaceae; genus Cucurbita; species Cucurbita moschata. The sequence continues at coordinate 617,476 of NW_019268573.1, forward strand.
TGCCTCCTAAGGTACAGAAAAGAGAGTTGCAGCTTAGATCACTCTCCTTAGAAACCCGAGAAAGACCGTGATTACCTACCAAGATAAGGATGCGAAAAGAGCCTACAAGTAGGTTGCTTACTGAGTATTTTTATACTCATTCCTTTCTACTCTTTGTTTTTCAGGTGAGTGATGCCATGGATCGATGCGGGAATGCATTCTGAATCTTAATGCCACAGAGGAGTGTCCCGGGGCGTCTAGAAGTCTGTGCATAATTTTGTTTAAGATCTGTCATGCATTGTTTTGTAAATCGTTTACATACTTTTCATACTTGAACACCTTGTTTCGAATTTCAAACATTTTACGTAATTGCTAAAGTTTTTGTAATCTCGTCTTCTCTATTTGCTTTTACACATTTCATTGCATAGTCTGTTGGTCCAGCCCTTGATTTCGAGATTTAAATTTTGGGCCGTGACAGATATGTTATGAAAGGTTGCTAAGTTTTTACGTGGTTATTATAGGACATATTTAACCGTTGGAATTAGCTTGTTGTGAGTGACTTCGGCCAAGGCCATCGAGGTAAGTGACCTTACTGTTGGAGTTAGCTTACTATGTGTTATATGATGGTGCGTGCCCTGTGGCCCCTGCATGTACCATATTTATGTGATATGACTATGTGATGTATAGATTGTGTTGACTGTCGATGTTTATGTTATGTGATGTATGGATTATGTTGACTATTGACTGTTTATGTTATGTGAAGTTATGAATGATATGTTAGTAATATATGCCATGAAAATGTTGATTGATGCCATGTATACTCGAGTATTCCCAAGTCATGTCATGAAATGCTTATGGAACTGGAATGTATTTTCATGTTATGTAATATGCCATGTAATATAGGTTATGTGATATGCCATGTAATGTAAGAAATGCATATGTGATGTTGGCAATGCTTATTTAATGCCATGTAAGGTATGTTAAGGGATCTCATGCATATATGTATGTCACTTGCATCGGGATTCTTCCCCTTTATGTTATGAAAGAATGAAATATGATATTTATGTTCGCCATGATATCATGCAGGCCCTTTTCTGTCCTGTGGTGTCCGGCGACATGTAACACGTTGTGCCCGACCAAGTCAAGCCCAGGGGGTATGTATATGAGGCCGCCTGGTGGGTCCATGTACGCATACATGGGCCGTGTGTGAAGGAGTACCACACATCCAACCCTACCCAAAAAAGAAAAGCGCCCAAGGCCATGTAAAGTTTATGAAAAGTTAGGTCTCGCTCATATGTTGCAAGTGTTTATATTTCTAACCCCAATAGTGGGGTGACTTACTGAGTATTTCATAAAATACTCAAGACACGTGCTACCTACATTTTTCAGGTAAAGGCAAGGTGCCAATGTACGGTTGACGGCGGAGCCGAGGATACAATGAAAGTTGGAGATGGGATATTTTTAGAAGTTTACTTTATTTGACTCTTTTAAGTTAAAGCATTAAATATTGTTTTATTTAGATTTATTTTGAATTCAGTTATTGAAGGTTTTATTTTCGGAAATAGGTTTGTTTTGGATTTATGAATCTTTATAAAAGACTTTTTTGTGTTTTTCCAAGGTTATTTATGATGAGCTTCCGCGTAATGAATTATGCATGTATGGGTGACGTCACTAATTAGGTTTAGAAAATTAGGGGCGTTACAGAAACTGTATCAAATACAAAATTGAAAAAAAAATGCGAACACATTAGTTATTTTCAAAGTTTTGAAATTATATGAAGATAATATTTAATTTTTGAAGTTAAGAGATTTATTACACACAAATCTTGTAAATATTTGTGGTCTCATGGTCTAGTGGTTAGAGCATTAGACTTTGAATCCAGTCGTAACCTAAGTTCGAATCTCATCATCAAATGGATAAATTAAAGTGTTGAAATCATATTAAATACAAACATTAAAGAAATCACACAAAAGGGGATTATATAAAATTTGATAAAGCATCTGCATATAAATAATAGAAGCAAATTCCTACCCAAAAAAAAAAAAAAAACTTCCACCGGATTTTAATACTCCCTTTCTTTATTAATAAAATAATGACAATACATTAATAAAACGTAAAAAATAATATCAACATATGGGCAAAAAAAAAAAAACTTCCACCGGATTTTAATACTCTCTTTCTTTATTAATAAAATAATGATAATACATTAATAAAACATAAAAAATAATATCAACATATGGGCATTTGGTGTTGTGGTATCATTCTTGCTTTGGGTATGAGAAGTCCCGAATTCAATTCTCGAAATGTCTCTCTATAAATCTAGAATTTGAGAATAATTAGACTTTGTAGAGAGCTAGTTGCACAAACCTTAGAACTCAATAAGTAGCCTATCTTATATATCATAGCACAAACCTTAGAATTTATTAATAAGTAGCCTACCTTGTATATCATAACACAAACTTTAGAACTCAATAAGTAGCCTACTTTATGATTTATGATATATGTAGGTTCTTAATTGTAACATAGAGTGAGTAAATAATGAGTTTCTCTCCTCGTGAATACATGAGTGGCACTGCCCTCCATATCATTCCACTCGCTCTATATTGCGCATTCTACCTAATTGATACACATAGTGATGGGTGAAGGGTTGACAACTTAGCATGAGATAGTTATGGCTAGGGAATTCGAGTAGTTGTGCTATTTAGCCTAATGACATGAAGTTTGCTATACCTGAATCACCTCAAAATATTCCTACCTAATATCTTCTAGAAGCTCAAGAACGAAAAAATGACCAACAAAGGATGAAGACTGTTTTAAACAATTATGGATTTTTTTTAAGGAAAATTAATAATAAAATATTCGAAAAGTGGGAAATTCCAAAAAATAGCCCTCAAGTTATGGATGCTCAAAATCAGAATCTCTACACTAACCTCATGCACTAAATCATTTGAATCTCAAAATCCAGTCGTTGGATCTTCTCCAAAATTGAACACCATAGAACGTTCACAGATCATCAAATCCAACTATCAGAATTCAAATTGAAAGTCGGTAGTTCGCTGATCGGAGAGGATATTTTTGACGAATTATTCAGAAAACATCGTCCCACACAGAAAGAAAGAGCGCAGAGCCCCGGCCCGACCTGTGGGTCTTTTGATTTCAGTTCTTTTCTTTCTAAGAAAGAGGGGAATAGAATAACCCGGTTGAAGCGTAATGAGAGGATTGGAACCGGTGACAGACATTGTGTACCCAAAACTAAAGGAGCTACCAAGCTGCGCTACATCCCAATTCAATCTACAAACCATGACTTTGGATCTCTCAGTGTTAGTTTAAGCTTCCCCTATAAAGTGTGAAGTTGGGGAAATAGTTTGGACCAAGAATCGTGCCCTGACGCAACTCTACTACCGCCTACCAAAAAGCTAACCCAACCGAAGGATAGAACTCCCAATCATAGGCAATAAGCGTTTAGATTTTAGGTCTCCTACTCTCAGATTTCTTCCAAATACGAGAAAAATTCTTCATTATTTCTCTTCAAACTTGTTCCGACATTTTTAAACAAGATTATCCACAAATTCTATGAAGAAATCGAGTGCTGAAAGTGCCTAGAAACCATTTCTCCAATCCAATCCGCCATTGTTGAACTTTAAGGAAAACTTGAAAATCTAATATGAGGATACAAGATAATTCGTCGAGCAAGGACGATCTCAAGCAGTTTTTGCCAAGGAATGCTTCCATAGAACATCACGAAGAGAAATAACCTCAGGAAGGTGCCGAGTTGAAGAAAATCAATTTTGAGCACAAATTTGGGTAAGTTTTGAATTCTTATCTACGGTCTCTTTTCCTTCAAATTAAGTATTCCTTTAGCTTCAGAGGGAGAAGTTGAGTAACTTTGATGAAGGAATCGAGAGCTAAAACGTTGTAGAACAAGCTATCCAAGAGATCGAAAAATCGAGTGTTTTGGATAACTTGTAGACAGAGAGCGATTTTTTAGAATTGGAGACACACACTCAAAGTTGTTCCTCCAAACCAATTCCTTTAGCTTAAGGGAAGGATAAGGTAGAGGTTACATGAAGAAATCAAGCCTTGAAAACCTCTTGAATCGGCTAGCCAATAAGAAATCCTCTATTTTTGCTTGGATGAGAAATCAGTTTTTGGAGGAACTTTAGAGGTGAATATCTTAAGCTACAATTCAAGAGAAGTCATAAAACCAATCCCTAGCTCTTCCTTGTCACACCATCTTTAAGTTTCACGAAGAAATCAAAGGGAGAAACTGTAACAACAGTATAAAATAATAATAATAATAATAATTAAATAATTGAATAGTAAAAATAATAATTTTACCTACACTGCTCTCCACTACCCCTCATCCCTCTCCCAACTATCTCTCCTCAACCGGAATCATATCTCCTTTTCATTTATCTATTACAAGAAATCAGGTCAGAATCAGATTTACTTTTCCTTTATCTAATTATTCAGAATCATATCTCTTGTTCCCTTACCCATTATTTAGATTATTTAGATTTTAGTGAGCATGTTAGGTTATAGAAAAATAACTAGAATGGTCCATATCTGTCAACAAAATAAAATTAAAAAAAAAAAAAGTAAATGCATAACATAGAGAACAAAGGGAAGATAAGAAGTAGATACAGATCAGAGATGAAAATGGAAGATTTGGTGAAAAAAATTAACCGGCTAAATATAGAGAGGAAAAGGAAAAGTTTAACAAAGAAAAGAAAGATTTGGTGAAAACAGACCAAATACATAGAAGAAAAAAATGAGAGATATGGAATTGATTATATGTATAATTCAATAATCTATTAAAATTGGCCGAAGATAATTGTTAACATAATTAAAATAAAAAGAGAAGGGAAACACACCGTAAGAGGAAAGACTTTATTCATGCAAAACCTCTAATGTTTGCATGATGCTTAACATATGGACCCATATAAATTAGAGAAATAATTTTATAGAAGTTCGAATTTGAAACTGATGTCCTGAACTCACATAGGTTGACTTGGATTTCAAAGGATAGAATCAAACTTTATAAGGGATAAATTCGTGAAAACATGATGCTTATCGGCTCGATTGAAAGATTTGTCTTATGTATGGCGACACATGCCCAGTGGCCCTTGCACGTATCATTTATGCTTTATGTTATATGATGATGTGATGACGTTATATGATGATGTGATGACGTTTTATGATGATGTGTCAATGTTGTATGATGATGTGAAGATGTAGTATGATGACTTGATGACGTTAAATTGTGATGCGATGATGTTATTTGATGATGTGATGCTGTAATATGATGATGTGATAATGTTATGTGATGACGTGATGACGTTAGATGATGATGTGATGATATTATATGATGATGTGATGATGTTATATGATAATGTGATAATGTGATAATGTTATGTGATGACGTGATGACGTTAGATGATGATGTAATAAATGTTATGTGATGGCGTTAGATGATGATGTGATGATGTTATATGATGATGTGATAATGTTATGTGATGATGTGATGACGTTAGATGATGATGTGATGATGTTATATGATGACTTGATGACGTTAGATATGATGGAGTTCATATAACACATGCGGAAGCAATTTGGATCTTAGGCACTCTTAGAATATCCATTATTGTAAATAACTAGTATGTTCATAAGTATTAAAACTCAAGGTCTTTGAGTACTAACCTTTTGTAGTTCAAATTCATTTTTCCTCACGAACCGGTTTGAAACCACCACTAGTGTCTTCTCCACTATTCTCCGGCCTTAGAACGGGATTGTGGAATCCGGTGAGTGACTAAACTTGGGAGGGATTTAATATATATGAGGAGAGAGTTGTGAGAGTTTTTCTCAAGGTTTTTCCAAAGAAGAAGTTCCATGTACCTTGATCACTCTATTTATAGTCATATTTGCATGTTCATGCAAATTTGAGATCCCCAAATTTTGACACTCAAAATTCTACTCAAATATTTGGGATTATGTGGCAAGCACGCAAGTTTGAGTTAACCAAATGTTGACACTCAAAATTTCACTCAAATTTGTGTGATTTATTTGGCAAGCATGCAAGTTTGGTTAAACCAAATTTTGACACCATAAAATTCCACTAACTCAAACATGAATTTTTCCATTAAATGAAGTCAACATTTTGACTTTCTTCATTTTAATTTAACAATTCATTTGAATAATTAATTTCAAATTAAAGTAATATTAAATAATTAATTAAACTATTTAATATTAATTCAAATGCCAATCCCAATCAATTCCGACACATATTTGATTAAATATTTAAATCTTATTTAAATATCTCAGATTCTCTCTTTTTGTTTAATTCGTAAATATAATAAAAATACGATTAAATATATTGTATATATGTAGCGCATATTCCCTAATTTGAATTTGAACACTTTGAACTCACTCGTCACATTGTTCTATGGTTTAGTCCGATATGAGCTAGCAGAGGGACCTAATGGACCTATAGATCATGGGCTCCAACGATCCAAGATTAACCGATTAAACTCATTAACCTTGTTAACAAACATTCGTTAACTACTAGGACACTCCACTATAGCCTAGTCGTTGCACTCCCTTCACTAAGATATATTTCTGTCCATTTGATATAACCATGATTAGTAAGTCGATCCTTCACAGGTTGTTCGTAACTAGAGCTGGGTTAATTAACCGTTTTACCCCTGAAGTTACTTCTTGTTCCTTATGTCCCACTGATCCCCTAATGAACAATTGGTTTGTAGTCCAACCAGTAAACCAAATCCCTCTCAGGCCAATGAGAGGGTGGGGCCCCTTGTTCAAGACCTAGAGTCAGTACTTAAGGGAACTACCTCTCTTCTATCCCTAAAAGTAGGTAGGAGTGAATTCCATCTTGCACTCCACGTCCCCAGCCATTCACCCAGTCTTACCCCTGAAATGGGAGGCCTATTGAGTCGGCGAACTCGGGCCACTCTCACCCATGCAAATCTAAGGATAATTTCGAATAAACAGGAGTTCATGGTTAGCTCAGGATTAAGATTGAGTTACCTAGGTCATCTAATGAAAAGAAAACCAGTCTCAACAGTAAACGACATTATAAAGTTAGAGTGATTTTCTTCGTGGTCCGATCTTATGCAATACTCATTGCATTGGTTGCCCCCACTCACATGTCTCCGCATGTACAATTATGTGATCACATTGTTTATGTCATATACAAAAGTGGGCCGCATCCATAATGTCCCCAAGATAAGGTACTCAGCCTTACTATAGTTAGAGTGTTCTTAGTTTATTGGATTTAGATTAATAATTGTAAAATTCACTTTATTTAATAACCATATTTACTAAATAAATATCAACAATAACTTTATTTAAAATTGCATATGTTTTTGTTTACAAACTATGAGTTTTAGGACATAAAACCCAACAAGATAAAGATGTGATGATATTATATGATGATGTTTTCCATATTGAGCATGCTATATGATGATGACTGCCATATTGCATCATATCGTTAGATCGACATAGGACAACTCTAAGAGCATGAAAATGATATTAATATAAATATGCACGAGCATGTGTTACCTAGAGTAACAAAGAGATGAGACTAGAGGGTTGTGTTAGAAGAGACATTATGATGGATTTAGAGGGACCTCATGCATATTGTATGTTCATAAGCATAGGGCTACTTCCCCTAGAGATGACGAGTGCGGACTAGCGCAATATGATTATGGGTGCGAATGCGCACAGATGAGGGTGTTCATGAGGCACATGACACTATTGGGTTTCACTGACCTCCAAACGTTGCTACATATTAGCTTGACTAGAGGTCCAAAGGGTGTGCGAGCGCCTTGGAGATTCACACTCGCACGTGTGAGTCGTATATAGGGAAGTACTACACATGCAATTTGTTCAAGACTGGAGGCCACCCCTATGATATTAGAGATAGGTCCCTAAACCATGGTTGCATGTGTTTGCATTTGCATGACCCCTATAGTGGGGCCATTTACTGAGTATTCTTTGAAATACTCAGGCCGTGTGCCACATCATTTTTCAGGTAAAGGTAAGATGCACTTGTATGGAGGACGGCGACATCGCTAACAGAGACTGTGGCACGTGCATAGGGTAGATTCATATTTGAATTTCTAGTTTTAGGTTAGAATAGGTTGTTATGCATTTCATCGTTTTAAATTATTTTTTATTGCTTTTACGTTCTCTAAATTTCAGTATTTCGTATTTAAACACGTAAGACCATGACTGTGTTTTCTAGAGAAGAAGTTGCTTTAAGCGTTTTTTGAAGTTTACATTATAAATGATGTTCATGTAAGAGTTATATTTCCACATTATAGATGAGCATGAGACGTTAGTAGCGACTCGGAGTATGTAGAAATTTAGGGTCGTTACAGAAATGCTGGAAATATACGTTTCATTGTCTTCTAACTATCTAGAGAAAGAAGACGATGACGTGGCCGATTCAACAAAATCGGCCATGTCAAACCACAATCTCACCTTTCTTTTATTTTTCTAAATTTCTATTTCTAATTTCATTACAGTCCAATTCTGACTGATAATAGAGACCGGGGCTTTGCAATATTTGACTGATCACAATTCTGTATGGTCCATTTACTATAGGAGTTCCCTGGGAATTCATTAGAGGAGTGTTTTCAATTAAAATGGTTCGTTCTCTATATTTTTAATAATTAAAAAGAAAGAAATAATTGTTTTCCTTTCCTCATTATTGTTGGTGTCCACTTGATTTGGTTCATCATTAATGTCTCATCTTTGTAGATGAATTCCATATACAAATTTGCCTATTTTCCCATACAAAATCAAAAAATTTGTAATACTTCTTCTCTTTGGCTACCTACCCCAATTCTAGTAAATTTTTGGAGTCAAAATCATGACATGAAACTAGTTAAGAACTCCACCCTGTCCCAATGCAAATAGAATGCACTAGTAAATCACATGGATCTAGGAACGACTTCTTGTATTTGATTTGTGGTCAAGCTAGAGTTTGAGGATTTGGTAACTTTCATAGGAAACATTGTCAAATAGGCTTTTCTCTTGGTATACCTTATCTACTACAGTCCAAAACTAATGTTCCTGTATCCATAATGGAAAGACATCACAACCCTTTCAATGCCTTTGTAATACTCGGGCTTAACAAAATTCTTTTATAAAAATTGGTATTGTATAAGCATGGTGGATATCCTCAGATGCCATAAAACTTGGGATACTTGAAAATTAAACTTAAAATGATAGTCTTGAAACTTTAACTATAATAATACCTTTTAACCAGGTTGACATTGCTAGGAAAAATTGTTCGGTAATTTCTTACAACAATTTGTTTATGTTGAGCTTCCTGAGTGCATTCGTGTACCGTAAGAAGAATTACCACAAAACTTCTAGTTGATTTAGAGACAATGTCCCACTCTAATCCTTGTGTATCCCCCACCAAAGTTCATCTTAAATCATGGTTTCTTCAATTTAAAGTATCTTGACAATCTCGTATTCCATATACCTCTAAAATTTTGACCAGACCGTAATGCCTCGTCCAATCTGTGGCTTGATACTTTTAAATCACCTCACAACTTCCATAATTGGTTGTATTATTATTATTTATTATTATTATTTTTTTTTTTTAATTTTTAACTCGTTATTATTATTTAGTTTTCAACTCGTATTAAGGCACGAAAGTTTTCTACCTCTCAGTACTTCCAAAGCTCAGCTTCCATTAAAGGCACTTATGTCATTCACCCATCAATTTAAGTATACATGTTTTAAACTTTTATGGTTTTAACTGAATTAATTTTTTTTTCTTACTAATACTTTAATTTCACCTTTACATACTTCAAAGTTATAAAATTTTCTTTCTGACACTACCACTTTTAATGTCTATAGTATACTATACGATATTGACACCTATCAAGCTTCTTAGGTCATTTTATTTCATCTAAAACTACGTACTCTTCCATATACATTGGTAGAGTCCTCCCTATCTCTATGGTCATAAGACTGTGTAGTTTATCTATGTTCAAGACGTGTAACTAAAACATATGATCTTGCTTAGCAGAATCATTTTCACGCATGCACTAACATTTAGTAGCTTACTAAAATTAAAGCTACTCATTCACGGCAACAATCTCAGTAAATCTAAACATCATCAATACAACAATTTACATTCACATTCCATGCAACGTATTCTAAATTAAAATAAATATAGAATTAAGTTAACATGAATGCAGTAAATTATAATACAATCAATAGAGTAAAAGTCCAATTATGAGTTATATTTTATAATGACCAAGCAATAACAACATACATAATCAACGACATTTCATTTTCTTATCTTATGCAAGACATACCTGACGGAGACGGGGCACCAACAATGGGACCATGGAACATGTCAAGCCTACATCGTAGGCTAGTCTACAAGATCTATAACCTAGAGCTCTGATACCAACTGTAACGACCCGAAATTTTCTACTTAATTTAAGGTCGCTACTGTACACATACCATAAACATTGAATGTAGAAGACTTCATTTAAATTTCATAAACATAACCTTTATCTTAAAACACAGCCATGGACTTACGTGTTTCGAAAACATCTTTAAAACGACACAACAAAAGACTTGAAATAAAATAAATAAGCGTTTAAGTTTAAAACATCCTATTCTATCCTAAGTCTAAGAAAATAAATACCACTATCCTATGCATGTGCCATGATCTCGAGTTGCGATGCCGTCGTTAGCCGTTCAGGAATGCCTTGCCTTAACCTGAAAAATGTAGTAGCACATGACTTGAGTATTTAAAGAAATACTCAGTAAGTGACCCCACTATTGGAGTTAAATGCAACAATCACATGCAATGAAATGATTGGACCTATCTTTCGTTTCGTTTTTCCTACGGTGCTGTCCTAACGGGTAATCGTGGACGTGTACCATATACTCTACACACAGCCCATATGTGCGAGTATGGGCTCATCAGCTAGTTCGCACACTGCTGGGCCACTGTCCTTAGTCGGTGGCATACTCTGGGAGCCCTTTATGCCGGGACCCATTAAAACTAGAACCGTCACGGTAGCGCTATGCAATGCATAACGATCGTTGTCCTGCCATTTGATGTACATGTCTGTATCCTCGTGATGAGATAGGGGTATCCCCCAGATGCATGAACACACATAATGCATGAGGTCCCCCTATTTCTACATTTATCTTTAATGACCATAACCCCCTGTCACATTCCAGGCTTCATGTCATTCTCATTTTCATTTCACATTTCACACATTTCTATCGGGGTTATGGTTCCAGACAGTTTATCGTGTTTCATGTCATACAATTCATGCGGTTCACATTCACATATTGCATACAAAGCCATAATCATTCAAGGACCACATGTCGTTACATGCATTACACATCACATCAGACTAAAAGCATACATAGCATACATAGCATACATTCATGTTCACATAACTACGTACTTAAGCACAATAATCTATCATGCAATGTATCATATCATAAAGAAGTCATAACGTAAACACTTCATAGTCATATCGTTCTCTAACTTACCATAGCCTTAACGTTCTTATACCTATCACAGACATATCATTACGTAACGTACCTTAGTCATATCGTCACAAGAACGTACCCTAACGCTATCGTTTTATCAATCTATCACAAACCTATCCCTTTCTACCCATAACCTAACCGTATTCTTCCATCAATCTCTCCTATCCATAGCACTCTGGTATGTAACCTAACCTTAATGTTTCATGAACGTATCTTACTCCTATCGTTACATTTCGTTTTGTGCATCCTTCTCGTATCCTATCTCAAACATCTCCTAGAGCACATCGCACCATAATTATTATCATACAATCCACATATTATAACATAACATAACATATAGGAAGCATACCGATCCACAGACAATTCACACATATCAATATATATGACACGTGCAGAACCACAGGGCACGTGTCAGCATCAAATATAACCATGCCGATAGTAAGGTCACTTACCTAGTTAGCTTAAGTCGTTGTCACGAATATATCCTTGATGAAAGTGCGATTCTGTCCTTATCCTTAATGAAAGTCCATTGAACTCCAAATCAACCTATGTGAGCCCATGACATCAGTTTCGAGTTTGAATTTCTACAAATTTGTTTCTCTAATTTATATTGATTCATGTGTTATACTTCATGCGAACATTAACGTCTTTGCTTGAGTTAGATCTTGAAATATTTATATATGTTTGTTATAGTATTATTTTCATACAAACCATGTAATACCCATTAAAATTTTCCAGATATTATATTTTCTTCTACCGTGTTTAATACTCTTTAATTTCAATTATATTCACAACCTTCCCTCTCTCCTCCCTTTCTCTTGTTGTACCTCTTCAAATGAAAAATATCTCTCACTAGCCAAACTAAATCTAACTTTTTTTTTTTTGCAGGGGAAGAAATTCTAATAGGTTAAATCTGTTTAACCCTCCATTTTTATTTTTGTCTGTTACCTTTGAGGTTAATAAAACTAAATAATTGGATAAAGAAAAGGAGATATGAGATATATCTAATCTCAAATCTCTATCTGTTTCATTTTTGCAGGAACTGTCAGGTGTGTTGAGAAGAGATTATTGAGGAAAGTGACTAGTGGAGAGATTGGGGAAAGTGACTATTAGGGAGAGACGAGGGAATAATTATTTTTATGTACTTATTTATTAATTTATTACTACTATTTTTTTTACATAATAATTTTTTTTTGTTTATAATAATTTTTATTTATTTTTGTGCTGTTACAATATTTTTTTTGTTTATAATAATTTTTATTTATTTTTTGGGCTATTACAATATTTTTATTAAAAATATTATTTTCAATGGTTACTATTGTATAAGAAAGTAATACAGCTATTTCAAGTTATTCTGGGCTTTACTACTATCTGTATTTATCCCCTCTATATTTAGTTTGTGGTTTTTAATTCCCTAATTTTTTTTAGCTTTTAATTCTGTTATCATGTATTCCAAATTTACAGTGATCCTGTTTCCAAATCTTTCCTTATCTTAGTGTTTCCTTCTCAGTATTTCCTATTTAGAAGTTTTCTTGGCCGATCTATTTTTAATCTAGCTATACATAAAAATTTAATCTAATCTTACTAAACCTGACGTGATTTACTAGAATCGTATAAATGATTGATATTTAGTTTCTAACTCTTGACCATTGTAATAATTAAAGGAAGAATCTAACTATAATTTGTTGTGATTTCTAAAAAATAGGATAAGAAAGATAGGACAAGAGAAAAGGAATTTAATATATACCTTATCGATCAGATCTATCCTCACGTAAATCTGTCACGAATCTCAACTGGGTAAAGGCATTCTCATTTTTTTTTTCTCAAGTAAATCTGACTATTATTGTTTTTCAATTTCTTTGTGCAGTAACAGTTACTTTACATAATTGTGGGAAGGGATGAGAGATTAGCGGGGAGGAGTGGGAAATGTTGTGTTTTTTTTTTTAAATTTTATTTTATTATTATTTTAACTACTTTTTTATAATTATTTTTATTTCTTTATTTCTTTATTTAGTTTTGGGCTATTACATTGTATTCCTCTGCAAGAAACTTTCATACTCGAGAGTGTTTTAATCTTGGAATAAGTCGGGTCCTTATTCTAAGAGTTCTTTGTTAAGTCTTCAAGTACCACTAAGTAGAAATTCTTAACAAGTATACCCTAATCCATATGAGTCATAAACATTTATTGCATGCATCAAACTTATCACTTGGTATTCATAAAAACTTTGATTTCATATAAAGCGTCTTGCTGGATAGTTACATATTTTAAATCTTGATTCATACTCCAAAATTGTTTTAATTCCCTAAAATCTTTCATACTTACCTTTAATATCATAAATAAGTCTCATATAATTTTTCTATAGTATTTTGAGTCTCCTAGGATTTTGAAAACGTCATAGAATTTTCATAAGGGTCTTTTGGTCATTACTACCCCAAATCTTGGTTTAATTCTTCAACATATTCCAATGGTCTTGTAACTTTGTGCAATCCCTGTACACCATGACATACGGCTCCTCATCAAATTTTATATCACTTGGAGGTCACTTTGGTCATAAGCTAGTGGTACATAATTACAGGGATATTTTAGTCATTTAACACCTATTCTTAGTTTTGCCCGTTATCATAACCTGATGGTCACCAAATTTCATACCTAACATTATCATGTCATATTGAGCATTCTCCTAAATTTTCATGAGCAACATAATTCATCTTGTAGGTTTCAGGCTCAAGTGCTTCATTGAAATAAATGTTCACGTACTTACATAGTTCCTCACTTTTTTTTCTTCTTTTTACTATTATTCCATCTATTGGATCAATAGTCTCACTAGTTTCTGATTTATATTGTTCTCGAAATCAGATTCTCTCCACTTAGCTAAAGGTTTACTAATTGACCGGTTTGTCCATACATCCTTAAAATCTCATTTTAAAATAACAGATCTCCACCTACACAAGAAAATTGTTGATAAAACTCCAAAATGGCACTTTCTTTTGATCTAAACTTTTTTTCTCTCTTTATCATTAAAGAAAGACAGAAAAATTTCAGGGTAGAAACCTTCTCGAGAATTGCTCTTAAGATTCGAATCCATACTTGATGATAGAACTAGAATAGATAGTTTTTGTTTCCTACTCACACGCACTCATACCTTTGTTTCTCGATCAATCTCTAATTTTAATCTTCCTCCCCAATCAGATGTTATGGTGCTGGTATAGATCGAAATTTCGTTATAGTCCAATTCTGACCAGTAATGGATACCGGGGCTTTGGAATATTTGACTGATCACAATTCTATGTAGTCCATTTACTATATAAGTTCGCACGGAATTCATTAGAGAAATGTTTCCAATTAAATGGTTTGTTCTCTATATTTTTAATAATTAAAAAAAGAATTGTGTTCCTTTCCTCATTATTGTTTGTATTTGTATTGTTTGTAAGTGTCCACTTGATTTGGTTTCTCATTAAGGCCTTATCTTTGTAGATGAATTCCATATATAAATGTGCCTATTTTCCCACAAAATCAAGAAATTTGTAATATTTCTTCTCTTTCGGCTACCTACCCCAATTCTAGTAAAATTTTGGAGTCAAAATCATGACATGAAACTTGTTAAAAACTCCACCCTAACCCAATGCAAATTGAATGCACTAGAAATCATATGGATCTATAAACGACTTACTATATTTGATTTGTGGTCAAGCTAGAGTTTGAGAATTTGGTAACTTTCATTGGAAACATTGTCAAATATGCTTTTCTCTCGGTATACCTTATTTAGTATAGCCCAAAACTAATGTTCCTACAACCATAACCAAAAGGCATCACAACCCTTTCAACACCTTGTGTAATAGCCCAAAAATAAATAAAGAAATAAACTAATCAAAATAATTATAAAAATAGTTAAAATTATAATAATAAAAAAATAAATAAATTAATTAATTAAAAAAAAACCTTTCCCCACTTCTCTCCACTAACCTCTCATCCCTCCCCCACAATTATCTCTCCTCAACCTATCCTTATGCCAGCAAGTAACAGTTACTAAAAAAAATAAACAGAAAATCAATAATCATAAGATTTACTTGAGAAAAAGAAGAGAATGACCTATTAAAAAAAAACCTTTCCCCACTTCTCTCCACTAACCTCTCATCCCTCCCTACAATTATCTCTCCTCAACCTATCCTTATGCCAGCAAGTAACAGTTACCGAAAAAAATAAACAGAAAATCAATAATCATAAGATTTACTTGAGAAAAAAAAAAAAAAAATGACCTTTACCCAATTGAGATTCACCCTAGATAAGATAGATCTGATCAACACGGTATGTATTAAATCTTCATTTTCTTTTATCCTATTTTTTTTAGAAATCACAACCAATTATACTTAGATTTTTGTTGAATTATTACCATGATACATCTTTTAGATAGAAATTAAATGTCAAATCATTTATACGATTCTAGTCAATCATGTCATATTACTAATATTAGATTAAATTTTTATCAGTAGCTAAATGAATAGAGAAAACTTATGAAGAGGAAACTGAGATAAGGAAATAGGAAATACTTAGATAAGGAAAAATTTAGAAACAGAGATCTACGGTAAATTTGGAATACATGAGAACAGAATTAAAAGGCAGCATATAAAAAAAGAAAAAAAAGAGATTAGGGAATTAAACATGAGAACAGAATTAAAAGGCAACCTATTAAAAAAAAAGAGATAGGGAATTAAAAACAGAAACTAAATATAGAGGCAAAAAGGTAAACACAGAGGGTAAATACAGAGAGTTTACCGAGAGTAGTAAAGCCCAGAATAACTTGAAAAAGATGTATTACTTTCCTATACAACAGTATGAAAAATAAGATTTTTAATAAAAATATAATTATAGATGTATAACATTTCAGACTTTTAACAATGGACTAATGTAAATTAGAGAAATAATATTGTAGAGTTCAAACCTGAAACTAATGTCATGGGCTCATTTAGGTTGACTCGGATTTCAAAGGATGGAATCGAACTTTAATTAAAGATATATTCGTGACAACGACTTAAGCTGGCCAGGTAAGTGACCTTACTATCGGCATGGTTATATTTGATGTTGACACGTGCCCTGTGGTTCTGCACGTGTCATATATATTGATTTGTGTGAATTGTCTGTGGATCGTTATGCTTCCTATATGTTATGTTATGTTATAATATGTGGTTTGTATGATAATAATCATGGTACGATGTGCTCAAGGATATGTTTGAGATAGGGTACGAGAAGGATGCACAAAACGAAATGTAACGATAGGAGTAAGATACGTTCACGAAACGTTAGAGTTAGGTTACATACCGGAGTGCTATGGATAGGAGAGATTGATTAAAGAATACGGTTAGGTTATGGGTAGAAAGGGATAAGTTTGTGATAGATTGATAGAACGATAGCATTAGGGTACGTTCTTGTGACGATATGACTAAGGAACGTCACGTAATGATATGTCTGTGATAGGTATAAGAACGTTAAGGCTATGGTAAGTTAGAGAACGATATGACTATGAAGTGTTTACGTTATGACTTGGTTATAATATGATACATTGTATGCTAGATTGTTGTGCTTACGTACGAAATCATGTGAATGTGAATGTATGTTATTTATGCTGCTTAGTTGATGTGATATGAATGCATGTGACTATGTGTGGCCCTTGTACGATTATGACTTGTTGTATGAGTATTGGAATGTAACTGAATGAATTGTATAACATGAAATACGGTAAATTGCATGATACATTACCCCGCTAGAAATATGTATGATGTAACGAAATGAGAATGAGAATGACATGTAAGCATGAAAACGTGACACGAGGTTATGTTCATTAAATGATGACTGTAGGACTAGTGGGACCTCATGCATATTGTGTGATCATGCATTTGGGGGGATACCCCTATCCCATCACGAGGGTACGGACGCGTACATCCAAATGGCAGGACAATGATCGTTATGCCCTGCATATCACTGCCGTGACGGTTTTAGTTTTAACGGGTCCCGGTGGGCCCTCAGAGCATGCCCACCGGCTAGGGACAGTGGCCCAGCGGTGTGCGAACTAGCTGGTGAGCCCATACTCGCACGTATGGGCTACGTGTAGAGTATATGATACACGTCCGCGATTACCTGTTAGGATTACACCGTAGGGAAAATGAAATGAAACGAAATGAAACGAAACGAAAGATAGGTCCCATCATTTTATTGCATGTGATTGTTGCATTTAACCCCAATAGTGGGGTCACTTACTGAGTATTTCTTTAAATACTCAAGCCATGTGCTACTACATTTTTCAGGTTAAGGCAAGGTATTCCTGTACGGCTGACGACGGCATTGCAACTCGAGATCATGGCACATGCGTAGGATAGTGGCATTTATTTCTTAGACTTACGATAGAATAGGATGTTTTAAACTTAAACGCTTGTTTATTTTATTTCGAGTCTTTTTTTGTGTTGTTTTAAAAATGTTTTCGAAACACGTAAGTCCATGGCTATGTTTTAAGTTAAAGGTTATGTTTTATGGAATTTAAATGAAGTCTTCCGCATTCAATGTTTATGGTATGTATACAGTAGCGACTTTAAATTAAGTAGAAAATTTCGGGTCGTTACACCTTGTAATATCAAGAATGGGCTTAACAAAATTCTCTTATAAAAATTGGTATTGTATAAGCATGGTGGATATCCTCAGATGCCATAAAACTGGAGATACTTGAAAATCAAACTTAAAATGATAGTCTTGAAACTTCAACTATGGAACCTTTTAACCAGGTTGACATTGCTAGGAAAAATTGTTCAGTAATTTTCTACAGCAATTTGTTTATGTTGAGCTTCCGGAGTGCATTCGTGTACCCTAAGGAGGATTACCACAAAACTTCTAGTTGATTTAGAGACAATGTCCCACTCTAATCCTCGTGTATCCCCCACCCAAGTTCATCTTAAATCATGGTTTCTTAAATTTAAGGTATCTTGGCAATCTCGTAGTCCATATACCTCTAAAATTTTGACCAGACCGTAATGCCTCATCCAAACTGTGGCTCGATACTTTTAAATCATCTCACAACTTCCATAATTGCAGTTGTATTACTTTTTTTTTTTTTTTCAACTCGTATTAAGGCAGAAATGTTTTTCTACATCTCAGTACATCCAAAACTCAACTTCCATTAAAGGCACTTATGTCATTCACCAATCAATTTAAGTATACATGTTTTAAACTTTTATGGTCTTTAACTCAATTTTTTTTCTTACTGATACTTTAATTTCATCTTTACATACTTCAAAGTTATAAAATTTTCTTTCAGACACTACCACTTTTAATAAATATAGTATACTATAGGATATTGACATCTATCAAGCTTCTTAGGTCATTTTATTTCATCTGAAACTACGTACTCTTCAGTATACATTGGTACAGTCCTTCCCATCTCTATGGTCATAAGACTGTGTAGTTTATCTATGTTCAAGACGTCTAACTAAAACATATGATCTTGCTTAGCAAAATCATTTTCACAGCAACACTAACATTTAGTAGCTTACTAAAACTATAGCTACTCATTCACAGCAACAATCTCAGTAAAGCTAAACATCATCGATACAACAATTTACATTCACATAACATGCAAGGTAAATCATAACGTATTCTAAATTTACAATAAATATAGAATTAAGCTAACATGAATGTAGTATATTATAATACGATCAATAGAGTAAAAGTCCAATTATGAGTCATATTTTATAATGACCAAGCAATAACAACGTACACCATCAACGACATTTCATTTTCTTATTTTACGCAACATACCTGACGAAGACGGGGCACCGACGGTGGGACCATGGAACATGCCAAGCCTACATCGTAGGCTAGTCTACAAGATCTATAGCCTAGAGCTCTGATACCAACTGTAACGACCCGAAATTTTCTACTTAATTTAAGGTCGCTACTGTGTACATACCATAAACATTGAATGCGGAAGACTTCATTTAAATTCCATAAAACATAACCTTTATCTTAAAACACAGCCATGGACTTACGTGTTTCGAAAACATCTTTAAAATGACACAACAAAAGACTAAATAAAATGAACAAGAGTTTAAGTTAAAAACATCCTATTCTAGCCTACGACTAAGAAAATAAATACCACTACCCTATGCATGTTCCATGGTCTCGAGTTGTGATGCCGTGGTCAGCCGTACAGGAATACCTTGCCTTAACCTGAAAAATATAGTAGCACATGGCTTGAGTATTTAAAGAAATACTCAGTAAGTGACCCCACTATTAGGGTTAAATGCAACAATCACATGCAATGAAATGATGGGACCTATCTTTCGTTTCGTTTTCCCTACGGTGCTGTCCTAACGGTTAAACTTTAGGCGTTTACCATATACACTACACACAGCCCATACGTGCGAGTATGGGCTAACTAGCTAGTTCGCACACCGCTGGGCCACTTTCCTTATCCAGTGGGCATACTCTGGGAGCCTCTTATGCCGGAACCCATTGGAACTAGTAGCTATCATGGCAGTGCTATGCAAAGCATAACGATCGTTGTCCTGCCATTGGATGTACGCGTCCGTACCCTCGTGATGGGATAGGGGTATCCCCCTAGATGCATGAAAACATACATAATGCATGAGGTCCCGCTACTTCTACATTTATCATTAATGAACCTAACCCCCCTGTCACGTTCCATGCTTCATGTCATTCTCATTTTTAATTTACGTTTCATACATATTCCTATCAGAGTTATGATTCTCCAGGCAGTTTACCATGGTTTTTTAAACTTAAACGCTTATTTATTTTATTTTGGGTCTTTTGTTGTGTCGTTTTAAAGATGTTTTTGAAATACGTAAGTCCATGGCTGTGTTTTAAGTTAAAGGTTATGTCTTATGGAATTTAAATGAAGTCTTCCGCATTCAATGTTTATGGTACGTATACACTAGCGACCTTAAATTAAGTAGAAAATTTTGGGTCGTTACAAAATAAATTTCTCTGATACCAATTTGTAGAAAAATAAAGTCGCTCCGATACCAACTTGAGAGAGAAAAACGCTCGCTTTGAATCTAACTCGTTTAGATAACTCTCACGAAACTTTAAAGGGGGTGTCGAAAGGGAAGAGACAAGGAGACAAAGAAGTTCTCACTAGGTTTTTTTTTGTATTACACACTAACTCAGACAAGTTTGTTGTGCTACTCTCTGTTGTTCCTTTTTGTTCTCGCTGGTTCTTTTCTCTCTGCTTTTAACAACGATTGATAAAGCCGTTTATACAGATTCCCGAGGCTAAGTTTAGCCATAACTATCCCATCACTTTTCTCTCCCTCATAAGCCATTTTGCTCTTGAATTACTCAAATTACAGAATGGCTTTTTGACCGAATTTAAAACAAAAATGTAACGACCTGAAATTTTCTACTTAATTTAAGGTCGCTACTGTATATGTACCATAAACATTGAATGTGGAAGACTTCATTTAAATTCCATAAACCATAACCTTTAACTTAAAACACAGCCATGGACTTGCGTGTTTCAAAAACATCTTTAAAACGACACAACAAAAGACCCGAAATAAAATAAATAAGCGTTTAAGTTTAAAACATCCTATTCTATCCTAAGTCTAGGAAAATAAATACCACTATCCTATGCATGTGCCATGATCTCGAGTTGCGTACAGGAATGCCTTGCCTTAACCTGAAAAATGTAGCAGCACATGGCTTGAGTATTTAGAGAAATACTCAGTAAGTGACCCCACTATTGGGGTTAAGTGCAACAATCACATGCAATGAAATGATGGGACCTATCTTTCCTTTCGTTTCATTTCGTTTCGTTTCCTTTTCCCTCTGGTGTAATCCTAATAGGTAATCGTGGACGTGTACCATATACTCTACACGCAGCCCATACGTGCGAGTATGGGCTCACCAGCTAGTTCGCCCACCGCTGGGCCACTGTCCCTAGCTGGTGGGCATGCTCTAAGGGCCCACCGGGACCCGTTAAAACTAAAACCGACACGGCAGCGCTATGCAGGGCATAACGATCGTTGTCCTGCCATTTGGATGTACGCGTCCGTACCCTCGTGATGGGATAAAGGTATCCCCCCAAATGCATGATCACACAATATGCATGAGGTCCCACTAGTCCTACAGTCATCATTTAATGAACATCCGTGTCACGTTTTCATGCTTACGTGTCATTCTCATTCTCATATTGTTACATATCATACATATTCATAGCGGGGTTATGTATCATGCAATTTACCGTATTTCATGTCATCCAATTCATTCAGTTACATTCCAATACTCATACAACAAGTTATAATCGTACAAGGGCCACACATTGTCACATGCATTCATATCACATCAACTAAGCAGCATAAATAACATACATTCACGTTCACATGATTTCGTACTTAAGCACAATAATCTAGCATACAATGTATCATATCATAACCAAGTCATAACGTAAACACTTCATAGTCATATCGTTCTCTAACTTACCATAGCCTTAACGTTCTTATACCTATCACAGACATATCATTACGGGACGTACCTTGGTCATATCGTCACAAGAACGTACCCTAACGCTATCGTTCTATCAATCTATCACAAACCTATCCCTTTCTACCCATAACCAGACCGTATTCTTTCATCAATCTCTCCTATCCATAGCACTCCGGTATGTAACCTAACTCTAATGTTTCATGAACGTATCTTACTCCTATCGTTACATTTCGTTTTGTGCATTATTCTCGTACCCTATCTCAAACATCTCCTAGAGCACATCGTACCATAATTATTATCATACCATCCACATATAATAATATAACATAACATATAGGAAGCATATCGATCCACAGACAATTCACACATATCAATATATATGACACGTGCAGAACCACAGGGCACGTGTCAACATCAAATATAATCATGCCGATAGTAAGGTCACTTACCTGGTTAGCTTAAGTCGTTGTCACGAATTTATCCTTAATAAAAGTTCGATTCCCTCGTTATCCTTGATGAAAGTCCATTGAACTCCAAGTCAACCTATGAGAGCCTATGATATCAGTTCCAAGTTTGAACTCTATAAAATTATTTCTCTAATTTACATTGGCCATTCTTAAATTTTGATATTTCCTGTTAGACGAAATTGATGGAGTTCCTTGCTCTCTTACGTTTCCTGTTTTGTTTTTTTTTTTTTTTTTTTAATTATGTTCAACAAAATCTTTTCTCAATCTTCCATCTTCCACTATAATTATTTTGGAGATATTATTGGCCAATTTTGTTAATCTATCATTCCTTCCAAATCACAGTATTCTAGCTTTCCATCTCTTATTTCCTTTGCCTTCTTTCTGATTTAGTTAACAATTATATTCTTAGCTTTTAATTTAATCGATTCATTTGGTTAGGTTCTTTTTCTATCATTCATATAAAATTATTGACAGCCTAAATCATTGCAACAATTCAGGAGATCTAAACAGTTGAGAAGATCTAAAATATAATTGGTTGTGATTTCCTACAACTCATACTTCTTTTCATTTAATCTCTAATTCAAAACTAAATAAATGTAACCAAATTAATATTACTTAATAAAATGTGAGGAAGATTTAACATACTACTACTAACCTCTTCAAATGATGCATCTCCTCCGCCAAACTAAATCTGTTAAAACCTTTTGTTTTTTTTTTCTATTTGTTTTGGTAGGAACGAAGAAATTCCGAGTACATCTTCCCATAAAAGAATTCCTGATTTATTCCTAGATTTATTGTTAGGGAAGGGGGGTGAGGGATTGAAGGAAGGAGGAGGGATTGGTTACCAAATGTTTTTTTTTATATATATATATTTTTATTAGTTATTTATTTGTTTATTTATTATTATTATTATTATTATTATTATGATTATTATTATTATTATTTTATCTTGTTTTTTCCCGGTTGTTACATTGGGATTGTGATGTCCCACATTGGTTGGGGAGGAGAACAAACCACCATTTATAAGGGTGTGGAAACCTTCCCCTAACAGACGCGTTTTAAAGCCTTGAGAGGAAGCCCGAAAGGGAAAGCCCAAAGAGGACAATATCTGCTAGCGGTGGATCTGGGTCGTTATAAATGGTAACAGAGCCAGATACCAGACGATGTGCCAACCTTCTCGCTGTTCCCCGAAGGAGGTTAGACACGAGGTGATGTGTCAGTAAGGACGCTGGCCCCAAAGGGGGGTGGATTTGGGGGTGGTCCCACATCGATTGGAGGAAGGAAAGAGTGCCAGCGAGGACGCTGGACCCCGAAGGGGGGTGGATTGTGATGTCCCACATTGGTTGGAGAGGAGAACAACAGCCTTCTCGCTGTTCCCCGAAGGAGGTTAGACACGAGGCGATGTGCCAGTAAGGACGCTGGGCCCCAAAGGGGGGTGGATTGTGATGTCCCACATTGGTTGGAGAGGAGAACAACAGTCTTCTCGCTGTTCCCCGAAGGAGGTTAGACACGAGGCGATGTGCCAGTAAGGACGCTGGGCCCCAAAGGGGGGTTGATTTGGGGGTGGTCCCACATCGATTGGAGGAAGGAAAGAGTGCCAGCGAGGACGCTGGACCCCGAAGGGGGGTGGATTGTGATGTCCCACATTGGTTGGAGAGGAGAACAAACCACCATTTATAAGGGTGTGGAAACCTTCCCCTAACAGACACGTTTTAAAGCCCGAAAGGGAAAGCCCAAAGAGGACAATATCTGCTAGCAGTGGATCGGTGGATCTGGGTCGTTCTAAAAAAAATTCATAATTACTTTTTTTTTCTCTCTCCTACATTTAAGTTTATTTCTCAACAAAACTCCCCCATGAACTTGAATGCTCCTACTCAATGATTTCTCCTGTGTCGTTTTCGTTTTCTCGTGCTCAGGCGTGGTTTCTTCAATTTTCTCTTCTTTTCCTCGAGCGGCAAAATAGGGTTGTCCTTCTCTGATGAGACTTCATTTGGATCTTCTCGAGAACAGCCCATCTAAGACACCAACTCTTCATTTCTCCCGTTCTCAGCCACACTGGGCTCAGATGTCATAGCTTCGTTCACTTTACTCAATTCCCTTCGCAAGTCCACAACGACATTTTCCACTTCCATTTTTGCTTCATCCATTTAAGCTTTATCAAGAGTGATTATCTCAATCGCTCACTGCCTCCTGTTGGACTCGATTCAGATTCACATCAACTGAATCTCTCGGTTGAGTTAACATCTCTACATCTTTCTTCTTCATTTTCAAATTTGAGTGGGCCGCCAAATCTTCAATAACCCTTCTAGATTTATCTAATAACCTCTTAACAAATTTCTTCTCTTTCAACAAATTCCGATTCATAATCTCACTCTCCATCTTTTCGGGGGACAACTTCCTGCATTTCACCTTTAAATCCTCTATCTCTTCCAAAGTCTTTTTCTCATTCTTCTCCATTTCAATCATTTTCTTTCTCAGATCTATTATTTTCTCAAACAATCCATCAGAATTGGCCTTAATTTCATCCCTCTCACAATAAACCTTCATTCATTTCTCTCTTTCTTCCTCAACTTTCAACACAAGCTCATTATTCTCGTCTTTTCAATCTCTCAATCTCCACATTCTTAAATCTCTCACTCTCAACTAAACTACAAATCCTATCTCCCACTTCATCCATTTAACTCTGTTTCTTCTCGTCGGCATTCTTCTTCAAGTCGAGATCCAAACCCTCTTTAGCCTGCACCAGAACTCCAAACTCCTTTCTCTTCTCGTGTGTCTCCTTCAAAAGGTGCTCGTTCAGCGATTTCAACGTCTACAACTGAGACTTCTCCACAGATTTATCCACGGCAGATTTGGGTTGTTACTCTGAATCTCTATTCTCCTCTTGATGATCCGACAGTTTCTTTGACTCGTTCAGCGATCGCATGGGCTTTTCTTCGTCATAGTTTTGGGATTTTCAAGGGAATTTGAAGGGATTGTAGATTGCATTTGAACCATGTTCAATATGCATTTCCATCATCCTTTCTCTCCATTCAATTCTTTTTCTTCTTTCTTTCTCAAATTCTCTTTTCCGCCATTGGAGCTCTCTCTCTTCGAGCTCAAGCTCTCTGTTATTCGGTTGTTCATCCTTCTTTGATTTTATCATCTCCGATACCGCGATTTCGCCAAATCCGCTGTGTATCACCTCATTTCTAACAGTTTCCATTGGCACACAACTATTGCTATCGTCTTTTGCGCCGCCGTCTCCTTTTGTGTTCGGCTTTTCGTTTTGAGCCATCAAGAGGATGCTTCCATTTGTTGTGTCATCCAAGGCTAGGTTGATGGTTTCTTCCACCTTCTCTTTGGCTCGACAATCTCTCACATTGTGACCCGTTTTGCCTCAATTGTAACACCTGTCGGAGTTACAATCATTTGCGTAATGACCATATTTTTTACATTTAAAGCACTGGATGTTGGAATTGTATCCTTGACCGCGCCCTTGAATACGTCCTCTTCCACGCCAATATGCTTGGCTCGATAGTCTCTTCTCCTGGTAGTTTTCTTCGTGACTATTGCCTTGAGCAGCTCGACCGTTCCCGCGGCATTCCCGCGGCTTCCACTATCTTTACCTCGAAAATTCTGTGAGTAGAGTATTTTTCCATCCTTTATCGATGCCTTCGTCTGAAGCCCTTGATCGAGTGACTCCTCCTTCTTTTTCTTACGTTGCTCGTGTGCCTTGAGAGAACCGACAAGCTCATTGACTATGAACTTCGCTAGGTCCTTCAACTCTTCTATGACATACACGAAATTCTCGAAGTTGTCTGTTAACGACCTCAAGATTTTCTTTACAACCCGCGTCTCGGGTAACATTTCTCCATTCCGATTTAGCTGATTCACCACGGTTTGTACACGTGTAATGTAGTCATATACATTTTCTGACTCCTTCATTTTCATGCTCTCCATTTCGCCACACAGAGTCTGGAGACGCACCTGCTTGACTCGGTTACCTTTTCTAGAGTGTCCCACGCTTCTTTTGAAGTAGTTGCACTTGCAATCTTCTCAAAGCCCGACTCGTCAACAGCCCAGAATAGCATGTATAATGCTGCTTTATCCTTTGACCGTAATTCCTTTAGCGCCTTGTTTGCGCCACTGTACAACCCGTGGTATCAATCAGTTCTTCGAAACCGTCTTCGACCACCTCCCATGCGTCTTGCGAATCGAGAAGAGCTTTCATTTGGATGCTCCAATTCTCGTAGTTCGTATTCGTCAATCGTGGTAGCGGCATTTGTCCCATCATGTTCGCCATCGGCTCTGATACTAATTTGTAGAAAATAAATTGCTCTGATACCAATTTGTAGAAAAATAAAGTCGCTCCAATACCAACTTGAGAGAGAAAAACGCTCGCTCTAAATCTAACTCGTTTAGATAACTCTCACGAAACTTTAAAGGGGGTGTCGAAAAGGGAGAGACAAGGAGACAAAGTTTGCTGTGGAGACAAAGTTTGCTTTTTTTGTATTACACACTAACTCAAACAAGTTTGCTGTGGTGCTATCTGTTGTTTTTTCTTGTTCTCACTTTTTCTTTTCTCCCTCTTATAAAGATAGTAAACCCTTGGTATAGATTTTACTCAGGCTAAGTTTAACTATAACTGTCCCTACTCCCTTCTAAGGATATAGAGCCCTTTATATAGATTTTAAATAGGCTAAGTTTAGCCATAAGTGCCCCTATCACTTTTCTCTCTCCCATAAGTCATTTCTCTCCTCAATTACGTAATGGCTTATTCACCGAATTTAAAACAACAAAAATTCATAATTACTTTTTTTCTCTCCCTCCTACTTTAAGTTTATTTCTCAACAAACTTGTGCTAGTGACCAATAAAGATTAGGTTTCTTAATACCAGAAATGTATCTAACATCTTTTAATGTCCACTGATTTACTGCCGAGTTTTTATGCAAATATCTCAATTTTCTTCAATCTCCAAAGCTTTGTTGTCGGCAAGATACGATTTCTCGAAATTTTCAGACATGAAATTTCGAAACAATTCCTTATTTGGAGACAAATGAAAAGATACACCTAAATCCAAAGTTTAGGATTGAATCGGACTGTCCATGCTCAGGATTAGAGCATCCCCAATGTCTTGTCCTTGATGATGTTGGACGCCACATTTTTTGACAGTGTCAACCGAATCAGCCTTAAGACCTAACGATCCTTGAGCTTCCACTGCTCGGTGGTCGTAGTATCCGACTTCATCACCAACAGAGGTTCGTGAAGATCTTTCTGGTACAAATAATCTTCAATTTGCATCTTTCATAAACCGAAATTGGATTCATCAAACTTCTCAATTCCAATCTTTGAAATTTCCATCTTCACAGATTGTGGTGAATCTCGCCTCGCTCTGATACCAGTTGTTAGGATCTTTTCAAAGATTGTGGTGAATCTCGCCTCGCTCTTATACCAGTTGTTAGGATCTTACAACAACATACACACTCGATCAAGATGAACACTGTAACGCCCCGTTGGGTTTAGTTATATATATATGTGTGTGTGTTAAAATAAAAATAACAAAATAAAGAAAAAGAAAAAAAAACTGACCACCTCCTTTAATCTCTCCGTCCATCCCCTGCAATATCTCCCTCAGTATCAATAACTCAGCAAAAAAAACAAAAATAGAAAGAAAATATTTTTCTGGAGGAAACCAGAAGGAAGACAGATAATGGAGAGATGGTAGACAGAGATGTCATTTCAAAGGGTTAGTAGTCAGATTTACCTTTTTTTTTTTTTTTTTTTTCTCTTTCTTTCTGCAAAGGATATTAGCAATTATTTAGATCTGAGTTAGAAATTTAGAAATTATCTGTTGCAATGATCTGAATTAGAAATTATATGTCCTAGCGAGGGTCCATGAAAATTGATAAAAAAAAAAAGAATAGATAGATAAGGAGGAGAGAAAGATAGGGAAAAGAAAGATCTGGATACATATTCAAAGAAAATAAAATCTAGCAATAGAATTAAAATATGAGACAGAGAAGAAAAGAGAGAAAGATTGGAAGACAGATCAAATAAAAATAAAAAATACCAAATTTGGAAAACATAATCAAAAGAGATTTTCACGGGAAAGAGAGGAGATTAGATTTGGAAACAGTAAAGTTAAAGAAAGTCTGGTGAGTAGAATTAAACCTAGTGTAATAAACTGCCTAAAGTAATGAAACTAATTAAAAGAATTAAATTTAAATGGCTTAAAATAATTAGATATGGAAGTAGAATTGAAAGGCTAAACAGAATTAGAGTAGAGAGAAACAAGAAAAAAAAAAACAAAGAGAGAGGATTTTAGGAAAGAAAAGAAAGTTAGAACAGTTTGAAGATGGCAAGTACCGTTCATATGGCAATGACAAAATTAAAAGGCTAAACAAAATTAGAGTTAAAAGAAAGAAGAAAAATAAACAACAGAGAGAGGATTTTAGGAAAGAAAAGAAAGTTAGAACTGTTTGAAAAAATGGTAAGTACCGTAAATAGAATTAAAATATGACATAGGAGAGAAATAAGTGATAGAAGAAGATATGAGAAATTGTTGTATTTGTATCTATATGATATAACATTAAATGTTGAATTATCCAAGCCACTTGAAATATTAATAATATTGACATATTATTAATTTAAGTTTTAAGTTTTATTATCCTATATAATTTAGAAACAATGAAAACATGGAATTCGATTTTTATTGAGACCGTTTAGAGCAGTTTTTCACACGGTTAGTTGGATTATTAATTAAAATGTGAAATACTAACAAAATGTGACGAACGATGCGATAGGAAGCAAACCTTGGCAACATTTGGTGTAGTTCTCGAGAAACGGGAGCTTACGTAAATAAATTAGGGAATTCTTCGGCTAAGGCCAACCAGGTAAGTGGCCTTACTATAGGATAGGCTAAAAATTGTATGAGTTATGATGATGTATGAACTATGTCGTACGATGCGGTATATGACTTATGATGATGTATGATGTATGAGTTATGATGATATGTGGGTTATGATACCTGATGATGTGCTCAGTATATATATATTGATGAATGTCGTACTTGATATGTTTGATGCACTTTGTGGCAATATGATGAGTATGATGATTGCGTGACGTTTACCTTAAAATGATGATGTTTCCATATTGAGCATGCTATATGATAATGAGTGTCATATTGCATCATGTCGTTAGATCGACATAGGACACAACCCTAAGAGCGTGAAAATGATATTAATATAAATATCCACGAGTATGTGTTACCTAGAGTAACAAAGAGATGAGACTAGAGGGTTGTGTCAGAAGAGACATTATAATGGATTTAGAGGGACCTCATGCATATTGTATGTTCATAAGCATAGGGCTACTTCCCCTAGAGATGATGAGTACGGACGCGCACCATATGATGAGCGCGAATGCGCATAGGTGCGAATGCACACAGATGAGGGTGTTCATGAGGCGCATGACACTATGGGGTTTCGCTGACCTCCGGACGTCGCTACAGATTAGCTTGACCAGAGGGTCCAGGGGGTGTGCGAGCGCCCTGGGGATTCACACTCGCACGTGTGAGTCGTGTGTAGGGAAGTACTACACATCCAATTTATCCGAGACTGGAGGCCACCCCTAAGATGATTAGAGATAGATCCCTAAATCATGATTGCATGTGTTTGCATTTGCATGGCCCCCTATAGTGGGGCCACTTACTGAGTATTCTTTGAAATACTCAGGCCGTGTGCCACATCATTTTTCAGGTAAAGGCAAGGCGCACTTGTACGGAGGACGGCGACATCGCGAGCAGAGACTGTGGCACGTGCATAGGGTAGACTCATATTTAAATTTCTAGTCTTAAGTTAGAATAGGTTGTTTTGCATTTAATTGTTTTAAATTATTTTGTATTTGTTTTTGTTTTCTCTAAATTTCAGTATTTCATATTTAAACACGTAAGACCATGGCTGTGTTTTCAGAGAAGAAGTTGTTTTAAACGTTTTTTTGAAATTTTCGTTATCAATTATGTTCATGTAAGAGTTATATTTTCCGCATTATAGATGAGCATGAGACGTTAGTAGCGACTCTGAGTATGTGGAAATTTAGGGTCGTTACAGTTGGTATCAGAGCTCTAGGTTTTAGATTCTGTAGACTAGCCTACAATGTAGGCTTGGCACGTTCCATGGTCCCAACGTCGATGCCCCGTCACCGTCAGGTACGTCTTGCACAATATAAGAAAAGAGAAACGTTTTCAAACTTACATGCATTTTTATGTTAATGTTACTGAAATTGTTGTGATATTTCACGTATTTATTTAAGAGCATGATGTGATGTGTTGCATGCTGAGTGATTTTGTTTGCAATATGATGTGAACTTAGTAGATGTGATGCATAGCATAATTTCATAGGTAATGAGCCTTAGACTTAAGAGATGCTATCTTGGTTTCTAGAACCATGCTGCCTAGACCATGC
Source organism: Cucurbita moschata (assembly GCF_002738365.1). Classification (NCBI taxonomy): domain Eukaryota; kingdom Viridiplantae; phylum Streptophyta; class Magnoliopsida; order Cucurbitales; family Cucurbitaceae; genus Cucurbita; species Cucurbita moschata. The sequence goes on from NW_019268573.1 coordinate 648,417, forward strand.
GAAAGAGTAAGACGAGGAAGGGGACGACCTCTTATAAGAGATAGAGGACGAGATGAGGCTGAAGAGAGCCCACCTCGAGAGGGATCAGAGATAGGGTTTGAATTAGAACCCTTATTGTATGTATGGTCGGAAAGCAGCCCTGAGAGGGTAGACGTAGTAACTAAGGATAGAGTAAAGAATGATCAAGCAATAGTAGCTGACCAAACTTTAAGCGTAGTCCTAATAGTAGTAAAGATGACCGACTTCAACGTACTACTAGGCATGGATTGACTAGTTGCAAACCATGCTATTATAGAATGTCGCAAAAAAAAAAAAAAAAAAGTGATATTCTCACCATTGGTGGGACCTAGCTTTAAATTTAAAGGCACAAATACCGGGGCTACCCCCAAAGGTAGTCTCGATGATGAAAGCAAAGAGATTAGTCCAACAATGTGGTTGGACTATATTAGTATGTGTCGTAGACGTAAGAGGAAAAGAAAAGGCCCTAGAAAACGTGTCCATCGTAAATGAGTTCCCAAATGTGTATCCGGATGACCTACCTGGAATACCCCCTTCTCGAGTGGTCGACTTAATCATCGAACTCGAGCCAAGAACTGAGCCTATTTCTAAAGCACCTATCGCATGGCGCTAGCAGAGTTGAAAGAACTCAAGGCGCAATTACAAGACTAACGGGAAAAAGGGTTCATTCGACCTAGCATAATCCCCTGAGTTGCGCCAGTGTTTGTTCAAAAGAAAGATGGATCGATGCATTTGTGCATCGATTACAGAGAGTTAAATAAGAGAACCATAAAGAAAAAATATCCTCTGCCTAGAATAGAAGACTTATTCGATCAACTCAGAGAGACAACGATATTTTCTAAGATAGATCTGCGATTAGGTTACCATTAAATAAAGAGTAAAGAAAAAGACGTACCAAAGACAGCATTCAAGACAAGGTATGATCGCTACAAGTTCGTTGGGGGTGTCATTTGGCCTCACCAATGCTCCAGCTTTGTGAATGGAGTTAATGAATCGAGTGTTCAAGGACTGTCTAGACACTTTTGTGATCGTGCTCATTGATGACATCCTAGTATACTCAAAAACAAACTTGGTACACCAGGAACACCTCTAAAATGTCCTAGCCACCCTAAGAAAGAACAAGTTGTATGCCAAGTTCTCATAGTGTGAATTTTGGTTATGATAAGTTTTTTTCCTAGGATACGTGGCGACAAAGGATGGAGTATCCATAGATCCTACTAAGATTAAAGCGGTCACAAAGTAGGAACGCCCAACTTCGGTAACACCAGTACAGAGTTTCTTGGGACTAGCGAGATACTATCGAAGGTTCGTGTAGCACTTCGCTAGAATAGCCTCGCCTTTGACACAGCTAACGAGAAAAGGGGTACCATTTATATGAAATGACGCTTGTGAGGCAAGCTTCCAAAACCTAAAAGAGAGATTGGTAACCGTCTCGGTACTCACAGTACCCGAAATCTCAGAAGAGTACGTAATCTATAGTGACGTCTTTAAAGAATGGACTAGGATGTGTGTTAATGCAACATGTTAAAGTTGTTGCATACGCGTCCCGTCAACTAAAATAATACGAAGATAATTACCCTACCAACGACCTGGAGTTGGCCGCTGTAGTGTTCACGCTGAAATTTGGTGACACTATCTGTATGGAGAGAAAAATTCAAAGTTTAACCGACCACAAGATTTTAAATATTTCTTCACCCAGAAAGAGTCAAATATGAGACAGAGAAGGTGGTTAGAATTGGTGAAGGACTACGATGTAGATATCCAGTATCACCCTAGAAAAGCAAATGTGGTCGCAGACGCTTTGAGTAGAAAGGTGGCTCACTCTTCGGCCCTCATTACGAGGGAAGTAAGGGTACAAAGAAAATTCGAGGGAGCCAACATAGTTGTAGCGACCGAGAGAGTAATAGCACAACTGGCCCGACTTACAGTGCAACCTACACTTTGGTAAAGAATGGTGACCTCCGAACGAGAGAATCCAAACCTACAGAAAGTCTTAAGCCAGCTAGCTGAGAGCCTAGTAAATGGATTCTCGAAGACCTAAGATGAAGGACTATTGTATCAGGGAGGCCTATGTGCCCCAGAGAAGTTAAGGAAGGAGATACTAACGGAAGCTCACAACTCGTCATTTGCCATGCACCCAGGAGGTACAAAAATGTACCAAGATTTTAAACAACATTTATGATAGAAGAGCATGAATAGGGACATGGCCGAGTTTGTGAGCGAGTGCTTAGTTTGTCAACAAGTGAAAGTTCCTAAACAAAAGGGCAGTGGGGTTGTTGTAGCCCCTAAGCATACCAGAGTGGAAGTGGGAAAACATAGCAATGAATTTCATAGTAGGATTACCCAAAACGCACAAAGCATATACAGTGATCTGGGTAGTTGTCGATAGGTTGACCAAATCGGCACACTTCCTACTTGGGAAAGCTACATATACAGTTGACAAATGGGCACAACTGTATGTGAAAGAAATAGTAAGACTACATGGAGTCTTAGTGTCTATAGTGTTGGATCGGGATTCACGCTTTACGTTAGCGTTTTGGCGCGGACTTCAAAAAGCATTGGGTAACCGCCTCGATTTTATTACCGCCTTCCACCCCCCAAACAGATGGACAAACGAAGTGTTTAAACCAAATTCTAGAGGGCATGTTATGCGCTTGAGTACTAGACTTTAGGGGAAGTTGGGATTCCATACTCCACCTCATGGAATTCTCGTATAATAACAACTTCCAAGCCACTATTGGTATGACACCGTTTGAGGCCTTGTATGGGAAACGGTGTAGGTCCCCACTATGTTGGGACGAAGTAGGCGAAAGAGAGTTAGTAGGACCCGAGCTTGTTCGACTCACCAACGAGGCTGTTCAGAAAAATCGAGTGAGGATGCGTATCGCTAAAAGTCGACAGAAAAGCTACGCCGATGTAAGGCGTAGAAGCTTAGAGTTCGAGACAAGGGGCCTAGTACTCCTCAAGGTGGCACCTATTTAAGGTGTCTTGAGGTTCGGACGTACGGGCAAGTTAAGTCTTAAATTCATTGGACTATTCGAGATCCTAGAGCGAGTTGGTCCAGTAGCGTATAAGTTAGCCCTACCTATAGCCCACTTAGGAGTACACGATGCATTTCATGTGTCGATTCTGAGGAAGTACATTACGAACCCTATCTATGTAATAGACTATGAACCACTCCAACTCAATGAAGATCTGAGTTATTAGGAAAAACCAATAAGAATCTTAGCAAGAGAAGTAAAACCGTTATGCTACAGAAACATTGCGTTCATTAAGGTGTTGTGACGAAATCACCACACTGAAGAGGCCACGTAGGAGTGTAAGGACAAAATAAAAGAAAAATTCCCTGAGTTAGTATACGAGTTGGAGACTTTCGAGGACGAAAGTTCTTTTTAGGGGTAGATAATGTAACGCCCCGTTGGGTTTAGTTATATATATATATATGTGTGTGTGTTAAAATAAAAATAACAAAATAAAGAAAAAGAAAAAAAAACTGACCACCTCCTTTAATCTCTCCATCCATCCCCTGCAATATCTCCCTCAGTATCAATAACTCAGCAAAAAAAACAAAAATAGAAAGAAAATATTTTTCTGGAGGAAACCAGAAGGAAGACAGATAATGGAGAGATGGTAGACAGAGATGTCATTTCAAAAGGTTAGTAGTCAGATTTACCTTTTTTTTTTTATTTTTCTCTTTCTTTCTGCGAAGGATATTAGCAATTATTTAGATCTGAGTTAGAAATTTAGAAATTATCTGTTGCAATGATCTGAATTAGAATTATATGTACTAGCGAGGGTCCATGAAAATTGATAAAAAAAAAAAAAAAATAGATAGATAAGGAGGAGAGAAAGATAGGGAAAAGAAAGATCTGGATACATATTCAAAGAAAATAAAATCTAGCAATAGAATTAAAATATGACATAGGAGAGAAATAAGTGATAGAAGAAGATATGAGAAATTGTTGTATTTGTATCTATATGATATAACATTAAATGTTGAATTATCCAAGCCACTTGACATATTAATAATATTGACATATTATTAATTTAAGTTTTAAGTTTTATTATCCTATATAATTTAGAAACAATGAAAACATGGAATTCGATTTTTATTGAGACCGTTTAGAGCAGTTTTTCACACGGTTAGTTGGATTATTAATTAAAATGTGAAATACTAACAAAATGTGACGAACGATGCGATAGGAAGCAAACCTTGGCAACATTTGGTGTAGTTCTCAAGAAACGGGAGCTTACGTAAATAAATTAGGGAATTCTTCGGCTAAGGCCAACCAGGTAAGTGGCCTTACTATAGGATAGGCTAAAAATTGTATGAGTTATGATGATGTATGAACTATGTCGTACGATGCGGTATATGACTTATGATGATGTATGATGTATGAGTTATGATGATGTGTGGGTTATGATACCTGATGATGTGCTCAGTATATATATATATTGATGAATGTCGTACTTGATATGTTTGATGCACTTTGTGGCAATATGATGAGTATGATGATTGCGTGACGTTTACCTTAATATGATGATGTTTCCATATTGAGCATGCTATATGATAATGAGTGTCATATTGCATCATGTCGTTAGATCGACATAGGACACAACCCTAAGAGCGTGAAAATGATATTAATATAAATATCCACGAGTATGTGTTACCTAGAGTAACAAAGAGATGAGACTAGAGGGTTGTGTCAGAAGAGACATTATGATGGATTTAGAGGGACCTCATGCATATTGTATGTTCATAAGCATAGGGCTACTTCCCCTAGAGATGATGAGTGCGGACGCGCACCATATGATGAGCGCGAATGCGCATAGGTGCGAATGCACACAGATGAGGGTGTTCATGAGGCGCATGACACTATGGGGTTCCGCTGACCTCCGGACGTCGCTACAGATTAGCTTGACCAGAGGGTCCAGGGGGTGTGCGAGCGCCCTGGGGATTCACACTCGCACGTGTGAGTCGTGTGTAGGGAAGTACTACACATCCAATTTATTCGAGACTGGAGGCCACCCCTAAGATGATTAGAGATAGGTCCCTAAATCATGATTGCATGTGTTTGCATTTGCATGGCCCCCTATAGTGGGGCCACTTACTGAGTATTCTTTGAAATACTCAGGCCGTGTGCCACATCATTTTTCAGGTAAAGGCAAGGCGCACTTGTACGGAGGACGGCGACATCGCGAGCAGAGACTGTGGCACGTGCATAGGGTAGACTCATATTTAAATTTCTAGTCTTAAGTTAGAATAGGTTGTTTTGCATTTAATTGTTTTAAATTATTTTGTATTTGTTTTTGTTTTCTCTAAATTTCAGTATTTCATATTTAAACACGTAAGACCATGGCTGTGTTTTCAGAGAAGAAGTTGTTTTAAACGTTTTTTTGAAATTTTCATTATCAATTATGTTCATGTAAGAGTTATATTTTCCGCATTATAGATGAGCATGAGACGTTAGTAGCGACTCTGAGTATGTGGAAATTTAGGGTCGTTACAGAACACAAAGAAATAAAAGAGAAAAATTCAAAGAGAAATATTGGCAGAAGGTTTTATTGATGACTTTAGATATGTGTAACAGGAGAGAATACAGAGAATGAAGGAAGTACATTTTAGAAGCACCTGTAATGGAGTATATATAGGTTTCAATTTACTAAATATACATATAATAGATCTAACCAAAATATAATCTACCAAATATATCTCTACTAAATCTTTACGAAATATCTACCATATATCTATATATATATTTGTACTAAATGTCATATATATATATATATATATATATATCTACCGGATCTTTTACTGTAAATAGGCATCATGCTTCATATCCCAATGACCCTATTTAGGAGAGCTCTGACCATTTCCACAAGGTCACTACAACAAATAATATATATGATAGCTTACGAAAAATGCTATCATAGACTTTTTATAACGTTTTTCAAACATCGTGACAGCCCATGTTATTAAAAGTCTGAGACTTTTTATAGCGTTTTTTTTATAGCTATAAAAAATGCAATAATAGAGTATGATACTATAGCTTATATAAATTGCTATAAAAACATTTTATAGCATTTTTCTAAAGCTATAATATGTTTAATATAACTAAAATATTGGCTATTTTTAACTTATAATTTATAGCTTTAATCTTATGTTATAATAATGTTATTTAATCATATATAATTACTATAATTAAGGTAATAATTTTTTTAATGACATTTCTTTTATGTTGTATAAATTTTATTATAATTTTTATTTTTGATTAAAAGACTAAGATAATACTTTTTTAATATAATCTAACATGAAAGAATATTTTATAACACAATAAATATGGACTTCCATTCATAATTCAAATTTTACAATCTACTTACCCATTACAAAATAAAGTATTCAATTGGAAAATTTAGGGAATATTTCAGAAACATATTACTAAAAACTGCAGAATAATAGAGACAATAACACTGCCTAGGCTTAGTACTTCCAACTCTTTTAATACGTTGTGCAGCCGATGCCTTACTAGTCAATTGTCTTCATAATGTTGTCCAACGTCAAGAAAGGAATAGTAATAGATAATGGAGTAATTTGTTAGCACGTTTCACTTGTTCTTGCAATTTTCATAAAAAAAATAAATAATGTGGATTATGTGTCAAACATAAGCAAGATATGAGAACTACTAAAATGATTATATTAGTATCATCATACTTCACAATCACAGGTTCACTGAAATTAATGATCTCGTTTTAAGGAATGTCGTACTACGATACTTGATGATGTGCGCAGTATATATATATTTTGATGAATGTCGTACTTGATATGTTTGATGCACTTTGTGGCAATATGATGAGTATGATGATTGCGTGACGTTTACCTTAATATGATGATGTTTTCCATATTGACAATGCTATATGATGATGAATGCCATATTCATCATGTCGTTAGATCGACATAGGACACAACCCTAAGAGCGTGAAAATGATATTAATATAAATATCCACGAGTATGTGTTACCTCGAGTAACAAAGAGATGAGTGTGAATGTTTGATTAATCCACCACACCTAAATGGTGTGAAAGTTATCTTATTTATAATCAAATAAATTACAAGGATATGGAAATAGTAATAAATGGAAATAACAATAAATGGAAAGATATCTATAGTAATAAGGCAAATATTAGATATTTGCCTTATAATAAAATATCAAATATAATATATACGGGAAAGTATAATTTGTTACTAAATATCCTTAACACCCCACCGCAAGCTGAGCGTCAGATTTGAACGAACGTGAAGCTTGGATCTGAAAAATTCAAAGAGGTTGCGAAACACTTTTCGTGAAGATGTCAACAACCTGGTTCAGAGGAGGCGTAGAGAAACACTTTCTTGGCCATCGAAAATTGCAGAGGGATTGCTGCTTAGCGGCGATGCTGCCTTGGCTTCGACGAGAATATGTCTAACCCATGAAGAGGGATTGTCGCTTAGCGACGATGCTGCCTTGGCTCTGGTGAGAATATGTCTAACCCCAAGAAGTAGAAGGGGAAACCTAGAGCAAGGGACAAAGACAATGTTGAAGCCGAAAGAGTCGCCACATTGGGCGAAGGAGCCAATTTTGGCGAGAAGGGCAGCTGGAAGAGTCGCCACATTGGGGCGAAGGAGCCAATTTTGGCGAGAAGGGCGGCGGCAACTTGGTTGGCGAAGATGCCAGTGCGGCGCCCAGATTCCAAAGGTAAATCTCTACAGAAGGTTAATGGGCTTATTGAGATTCTGTATATTTTCGAAGAGAAATGCTGATGAAGATCCTAAGATTAGGGTTTTTGTGAAGGATGAAGGATGAAGGATGAAGGATGAAAGGAAAATTGGGAAGAAAATGAAAGAGGCTATGTTTGGAAAAGGTGAGGTTGTATGTACAGAGTATGGCGAAGGATGATTTGGAGGTCAAAAGGGTGGAGCCTGGAAAAGGTGAGGTTGTATGTACAGAGTATGGCGAAGGATGATTTGGAGGTCAAAAGGGTGGAGCCGAAGAATAATCAATCGGTATGTACAGAGTATGGCGAAGGATGATTTGGAGGTCAAAAGGGTGGAGCCGAAGAATAATCAATCGACTCTGCATGTGACAGCCATGACGACTGCCTCTGCGGCATCAAAGACAACAGTGGTGGTGGAGAAGAATAGTAGAAGATTTCAAAAGCCATTGAAAAGAAAGGATTTAGGTTGCTAAACCAAAATGGCTCTGATACCATGTGAATGTTTGATTAATCCACCACACCTAAATGGTGTGAAAGTTATCTTATTTATAATCAAATAAATTACAAGGATATGGAAATAGTAATAAATGGAAATAACAATAAATGGAAAGATATCTATAGTAATAAGGCAAATATTAGATATTAGCCTTATAATAAAATATCAAATATAATATATACGGGAAAGTATAATTTATTACTAAATATCCTTAACAATGAGACTAGAGGGTTGTGTCAGAAGAGACATTATGATGGATTTAGAGGGACCTCATGCATATTGTATGTTCATAAGCATAGGGCTACTTCCCCTAGAGATGATGAGTGCGGACGCGCACCGTATGATGAGCGCGAATGCGCACAGGTGCAAATGCACACAGATGAGGGTGTTCATGAGGCGCATGATACTAAAGGGTTCCACTGACCTTCGGACGTCGCTATAGATTAGCTTGACCAGAGGGTCCAGGGGGTGTGTGAGTACCTTGGGGATTCACACTCGCACGTGTGAGTCGTGTGTAGGAAAGTACTACACATCCAATTTGTCCGAGACTGGAGGGCACCCCTAAGATGATTAGAGATAGGTCCCTAAATAATGATTGCATGTGTTTGCATTTGCATGGCCCCTATAGTGGGGCCACTTATTGAGTATTCTTTGAAATACTCAGGCCGTGTGCCACATCATTTTTCAGGTAAAGGCAAGGCGCACTTGTATGGAGGACGGCGACATCGAGAGTAGAGACAGTGGCAAGTGCATAGGGTAGACTCATATTTAAATTCTTAGTTTTATGTTAGAATAGGTTGTTTTGCATTCCATTGTTTTAAATTATTTTGTATTTGTTTTTATTTTCTCTAAATTTTATTATTTTGTATTTAAACACGTAAGACCATGGCTGTGTTTTCCAGAGAAGAAGTTGTTTTAAACGTTTTTCGAAGTTTACGTTATAAATGATGTTCATGTAAGAGTTATATTTCCGCATTATAGATAAGCATGAGACGTTAATGGCGACTCTAGATACGTAGAAATTTAGTGTCGTTACAAATTAAAAATAATATTTATTTAACTTCAATTTAGCATGATTTAGTGCAACAAACCTGTGGGGCAAACAAACATGAACTCCAAATGGCAAGAAAAAGAGAATTGCATATTTTAGGGCACAGAACATTCGATAAAGGAAAGGGGGAAAGAGAGAAAGAAAGGTTGAATAGTGGTTTTTGGCCTTTTCCTTTTTTTCTTTTTAAACCCAACTTTTCACCATTCTTTTAAAAAAAACCAAATGTCCCGCTCTTTTTTAACCCAACTTTTCACCATCTTTTTTAAAAAGGAAATGATCAGTTTTTTTTCCTCCCTCTATCATAGTATAATATTTAAAATGCTATACTTAAAAGCTATGGAATGCCATATTTGTTGTATTGTAGTGGGACACCTAATCGCCTCGATACACTACCCTGTCTGACCTACACCTAGCTCCACGGTACTATTTCTTGAGACCTACCGCTTGGTAGGGGCTCTATTTAGTTCTACATGCATTGCGGATAACACTATTAGGCTATTCGAGAGGATAGAGTGGCATAGACTATGTGTGGTTAACAGCCTGAGGAACTACATTAGTCACTCTTGGATGTTGTGGAGGTTCAAGGGTTCTTATGTCATCTTCTCTTGCATATAGTTAGATCTCTCAGCACCCATAAAAAGGTACTGACAAATTTAGAACCACCTTCGAAAGAGGAGTTATGTTAGCACCCACCCCTACAAAACAAATTCTTAAAGATTGAGGGAACCGACTACCCAATAAAGGATATCTTGGTTTGAACTCTAACGAGGATAAGATTTTTCGTCGAAATTCAGAAGCTTAGAACTTAGGCTATAGTCTAGGAGAAGTTATTAACCAATGTCTAGCCCTTCCTTGCAAAACCATCTTCGGGTTTCATGAAGAAATCAAGGGCAAAGCTTTAGAAGGGCAGAAAAGTGAATGTCACTTTAGGCCAATAAGCAATGACGCATTGTCTTCTTCCCTTTGTCTTGGAGAAGAAAATGATTACATGGCTAGTTCTACTGAACGGTCCATGTCAACCCAAAAAGAATCCCGCCTTTAATTTTGATGAGTGATTTGGGCATTAGAAGTTCAAGAAAGGAGGTCCCAAACAACAACGATGAGGTAAGTGCAGCGTATAATTTTTCTTAAGAAATACTTGATGAATCATTTGAATTTCAACATGAACTTTGAGTTAGAGCAAGAATTATGAGAATATGAAAAAAAAAACACTAAAAACCATTAGTTAAGGACTCGAGCCAAGCATTTTTCTCAAAAATCAAGTAACATTGAAATAATTTGTTAAACAAACTATGCCCATTAAATTTTAATGTTAGGCATAATCATAAAAAGGTGGCTATGATGTTAATTGCGAATAGAAAATAATGTAATCATTACCAATTTGTTATTATTACTTAAAGGTGACTACAACGGTAATAGTGAAATAACCAATGTGCAATAACCGCCGATTAATTATCATCACCCTAAAGTTACTATAGCAATAATTGTGAAATAACATACATGTAGCCACCACAATTAGATATCACCAACTAAAGGTGGCTATGACGTTAATACAAAATTCAATCACGTTCCAAAATAGTTTAGAAAACATCTATATAAAAACAAATAGTTGTGATTGGTTCTAGCGAGGCTTGAGAACCCGCAACCTTTGACTCATAAGACCAACGCTCTAACCAACTGAGATACAAAACCTTGAAAGTTTTTCTTTAATCAATGTTTAAATGAAAACTAATATAATTATAAGATTATAAATAATATGTACATTAAGAGATCGTTTCTTATTTACAAACAAATATTTTTTAAATAAACTATATAACTTGCTTGTATAACTTGCTTTTCAATTGATTGAACTTTAAATTTTAGTCAAGAATGAGTTTTAGAGATAAAAATTAAAAAATGTGTAACGCCCAATTTTAAAAAATGTAATATTTTTATTTTTGAAAAAGATAATTATTTTTAAGGAGTCAAAAAGAAAGAATTTGAACATGTGATAGAAGGGAAAAAAAACACTAAAATAAAGATAAAAATTATATATCAATGTTTCCTAATGTGCAAGTCTTGTTCGATAAGATACAAAACTAATTCATTATACATTTATGTTTATACATATATTTCTAGTCTACATTTATTAGATTACGTTAATGTTGTTTTTTTTGTTTTTTTTTTAGAATTTGGGTCAGGTGGTAATAAATAAAATCTAAATTTTTAAAAATGATGTGAGTAGAATATTATATTACATTGTTGCCTAAAAATAATTTTTACATTTTTTTAATAATGAAAAATAAAAATTATTCTTTTATATATATATATATATAAAATAAGTGATTTCCCACCCCCATAAATTTCACTATGGTATAAACTTTCACAGTATTTTCTTTTTTTTTTTTTTTTCAATTTCTTTTAATTTTATTTATTGTGTTATGTTGAATGATAATTTTTTACCTGTCACGAATGGTGGATATGTGTTGAAAGAGGTGTTAGGTTGAGGTGCTATAAAAGATGTAAGGGTGAGTGTCTTGGTGGGTGGGTAAAAAAGAGTAATGGTCCTAGAGAAAGTGTTTGAAGGATATGGAGGAATAATGTGATGATAAGTGCCGGAAGAAAACTTTAGAAGGAGGGTTTAAGCTCCACCCATGTGGTTAAGAGCCATAGATTCTAACCAACTGAGCTATTTCAAGCACACATAGGCTACACGTGTCGACGTTTTGTTGGTCAGTGCAGACCCACAGATGACCTGATCCAAGATCAGCAACCAACCGACCAAATTGCCTCTACCAAATTGCCTCTAGATAACCTGTGACCTACGACCCTGCTGATTGCGCCATATGTCACCATGACATAATTGGAAGGAAAATCATGTGCCCTTGAATTCGAACGTAGATTATCAGAGCCAAAAGAGATAATTGTTGATCGTTAAGGTACAAAACTAGCCTATTATACATTTATATTATATTGTATTATCAATGACACGATATTACTATTGGATCGATATGACAACCCTAGAGGGGTGAATAGGATTTCAACAATGTAATTATTAATTTTTTTTTTAATAACAATCAAACTTGATACCATGCAATAAAACTTAACAATAATTTAGAACTTAAATAGGAAAATGGTTAGAAAATATAACACCGTAGTTTTATAGTGGTTCAGTCAAACTCGACCTACTCCACTTCCCAGGCATGTAACGACCCGAACAAAAAATAATAATAATAATAATAAGTAAATAATAATTATAAAAAAATAAAATAAAATAAAATAAAAAAAAGTAAAATATCGACTCTCTCTCCACCTTCCCCAAATATCTCCCCAACCCGTCCAACTGTAAAATGATCTGAAAAAAAAAACAAGAAAGGAAACCGAAACAAAAATGGCAGATTTTGGGAAGGGAAAAATGGGAGAAAGAAACATAGGAAAGATCACATATTTTGGGAGAGAAGAATTGGAGATGACCTTCACTTCAGGTAGATCTAATAGGAATGGAAAGAGATAGAAAAATTATCGGTAAGTTAGATCTCATTTTCTTTTATTTTTGCACGAGATAGAAAAGTTATCTTAGATCTCTCTTTCAATTATTTAGATTTTTGGATATGGGATCGAAAATCAAAATTGGTTGTGTCAATTGCATCTAAATTGAATCATCATTTTGAGGAAAGAGAAGAAAATCATAATGGATGGATGCATAGCCATTCAAAGAAAAATTAAAATAGATTGGAAATGGTTAATGACAGTAGTTTTAGGAAAGAACAGAAAAAATTCAAAATCATTTATAGAATTAATTAGAATCAGATTTCCACCTACATTATCCAGTTATTTAGATGTTAATTAGTAGTTAGAAATCATGTCAGATCTTTGAATGAGATCATAGATCTTCTCCTTTGTACCATTATTGAAAATTAGATTAACCCTTCATTTACTATTCATTTACTAAACTGTTAGAATTAAATAGGAAAGAAAAGAATTAAATAGAGAAGAAAAGAATTAAACAAGAGGTTTGGAAAAGAATTAAACCGAGAGAGGTTTGAAAAGAATTAAACTGAGAGAGGTAAAGAAAAATATATATATATATATTTAATTAAGTACGGAAAAGAAGAAAAGAAAGAGGTAAAGGAAATTATATATATTTAACTAATTAAATAGAGGAAAGAAAAGAGAGAGACAATGGAGAGGAAAATGGAAGATTTGGTGAACAGAAACAATTTTACAATTTTACAGAGTAAATACATAGAGTAAAAAAAAAGATGCAAATATATATATATATATATATATATATATATATATTTAATACTCATAAAGTCTTTAATGCTGACATGAAGTTTAGCACATGAACTCTTGTAGGAGTCTAGAGAATTAAACATGAAATTGATGTTATGGATTCTTATAGGTTGGCTTGGATACAAAGGGAAAAATCGAACTTTCATTAAGGATAAATTGGTCACACCCGTATAAGCTAACTAGGTAAGTGGCCTTACTATAGGATAGGCTAAATAATTGTATGAGTTATGATGATGTGTGGATTATGATGCTTGATGATATGTGTGGTATATACATATTTTGTTGAGTGACGCNAATCTTTCCGACCTCGGTTACCGACGACGACGCTTAGGAAATAACACAAAACGCACCGTGAGTTATTGTGCTTTCGTTAGGGATCCCTCTTATGGTGGTAACAGGTCGTTTGGTGTTAGTTTGAGGGTGGTTTGAGGGCTCGTCGGAGAAACTGGACACTCGCCGACGTTTGTCCGACATCTCTCTCTCTCTCTC
>NW_019268573.1:662643-769329 GCF_002738365.1 Cucurbita moschata
TTTTTTTTTTTTTTTTTTTTTTTTTTTTTTTTTACTTTATTTGATTTATTTATTTTTATTATATGTATATATATTTTTTCCTTTCTTTCCCGGGTCGTTACAGATAACCTGTGACCTACGACTCTGCTGGTTGGCCATATGTCACGATGACATAATTGGAAGGAAAATCATGTGCCCTTGGATTCGAACGTAGACCATCAGAGCCAAAAGATACAATTGTTGATCGTTAAGGTACAAAACTAACCTATTATACATTTATAAATGTATATATTTCTATTATACATTATATTATATTGTATTATCAATGACACAATATTACTTCTGTTTTTTTTTTCTTTTGTTTTTCTTTAATGTGTTAGGTTGAATGAGAACGGTTGACCCATCACAAATTGCAAATATTTATCACATTCATAATAAAATTATAAATTATAAATTATTGAGGTTAAATTGACAAGTGTCCTAAATTAGAATTGAAAATTAAAAATAATAAAAAATTCGGAAGAATGTCACTTGCTTGCATGACCATCTAATCAAGGAAGGATAGTTAAGAACATTGAGTCATAATATTCAAACACATTCAAAAAAAAAGTAGATGACATTTGAAGCGCACAAAACAAGCTAGCATACCCAACGTACAAAATCAACCAAGTCAAGTTTGTTGAGAATAAGCAATTCGAGTCACGTATACATATTGAATGAAATTAAAGTATACAAATTAAATGTAACGACCCTAAACTTCCACATATTTAGAGTCGCCACTAACGTCTCATGCTCATCTCTAATGCAGAATATAAATCTAAGAACGCTATCTTTATTAGTGTAAAAATTTAAAACTTCAAAATATGTTCAAACACTAGAAAACACTGCCAAACTTACGTGTTTCAAACATCATGTTGTAGTTCAAAAAGATAAAAACAATTACAAATTAAATAATTTAAATGAATGATATGCAAACGCCCTATCCTAACCAAGACTAGGAATTTTAAATATGCAACTATCCTATGCACGCGCCAAAGTCTCTAATCACGATGCCATCGTCAATCGTACATGGGAGCCTTGCCTTTACCTGAAAAACAATATGGCACATGACCTGAGTATTTCTCTGTAAGTGACCCCACTATAGGGACCATGCTAATGCAAACACATGCAATCATGAATTAGGGACCTATCTCTAATCATCTTAAGGGTGGCCTCAAGTCTCGGACAAATTGGATGTATAGTACTTTCCTACACACGACTCACACGTGCGAGTGTGAATCTCCAGGGTGCTCGCACACCCCCTGGACCCTCTGGTCAAGCTAATCTGTAGCGACGTCCAAAGGTCAGCGGAACCCCATAGTGTCATGCGCCTCATGAACACCCTCATCTGTGTGCATCGCACCTGTGCGCATTCGCACTCATCATATGGTGTGCGTCCGCACTCATCATCTATAGGGGAAGTAGTCCTATGCTTATGAACATACAATATGCATGAGGTCCCTCTAAATCCATCATAATGTCTCTTCTGACACAACCCTCTAGTCTCATCTCTTTGTTACTCTAGGTAACACATACTCGTGGATATTTATATTAATATCATTTTCATGCTCTTAGGGTTGTGTCCTATGTCGATCTAACGACATGATGCAATATGGCACTCATCATCATATAGCATGCTCAATATGAAAAACATCATTATATTAAGGTAAACGTCATGCAATCATCATACTCATCATTTTGCCACAAAGTGCATCAAACATATCAAGTATGTCATTCATCAAAATATGTATATACTGCACACATCATCAAGTATCGTAACCCACACATCATCATAACTCATATACCGCATCGTACAACATAGTTCATACATCATCATAACTCATACAACTTTTAGCCTATCCTATAGTAAGGCCACTTACTTGGTGGGCCTTTGGCCGAAGTACTCCCTAATTAACAAAACGTAAGCTCCCGTTTCGTGAGAGTTGCTTCCTACGTTGTCGGGGTTTGATTCCTATCACACCGTTCACCACTTTCCGTTAGTATTTCACAATCAATTTACCTATAATTCAATAAATGTGAAATACGTCTCTAAAACGGCCTCGGATACCTTAATCGAGGCCAAACACATATCCAAAAGGGTCGAAACAGTGGAAATTGGGCTGAAAATAGGTGAGCCGAGTTGAAAAGCTATTGGGAGCCGCTGGAGCGTCACCGGAGGGAGCCTGAGCTGTTTGCGCCGAGCCTAGCCAAGGGACCGCCTGCGCCGCTGTGTGACACGTGGCAGCAATAGAGCTAGCCACGTCGTGCGGTAGCGTCGGGTTGAAGCACGGGTCGCAGTCCGGTTCGGGTTGTGGTCTGGGTCACGGGCTGCGGAAGCTTACTAGGCCAAGATAAATCGTTGGTTCTCGGCTTACTAGGCTGGGCCGCAAGTGTTTGGGTTGTAGGCCGGCTCAATTGGACCGTGGGTCTGGTCTTAGGTTGGTTCAACTAAACCGTAGCTTCTGAGCTGGTTTGAGGTTTGGGCTGCTGTAGTTGGGCTAGGCCGAAGGCAGAGGCCGAGGGAAAGAATGGGCTGGCTCTCTCGGGTTTTGGGTTCGGGTTGACTCGAATCCGTGGATCTCGTCTTCCTTACCATACTTCGTCCGATCTTTCGGCAAGTTTTCTCTCTCCTTCCCACGGCGTTTCCGTTGCAGATTTCGGTCCTCTTTCTTTCTTTTCCTCTTTATTTGTCGTCTTTCTTTCTTTTCGGGGAGTTTTGCGGCCTAAAAGTTCCTAAAACCACAGATCTAAGAACGATTAGGAAAACCCAATTTTCCGACCTTGGTTACCAACGACGGCGCTTACGAAAATGCACAAAACGTACCTTGAGTTATTGTGCTTTTGTTAGGGATTCTTCTCGTGGTGGTAATTGATGTTTGGTGTCGGTTTTCTGGTGGTTTGGGGGCTCGTCGGAGAAACTGAAAACTCGCCGACGTTTATCCAAAATCTCTCTCTCTCTCGTATTTTCTTTCTTTTCTCCCTTTGCAAGTATTCTGATAGGTTCTGGGAATCTTGGGCTGAAGGCTGGCGTGGTGTAGCCGTCGTTTCGTGTGGGGTCTGCGAAACTCGGCGGTTAGTTTTTCGGCGACTGAGTTTTTTATTTTTTCCCATTTTGTTTTTCGTTTTGTTTTTCTTTTCTTTTTCTTTCCCGGGTCGTTACATTATCTACCCCTAAAAAGAACTTTCGTCCTTGAAAGTCTCAAACTTTTGAACGAACTCGGAGTATTTTTCTCTTATTTCGTCCTCACGCTCCCACGTGGCTTCCTCACTGTGGTGATACTGCCACAGTACCTTAACGAACGCAATGCTCCTGTTGCGTAAGGTTTTTACTTCTCTAGCTAGGATTCTTATTGGTTTTTCTTCGTAGCTCAAATCTTCATTGAGTTGGAGTGGTTCGTAGTCTATTACTTGGATAGGGTCTGTAATGTACTTCCTCAACATCGACACATGAAATACATCATGTACTCCTAAGAGGGCTGGAGGTAGGGCTAACTTATACGCTACTGGGCCAACTCGCTCTAGGATTTCGAATGGTTCAATGAATTAGGACTTAACTTGCCCTTATGTTCGAATCTTAACACACCTTTCATAGGTGCCACCTTGAGGAATACTTGGTCTCCTATCTCAAACTCTAGGCTTTTACGCCTTACATCAGCGTAGCTTTTCTGTCTACTTTGAGCGATACGCATCCTCGCTCAAATTTTTTGGACAGCCTCATTGGTGAGTCAAACCAGCTCGGGTCCTACTAATTATCTCTCTCCTACTTCGTCCCAACATAGTGCGGACCTACACCGTTTCCCATACAGGGCCTCAAATGGTGCCATTTCAATAGTTGCTTGGAAGGGTGTTATACGAGAATTCCATCAGGTGGAGTTTGGAATCCCAACTTCCCTTAAAATCTAGTACGCAAGTGCGTAGCATGTTCACTAGAATTTGGTTTAAACGCTCCATTTGTCAATCTGTTTGGGGGTGAAAGGCGGTACTAAAGTCGAGGCGGGTACCCAATGCTTTTTGAAGTCTGCGTCAAAACGCTGGCGTAAAGCATGGATCCCGATCCGACACTATAGACGCTGGGACTCCATGTAGTCTTACTACTTCTTTCACGTACAGTTGTGCCCAATTGTCAAATGTATATGTAACCTTCCCAGGTAGAAAGTGTGCTGATTTGGTCAACCTATCGATAACTACCCAGATCACTGTATAGCCTTTGGGTGTTTTGGGTAAACCTACTATGAAGTCCATCGCTATGTTTTCCCACTTCCACTCCGGTATGCTTAGGGGCTGCAACAACCCCGCCGCCTTTTGTCTTGGAGCTTTCACTTGTTGACAAACTAAGCACTTGCTCACAAACCTGGCCACATCCCTCTTTATGCTCTTCCACCAAAAGTGTTGTTTTAAATCTTGGTACATCTTAGTACCTCTTGGATGCATCGTCAGTATCTCTTTCCTTAAATCTTCTATTGCCGGAACACATAAGCGTCCCTGATACAATAGTTCCTCATCCGATGACTTCGAGAATCCATCTACCAGACTTTCGTCTAGCTGTCCTAGGACTTTCTGTAAGTTAGGATCCTCTCGTTAGGAGGTAATAATTCTCTGCCTAAGCATAGGTTGTACCGTGAGTCGGGCCAGCTGTGGTACGACTCCCTCGGTCACTATAGCTATGTTGGCTCACTCGAACTCTCTTTGTACCCTTACTTCCCTCGTAATGAGGGCCGACGAGTGGACTATCTTCCTACTCTAGGCATCTTCGACCATGTTTGCTTTTCCAGGGTGGTACTAGATATCTACATTATAATCCTTCACCAATTCTAACCATCTTCTCTGCCTCATATTTAACTCTTTCTTGGTGAAGAAGTATTTCAAACTTTTGTGGTCGGTAAAAATTTGGGTTTTCTCTCCATACAGGTAATGTCGCCAGATTTTCAGCGCGAACACTACAGCAGTCAACTCTAGGTCGTGGGTAGGATAGTTCTTTTCATATTCCATAAGTTGACGAGATGTGTATGCGACAACCTTTCCGTGTTGCATTAATACACATCCCAGTTCTTTCATGGAGGCATCACTATTGTAATAGCCCAAAAATAAATAAAGAAATAAACCAATAAAAATAATTATAAAAATAGTTAAAATTATAATAATAAAAAAATAAAAAAAAAACCTTTCCCCACCTCTCTCCCTCCCCACAATCATCTCTCCTCTACCCATCTAAGCTGTAAAAAAGAGAAAGAAACAGAAAACAACATGGTCAGATTTGAGAAGTAAAATGTCTTTGAAAACAGATTGCACATTTAGAGATTTTTGTCAGTTATTACTGTAAAATTCTATCTCAAATTTCCTTATTTCCTTTTCCTTTATAGTTATGGTTATAAGAAATTAATTTAGTTATGGTTATAAGAAATTAATCTAGGATCAAATCTTCTTTCCTATCTTACCGTTTGTAATAATCAGATCCCATGTTCAATTAATTAGATTTTTGTTAGCATCGGAAGTTAGAGGAAATAAGGTTAGAATCAATAAAATTTTAGTTCGCAGATCCATAAATCTGTAAGATAGTAGCCAAATTAAAATTGGCCAATAATATTGGTTTACAGAATGACAATAAATATAGAATTAGAATAATATCATATTTACAGATGTTTACAAAACCGAGAATCTATTTACAGAATGGGAATGAAAATAATTACCACGAGGGAGGAGGGGAGATTGAGGGAAGATCTGTTAAACAGAATTTAAAAATATAACAGGAGATATCAGAGGGCATGAAACTCCATTAAATTCTGTGTAACAGTAAATATCATAATTTTAACAAGGTAAATTAGAGAAATAATTGTATAGAGTTCAAACTTGAAACTGATGTTATGGGCTTACATAGGTTGACTTGGATTTCAAAGGACAGAGTCGAACTTTTAGTAAGGATATATACGTGACAACAACTTAAGCTAGCCAAGTAAGTGATCTTATTATCAGCATGGTTATATTTGATGTTGACACGTGTCATGTGGTTCTGCACGTGTCATATATATTGATATGTGTGAATTGTCTGTGGATCGATATGCTTCCTATATGTTATGTTATGTTATTATATGTAGATTGTATGATAATAATTATGGTACGATGTGCTCTAGGAGATGTTTGAAATAGGGTACGAGAAGGATGCACAAAACGAAATGTAACGATAGGAGAAAGATACGTTCATGAAACGTTAGAGTTAGGTTACATACCGGAGTGCTATGGATAGGAGAGATTGATGAAAGAATACGGTTAGGTTATGGGTAGAAAGGGATAGGTTTGTGATAGATTGATAGAACGATAGCGTTAGGTTACGTTCTTATGACGATATGACTAAGGTATGTCACGTAATGATATGTCTGTGATAGGTATAAGAACGATAAGGCTATGGTAAGTTAGAGAACTATATGACTATGAAGTGTTTACGTTATGACTTGGTATGATATGATACATTGTATGCTAGATTATTGTGCTTACGTACGAAATCATGTGAACGTGAATGTATGTTATTTATGCTGCTTAGTTGATGTGATATGAATGCATGTGACGATATGTGGCCCTTGTACGATTATGGCTTGTTGTATGAGTATTGAAATGTAACTGAATGAATTGTATGACATGAAATACAGTAAATTGCATGATACATAACCCCGCTAGGAATATGTATGATGTAACGAAATGAGAATGAAAATGACATGTAAGCATGAAAACGTGACACGGGGTTATGTTCATTAAATGATGATTGTAGGACTAGTGGGACTTCATGCATATTGGGTGATCATGCATTTGGGGGGATACCCCTATCCCATCATGAGGGTACGGATGCGTACATCCAAATGGCAGGACAACGATCGTTATGCCCTGCATAGCACTGCCGTGACGGTTTTAGTTTTAACGGGTCCTGGTGGGCCCCAGAGCATGCCTACTGGCTAGGAACAGTGGCCCAGCGGTGTGCGAACTAGCTGGTGAGCCCATACTCGCACGTATGGGCTACGTGTAGAGTATATGGTACACGTCCACGATTACCTGTTAGGATTACACCGTAGGGAAAACGAAACGAAATGAAACGAAACGAAACGAAACGAAACGAAACGAAAGATAGGTCCCATCATTTCATTGCATGTGATTGTTGCATTTAACCTCAATAGTGGGGTCACTTACTGAGTATTTCTTTAAATACTCAAGTCATGTGCTACTACATTCTTCAAGTTAAGGCAAGGTATTCCTGTACGGCTGACGACGGCATCGCAACTCGAGATCATGGGACATGCATAGGATAGTGACATTTATTTTCTTAGACTTAGGATAGAATAGGATGTTTTAAACTTCAACGTTTATTTATTTTATTTCGAGTCTTTTGTTGTGTCATTTTAAAGATGTTTTCGAAACACGTATGTCCATGGCTGTGTTTTAAGATAATGGTTATGTTTTATGGAATTTAAATGAAGTCTTCTATATTCAATGTTTATGGTATGTATACAGTAGCGACCTTAAATTAAGTAGAAAATTTCGGGTCGTTATAACTATAGATCACATACCCTTCTGAGCTCTCGGGTACTATGAGTATCGGGGCGATTACCAATCTCTCTTTTAGGTTCTGGAAGCTTCCATCACAAGCATCATCCCATCTAAATGGTACCCTTTTTTTGTTAACTTTGTTAAAGGCAAGGATATTTTAGCGAAGTTCTACATGAACCTTCGATAGTATCCCACCAATCCTAGGAAACTCCTTACTTCCATTACCGTAGTTGGGCGTTCCTACTTTGTGATCGCTTTGACCTTGGTGGGATCTACAGATATTTTGTCCTTTGGTACCACGTGTCCTAGGAAAGAGACTTGTCGTAACCAAAATTCGCATTTGGAGAACTGGGCGTACAACTTGTGCTCTCTTAGGGTGGTTAGGACTTTTCGGAGGTGTTCCTCGTGCTCTAGGTCTGTTTTCGAGTATATAAGGATGTCGTCAATGAACACGATCACGAACATGTCTAGGCATTCCTTGAATACCCGGTTCATTAACTCTATAAACACAGCTGAGGCATTGATGAGGCCAAATGACATCACTACGAACTCGTAATGACCGTACCTTATCCTAAACGTTGTTTTTGGTACATCTTTTTCATTAATCCTAATTTGGTGGTAACCGGACCGAAGATCTATCTTAGAGAATACAGTTTCCTCTCTGAGTTGACCAAACAAGCCTTCTATTTTAGGCCGAGGATATTTGTTTTTTATGGTTCTCTTATTTAGCTCTTTGTAATCGATGCACAGACGCATCGATCCATCTTTCTTCTTAACAAACAACACTGGCACACCCCAGAGGGACACCTTAGGTCGAATGAATCCTTTATCTAGTAAGTCTTGCAATTGCGCCTTGAGTTCCTTCAACTCTGCTGGTGCCATGCGATAGGGTGCTTTAGAAATAGGCCCAGTTCCCGGCTCTAGTTCAATGACGTAGTCGACCACTCGAAAAGGGGGTATTCTAGGTAAGTCGTCCGAAAATACATCTGGGAACTCGTTTACTATTGACACGTTTACTAAGGTCTTTTCCTTTCCTTTTACGTCTACAGCACATGCTAATATAGCCCACCCACCTTGTTGGACTAACCTCTTTGCTTTCATCATCGAGACTACCTTGGGGGTAATCCTGGTACTTGTGCCTTTAAATTTAAAGGTAGGTCCTATCGGTGGTGAAAATTTTACTTCCTTTTTGCGACAGTCTATACTACCTCGGTTTTCAGCTAGCCAATCCATGCCTAATATGACGTCAAAATCCGTCATGTTTAACACCATCAGGTCACTGCTTAAAGTTTGGTTCCCTATGATTACTTGGTCATCCTTTACTCTATCCCTAAATACTAAGTCTACCCCGCAGGGGTGCTTACAGACATTTCATGCAATAAGGGTTCTAATTCGAACCCCGCTTGTACAACAAAAGGCATGGAAATAAAGGAATGCGTGGAACCAGAATCAAATAAGGTAAAAGCGAAAATGATCTAAAATGGATAGTGTACCTGTCACCACGACGTTGGACCTCCCAGTATCCTTGCTCGTTGATGCGTAGGCCCTAGCTTGAGCTCGCGGTGGTGCTGGTTGATCCGTTTGCTCTACTACTCTGGGTGGGTTTGCTTGTGCTGCAGCATTTTCGGTCGTGTAGTTCACGGCGATGTGCCCCTCTTGACCACATCTATAACACACTCGGCTGCCAGCTATGCACCTCCCACTGTGTAGTCTTCCACAGATAGTGCACCCTTCCTCTCTCCTCCCTCTGGCCCCATCTTGATTCCTGGGGTTCCTGTTAGTACGTCAGGGAGGGTGTTGCTCATTCCATCTAGGAGCGGATCTGTTATTGGAACGGTGCCTACGTGCTAGTGGTGGACGGTCAGAGCCTCCTGATTCATGAGGACGCTTCTGCCCAATTACTACTGGCTCCTCACGTCGTTTCTCATGGTTTGGTAGTTCTCAAGGCTTCCTCATAGGTCTTTGGGTTGAACGCTTCCAACATGCGGCAGATTCTTGGTTCCAGACCCAATACAAACTTCTCTGTCATCTTTTCCTTAGTGTCCACCATGGACGGCGCAAATCTCTTAAGTCTCTTAAACTCTTAGTTATACTTCTCCACTGTGAGTTCGCCCTGTACCAGGTGGCCGAACTCCTGCTGTCTTTTAAGTCGCTCTGACTTAGGATAATATTCTTTAAGGAAGGCCTCCTTAAACTGTTCCCAGTTCATAGGCCCCCCTTCTTGGTTAAGAAGGGTTTTGTTATCTCTCCACCATATCTCTGCGTCCTTTTGTAGGACGATTGTTGCATAGGCGATCTTTTGGTTCTCTAGGCACTCCATAGTCTCAAAGGTGGTTTCTACTGCTGCAATCCACATTTAGGCTTCTATAGGGTCTACTAAGGAACCAGTGAATGGTCGAGGGTCATATCTCTTGAAATCCCTTATCCAGTTTGAACATCTAACAGGTTGTAGAGGGTTTACTGGGGCGTTGCCCCTATGTCTGTGCCAGTGCCAGCACCTATGCTTGGGCCTATGCTTGGGCTTGTTACTTGGTCTGTTGTAGATTGGCTTGCTGAGTGGTTACCAAGGTTTGAATTAGAGTTTGGATGGAGTCACACATTAACTTAGTATTAGCATCTACTCCAGCCGCTAGGGGTGCAGCTTGGAGTGGTAGGGCAGGCTGGGGTGGAGGTTCTACTTGTGGTGGAGGCTCAGCTTGTAGTGGAGCTAGAGGAGGTAGCTCAACTAGTGGTAAGACTGGGGCGGCGTAACTGTTACCGACCCAGTCTCTGATCTTTCTTGAGGTGGGCCCTCTACTGCCACACCTCATCCTATTTCTCTACGACGGGGTCGCCTCCATCCTCATCTTCCTCTTCCTCTTCCTCTTCCTCATCCTCATCCTCATCCTCGTCCTCTGGGCATGGTTCTATAAACCAATATAAGGTTGCTTAAGTCTAAGGCCTTAATAATATGCATATATAAATAACAATATACACACTATACAATACATCGTAACACCACAGAAGTAAACATTCATCATGCTATACATCATATCATACTCCCAACAAAATTACTCAGTATGCAACACGACACATCATACTCTTAAATAAATACGTGAAATATCACAACCATTTCAGTAAGGTCAACATAAAAAATGCATGCGAGTTTTAAAATGTTTCTCTTTTCTTATCTTATGCAAGGCGTACCTGACGGTGACGAGGCATCGACATTGGGACCCTGGAGCGTGCCAAGCCTACATCGTAGGCTAGTCTATAGAATCTAAAACCTAGAGATTTGATACCAACCGTAACGACCCTAAATTTTCACATATCTAGAGTCGCCACTAACGTCTCATGCTCATCTTTAATGCAGAATATAAATCTAAGAATGCTCATCTTTATTAGCGGAAAAATTTAAAACTTCAAAATACGTTCAAACACTAGAAAACACTACCGAACTTATGTGTTTCAAACATCATGTTGAAGTTCAAAAAGATAAAAACAATTACAAATTAAATAATTTAAATGAATGAAATGCAAATGCCATATCCTAACTAAGACTAGGAATTTTAAATATGCAACTATCCTATGCAAGTGCTAAAGTCTTTGATCACGATGCCACCGTCAACCGTACATGGGAGCCTTGCCTTTACCTGAAAAACAATATAGCACACGGTCTGAGTATTTCAAAGAAATACTTAGTAAGTGACCCCACTATAGGGGCCATGCTAATGAAAACACATGCAATCATGAATTAGGGACCTATCTCTAATCATCTTAGGGGTGGCCTCCAGTCTCGGACAAATTGGATGTGTAATACTTACCTACACACGACACACACGTGCGAGTGTGAATCCCTAGGGCGCTCGCACACCCCCTAGACCCTCTGGTCAAGCTATCTGTAGCGACGTCCGGAGGTCAGTGGAACCCCATAGTGTCATGCGTCTCATGAACACCCTCATCTGTGTGCATTCGCACCTGTGCGCATTCGCACTCATCATATGGTGTGCGTCCGCACTCATCATCTATAGGGGAAGTAGTCCTATGCTTATGAACATACAATATGCATGAGGTCCCTCTAAATCCATCATAATGTCTCTTCTGACACAACCCTCTAGTCTCATCTCTTTGTTACTCTAGGTAACACATACTCGTGGATATTTATATTAATATCATTTTCATGCTCTTAGGGTTGTGTCCTATGTCGATCTAACGACATGATGCAATATGGCACTCATCATCATATAGCATGCTCAATATGGAAAGCATCATCATATTAAGGTAAACGTCATGCAATCATCATACTCATCATATTGCCACAAAGTGCATCAAACATATCAAGTACGTCATTCCTCAAAATATGTATATACTGCACACATCATCAAGTATCGTAACCCACACATCATCATAACTCATATACCGCATTGTACGACATAGTTCATACATCATCATAACTCATACAACTTTTAGCCTATCCTATAGTAAGGCCACTTACTTGGTGGGCCTTTGGCCAAAGTACTCCCTAATTAGCAAAACGTAAGCTCCTGTTCCGTGAGAGTTGCTTCCTACGTTGTCGGGGTTTGTTTCGTATCACACTGTTCACCACTTTCTGTTAGTATTTTACAATCAATTTACCTATAATTCAATAAATGTGAAATACGTCTCTAAAATGGCCTCAGATATCTTAATCAGGGCCGAAAACAGATCTGAAAGGGTCGAAACAGTGGAAACCGGGCTGAAAATAGGTGAGCTGAGTCGAACAGCCGCTGGGAGCCGTCGGAGCGTCACCGGAGGGAGCCCGAGCCGTTTGTGTCGAGCCGAGTCGAGGGACCGCCTGTGCCGCTTTGTGACACGTGGTAGCAACAGAGCGAGCCACGTCGTGCGGTAGCGTCAGGTCGAAGTGCGGGTCGCAGGCTGCGAAAGGCTATTGGGCCAAGACTAATCGTTGGGCCTCGGCTTACTGGGCTGGCCCGCAAGTGTTTGGGTTGCAGGCCGGCTTGATTGGACCGTGGGTCTGGTCTCGAGTTTGTTTAACTAAACCTAGCTTCTGGGCTGGTTTGAGGTTTGGGTCGCTGTAGTTGGGCTAGGCCAAAGGCAGAGGCCGAGAAAAAGAATGGGCTGGCTATCTCGAGTTTTGGGTTCGGGTTGACTCGGATCCATGGATCTCGTCTTCCTTACCCGACTTCGGCCGATCTTCCGGCGAGTTTTCTCTCTATTTTTCGCGGCGGTTTCGTTGCCGATTTCGGTCCTCTTTCTTCATTTTCCTCTTTATTTGTCGTTCTTCTTTCTTTTATGGGAGTTTTGCAGCCTAAAAGTTTCTAAAACCACAGATCTAAGAACGATTAGGAAAATCCAATTTTCCGACCTCGGTTACCGACGACGGCGCATACGAAAAAGCACAAAACACCCCTTGAGTTATTGTGTTTTCATTAGGGATTCTTCTTGTGGTGGTAGCTGATCGTTTGGTGTCGGTTTTCGGGTGGTTTGGGGGCTCGTCGGAGAAACTGAAAACTCGCTGACGTTTATCTGAAATTTCTCTCTCTCGTATTTTCTTTCTTTTCTCCCTTTGCAGGTATTCTGATAGGTGCTGGGAGTCGTGGGCTGAAGGTTGGGCATGGTGTGGCCTTGGTTTCGCGTGGGGTCCGTGAAACTCGGTGATTGCTGGAAAACTCGTGAGTTTTCTGGCGACAGTTTTTTTTTTGTTCGTTTTGTTTTTCTTTTTCTTTTTCTTTTCCTTTCCCCGATCGTTACATTAAATTTCATTCCATGAATTAAATTTGTTTGTCCAAATGTCATGTGTATGCCTTCTTTCTTTTCTTTTAATAAGTTTGTTAATATGTTATATTTTTTTTAGTTTCTTTTGTAATAAAAATATTCAAGGGATGACTACATAAAGGTAAGACATTCATGTACGGATGACTACCTCTTCGTAGTGACGGCCATGAGACTGAAGTTAGGGTAGATACATTTATTTTGTTTTCGTGGCCCTTAGGTTAGAATAGAATTTTTTTTTTATTTTATTTTAATTCATGTTATTTATTTTCCAGCATATTGATTAAATGACATTATTATTGTAATAACCAAAAGAACAAAAAGATAGAAACTTTGTCCAACATTGCTAAACTTGAGAAGTGGTAGGTTACCTCCACTATAGAAGGAGCTCCCCCATGTCATTTTATCATCCTAATTGAATGGTTCGAGTCAATCAAAGAGTATACTTTTTGATCGCTCAAGTTAGCATTTTGGCTGATTCGGCTTAGATCTGATACGATCGAACCTTTGCTTCTAGTTTCAATTATTCGGAAGCATTTAAGGTTAGTATTTTTGGAGTCAAGTTTAAAGTATTTATGCATAATTAGGCGTAGCTAGTTTAAATTATTAGGGCGTAGGTTTAAATTATTTTATGCAAAACTATGTGAGTCAATTCTCATATTAGAGTTCTAATTTATGATATTGGACTCCTAGGTATAATTAAATTTTAGAGAGCAACGTTAAACTAGCATTAAAAGGTCGTAGTAGCTTTGGCCTAGGCCAACCATGTAAGAGGTCTTACTATCGGTGGCCTATGATTCACCTAAAAAATAAAGTGTAGCAAAAGTGAGTATAAAAAATACTTAGTAAGTAACTTATTTATAGGCTCTCATCGCATCTCCTCTTAATTAGGATTCTCATGTGCTCATCATGCTCCATGAGCGGGCAAAATATATGAGTCATGGTTCAGTTCTAGCTTTATTGGGCTCATCAAGTCTTATACCCTAAACACACTCAGTTTGACGTTGTAAGGGTTTTAGCTTTAGTGGTCCGTATCAATTCCTATTTTTACAACTTGATCACTATTTAAACTCATCCCCTCTTCATATTTTACAACACACAGAACATATAACACAATACACAACTTCGATAGTTTCCTCGATCTAAAACTTTTTTTTAAAAACCCCCATTGTTGCTCTCTCCAAAGCTTCCAATTTTATTTCTTGTTTATCTTATTCTTGAGAGAGATGTCTATTGTATTTTGAGAGAATTGTAAATCTACTACTTCAGAGAGTTGTGGTGTGTTTCTGTAAGATTTCAGACAATTGTACCGGTTTGATCCTGAGCCGTGGAAACGATTGAGTTTGCTCTTGAACTCGTAAAAAGAGCGGTGTACTGGTTTGATCCTAAGCCGTGGAAAGGATTGAGTTTGCTTTTGAACTCGTAAAAGGAGTGGTGTAGCGGTTGGGCTCTGATCCGAGGAAAGAGTCAAGAAAGGTTTATTTAAATTCCCAAGAGGCGCTTGGGGAGTGAAGTAGGTCGAGTTTGACCGAACCACTGTAAAACTAAGGTGTTATATTTTCTAACTCTTTGCCTATTTAAATTTGAAATTATGGTTAAGTTTTATTGCATGTATTAAGTTTTATTGTTATTGGAAAATTTTAATCATTATAGTTGAAACCTTATACACCCCTCTAGCGTGGCTATATCGATCCAACAATTGGTAGAAGAGCAGGTTGCTATTATTGATTTTTTTTTAATATAAATTTTAATCCAACAATTGGTATAGAGCACGTTGCTCTTATTGATTTTTTTTTTATATATATAAACTTTATTTTTAGAGCTTATGGCAAATCTACGTGTTAAAAACGGTTTTTGTGAGACAATCAATTTCTAGACCTCCTTATTTTGAAGGAACTAATTATACGTATTGGAAAGCTAGAATGAAAATTTATTTGCAATCGATTGATTATGAATTATGGTTGAAGGTTAGTAAAGGCCCTTACATTCCAATAAAAATTGTTAATAACATAGAGGAGATTAAACTAGAGAATGAGTTTGATGAACATGATATAAAGAGGGTTCTTTTAATGCTAGGACTATAAATTATCTTTGTTGTGCCCTAAGTAATGATGAATTCAATAGAGTATATATGTGTTGTTCAACCTAGGAAAACTCTTGAAGTAACTCATGAGGGAACAAATCAAGTTAAACAAACAAAAATTAGCATGTTAGCTCATAATAAAATGGATGAAAATGAATCTCTAAGTGATGAAAAAGTAGCAAATTTTTGCTTCATGGCTCATGGTGACAAAGAGGATGAAGTCATGGCTCAGGGTAACAAAAAGGATGAAGAAGACGAGGTAATTTTTGAATTTCCTTCTTAGGATGAATTATTTAAAGTTTTTGAGGAGATGCAACTTGATTTAGAAAAACTTTTAAAGTATGTTATGCTTCAAAAGAAATATAAGGCTTTAATTATTAAAAATAAGTCTTTATTAAATGAAATTTATTACTTAATTTGATATACCGTGTGAAAAGCATGTATTTGATTGTGATGAGAAAACTGCATTAATTGATAAAATTAAATTTCTTTGATTGTGATGAGAAAACTGCATTAATTGATAAAATTAAATTTCTTGAACATGATTGTTATAAAAAAGATAAGTTAATTAAATTACTAAAAGAAAAGGAATCAAATACTATGCAAGAACTTGGTAAGGTTAAAGAGTCTATTCAAAAGTTAACGACAGTTGCTCCAAAATTAGATAAAATAATTGAAGCAAGTAAGCCTTATGTTGATAAAAGAAGATTAGGCTATATTGATGAATGTTCTGCACCTTCAAGTTCTAAAACAATATTTGTTAAAGCATCCTTATTACGTCTAAGCCTAACACATGCAAATTTGTATCTTTAAATCTAGATTTGTGCTTATATGTCATTCTTGTGGTGTTGAAGGTCATAGTAGACCTTGTAATACCTCAAAAATAAATAAAAAAAAATAAAAAAATAAAAAAAATTATAAAAATAGTAATAATAATAATAATAATAAATTAATTAAAATTAAAAAAAAAAATCTTTCCCCACTTCTCTCCGCTAACTTCTCATCCCTTCCCACAATTATCTCTTCTCAACCCATCCTTAAGCAAATTGGAAAAAAATAAATAAAAATAAAGTAAAATGGGCTTTCAAAGTATTCGAGATTTAGAGACTTTGGTCAGTTATTACCCTAAAATTCTATCTCAGATATGGTTATATTTGATGTTGACACGTGGCCTGTGGTTCTGCACGTGTCATATATATTGATATGTGTGAATTGTCTATGGATCGATATGCTTCCTATATGTTATGTTATGTTATAATATGTGGTTTGTATGATAATAATTATAGTATGATGTGCTCAATGATATGTTTGAGATAGGATACGAGAAGGATGCACAAAACGAAATGTAACGATAGGAGTAAGATACATTCATGAAACGTTAAGGTTAGGTTACATACTGGAGTGCTATGGATAGGAGAGATTGATGAAAGAATACGGTTAGGTTATGGGTAGAAAGGGATAGGTTTGTTATAGATTGATAGAACGATAGCATTAGGGTACGTTCTTGTGATGATATGACTAAGGTATGTTACGTAATGATATATCTGTGATAGGTATAAGAACGTTAAAGCTATGGTAAGTTAGAGAACGATATGACTATGAAGTGTTTAGGTTATGACTTGTTTATGATATGATACATTGTATGCTAGATTATTGTGCTTAAGTACGTAGTTATATGAACGTGAATGTATGCTATGTATGCTTTTAGTCTAATGTGATTTGTAATATATGTAACGATATGAGGGCTTGAATGATTATGGCATGTTTGTATCAAATATGTGAATGTGAACAACATGAATTGTATGACATGAAACACGGTAAACTATCTGGAACCATAACCCCGATAGAAATGTGTATGAAATGTGAAATGAAAATGAGAATGACATGAAGCCTGGAACGTGACAGGGGGTTATGGTCATTAAAGATAAATGTAGAAATAGGGGAACCTCATGCATTATGTGTGTTCATGCATCTAGGGGGATACCCCTATCCCATCACGAGGGAGGGTACGGACGTGTATATCCAATGGCAGGACAACGATTGTTATGCATTGCATAGCGCTACCGTGACGGTTCTAGTTTTAACAGGTCCCGACATAAAGGGGCTCCCAGAGTATGCCCACCAGATAAGGACAGTGGCCCAGCGATGTGCGAACTAGCTGGTGAGCCCATACTCGCACGTATGGGCTGTCTGTAGAGTATATGGTACACGTCCACGATTACCCATTAGGACAGCACCGTAGGGAAAACGAAACGAAACGAAACGAAAGATAGCTCCCATCATTTCATTCCATGTGATTGTTGCATTTAACCCCAATAGTGGGGTCACTTACTGATATTTCTTTAAATACTCAAGCCATGTGGTACTACATTTTTCAGGTTAAGGCAAGACATTCCTATACGGCTGACGACGGCATCGCAACTCGATATCATGGCACATGCATAAGATAGTAGTATTTATTTTCTTAGACTTAGAATAGAATATGATGTTTTAAACTTAAATGCTTATTTATTTTATTTCGGGTCTTTTGTTGTGTCGTTTTAAAGATGCTTTCGAAACACATAGATCCATGGCTGTGTTTTAAGTTAAAGGTTATGTTTTATGGAATTTAAATGAAGTCTTCCGCATTCAATGTTTATGGTACGTATACAGTAGCGACCTTACATTAAGTAGAAAATTTTGGGTCGTTACAGACCTAATTACTTTAAATTGAAAAAATTCTCAAAACATTCCTATCGGAAGAAAATTTTCTCAAAATATAAAATTTAACAATATTTTAAGAAATAATTGTTCTATTCAAAATAGAATACATAAACTTAGTCCAGGAAATAAATTCCTGCATGATGTTGTTTGTTTCTTGTGTGTTAAATTTTTTAATATGAATGCAAACATGATTCCCAAATTTGTGAAAACTACTTGTTAGGACCCAAACAAGTATGGGTACCAAAAGATCAATTTTGAATATCTTTATTTATACGTTTATTTGAAAGCAGAAAAAGAAGTGGTATTTGGACAGTAGTTGCTCAAGACACATGATGGGAAACCAATCCAAGTTTGCGAGTCTTTCCAAGAAGGAGTTGCTCAAGACACATGATGGAAAACCAATCCAAGTTTGTGAGTCTTTTCAAGAAGGAGTTGCTCAAGATACATGATGGGAAACTAATCCCAAGAAGGATGGTGGCTTAGTAACTTTTGACGACAACAAGAAGGGTAAAATAATTGGTAAATGTACTATAGGTAATGACTCTAGTACTCTATTTGAAAATGTACTTTTAGTTGATGATTTTTCAAGATTTACTTGGGTTTTGATGATAAAACATAAAAATAATATTTTGAAAAGATTTGCTAGTTTTTGTAAAACGAGTTCAAAATAAAAAAAGATTTTTTTTAATTACTAAAATTAGGAGTGACCATGGAGGAGAATTCGATAGTGTCGGGTTTGAAAATTTTTGTGAATATAATCGTTTTTATCACGACTTCTCTACAAGGACTCCTCAACAAAATGGTGTGGTTGAAAGAAAAAATAGTACTTTACAAGAATTTGCTAGATCAATGTTAAATAAATATGATTTATCTAAATATTTTAGGGTGGAAGCTGTTAATACCGCCTCTGTTATGTTTCAAATAGAGTTTTAATTAGACCTGTTTAGATAAAAATCCTTATGAACTTTGGCATAATAAAATTGGGTATCTCAAAGTTTTTGGTTGCAAATGTTTTATTTTGAACAACAAAGAAAAGCCGGAAGAATTTGATTCTAAGACGGATATTGATATTTTTCTGGGTTATTCATCTACAAGTAAAGCTTATAGAGTTTTCAATAAGAGAACTTTAGTTATAGAAGAATCCATGCATGTGGTATTTGATGAATCTTGTAATGATATTTCTAATGAGTCTATTTGTAGTGATGATTTAGAAAGAAATTTTGGAGATTTACGTGACAAACGAAAAGAAGCGAGCTTAAATGAAAAGAAGGAAGAAGGTTGTTCATCACTGCCAAAAGTATGAAGGTATACCTCATCTCATCCCAAAGACTTGATTATTGGTGATCCCGAACAAGGTGTGAAAATTCGCTCCTCTATTAATTTATGTAATAATCTTGTTTTTCTTTTTCTCAAATTAAACCAAAAAGTATTAAGGATGACGAAAATGATAGTTTTGGATTTTAGCTATGCAAGAAGAACTAAACCAATTTGAAAGGAACAAAGTTTGGGAATTAGTCCTAGGCCCTCTAATATTTCCATTATTGGAACCAAATGGGTTTTTAGAAATAAAATTTATGAAAATGGGAATATCATTCGAAATAAAGCTAAGGTTATTTTCAGGAGGATGGTATAGACTATGAATAAACTTTTGCACTCGTTGCTAGATTAGAAGCTATTAGAATGTTACTTGCGTTTGCTCCTTACAAAAATTTTATATTATATCAAATGGATGTGAAATGTGCATTCTTAAATGGTTATATTAGGGAGGAAGTTATGTAAAACAACCTCCTAGATTTGAAAATTTTGATTTTCCACATCATGTCTATAGGTTGAAAAAGGTTCTTTATGGCTTAAAACAGGCTCCAAGAGCTTGGTACGATCTGATCAAGAATCCATAGGGGAAGGAGAAAGAGCAGTTCAAGAAAAGAACTACTGAATATATATGCTTTACCTTGTGAAAGACTGAGTGAAAGAAGGGACAAGTGATTGAGTTCAGGGGCAGGTTCCGGAGCTAATCTTTCTTTCATTTGTTGAGTCTTAGTTTACTGTTCAAGAATCAATAGGTTCAATCAGGGGAAGGGGCGAAGCCACGAGACCGAGTTCCATCAGGAAAAGGTAAAGGAGTTCAAGATTTACTCAAAAGGTTAAGTTCAATGTGTAGATATAAAATCTTATCGAGGTATGATTGGATCTTTACTTTACTTGACTGCTAGTAGACCTGATATTATGTTTAGTGTATGTCTTTGTGCTAGGTTTCAATCTTGTCCTAAAGAATGTCATTTACTTGCCGTTAAAAGAATATTTAAATATTTACTTGGGACTATTAATTTACGATTGTGGTATCCTACAAATCTTGAGTTTAAATTGGTAGGATATTCTGATGCGGATTTTGCGAGAAGTTCACTTGATTGTAAAAGTACTAGTGGAACTTGTCAATTTCTGGGTAGTTCACTAGTTTCTTGGTTTAGTAAAAAGTAAAATTAGGTTGCCTTATCTAGCCGAAGCGAAACATATTGCGATTACAAGTTGTTGTTCTCAAATTCTTTGGATGAAACAAACTTTCTGTGATTTGGATTAAAATTTGATAGTATGCCTATATTTTGTGACAACACGAGTGCTATTAATTTAACCAAAAATCATATTCATCATTCTAGAACTAAACATATTAACATTAGACATCAGTTTATTAGAGAGTAGGTGCAAAATGGACATATTATTCTTGATTTTGTAAACTCTAATAATCAATTAGCATATATTTTTACCAAGCCATTAAATGAAGATTTTTTTTTTTTTTTTTACAAAAATAAACTTGAGCTTAGTATTATTCGGTGTGATATATTTTTTATTTGAGCTTGGTATTATTCGGTGTGATATATTGAAAATTTTATAATCTTGTTTAAAAGCATGTTCTCAGAGGGAGCATGTTATTCTTTTATTGTTTTTTATTGTTTTTTTTTATGATTACAACGGGGAGAAAATTAGGAAAAATATGTTATAAGTTTTTTATTTTATAATTAATGAATCATTTGTTGTTGTGATGTTTAATAATTCATTAAAGCATTAATATAGGGGGAGGATATGGATTTGAGTGAATTTCAAATTTATGATGATATATTAGAATGCCTATCATGATGCATCAATATTATTATTTGGACATGTGCATTATTTTAAGTTTTATAGTTTTCATACTATTTTTGCTTAAATGTTTGTCGCCATCAACGAGGGAGAGATTGTTGGCTTTTTGGCCCTTAATCTAAAATTAATTAATTAATTAATTGATGTTTTGATGATAACAAACCTACCTTCAATTATTAACAATTCTCAGTATTTTGTGGTAAGGTTGGGACGTCTTTTTTGGTTCACTCAAATTAGAGCTAAAACAAAGAATTTTCAGTTAAAACAAGATATCCAACGTGATGATCTGGCGACAAAATTGACATCATGACTAATTGAATTCAAAACAAGATATCCAACGTGATGATGTGGTGACAAAATTGACATCATGGACTAGTGACAAAATTGACATCATAGACTAGTGGCAAAATTGACATCACGGATAAGTTGAAGTATGACATTTATAACTTTGGTAAAATAACAGAAGGTGGAATTTTCAATTACTTTTAAATTCAAGAATATTTGAATTATAAAATCATTTCAATTACATTTACCTTTATAAAAAGTAAATTTTGAGTTAGGGAAAAGAAAATTATTTTAATTAAATTTATAATAATTTCAATTACATTTATGCAATCTTCCGTTGCTTTTAAATTGAAAGAAAATTATTTGAATTAGAAAAATTATTTCAATTACATTAAGGATTTTGAGAATGTTTGATTAATCTACCGCACCTAAATCGTGTGAAAGTTATCTTATTTATAATCAAATAAATTACAAGGATATGGAAATAGTAATAAATAGAAATAATAATAAATGGAAAGACTATGGTAATAAGGCAAATATTAGATATTTGCCTTATAATAAAATATCAAATATAATATATACGGTAAACTATAATTTATTCCCTACCGCAAGCTGAGCGTTGGATTTGAACGAACGTAAAGCTTGGATCTAAAAAATTCAAAGAGGTTGAGAAACACTTTCGGGAAGATGTCAACAACCTAGTTCAGAGGAGACGTAGAGAAACACTTTTTTGGCCATCAAAAATTGTAGAGGGATCGCCGCTCAGCGGCGATGCTGCCTTGGCTTCAGTGAGAATATATCTAACCCATGAAGAGGGATTGTCGCTTCGCGACGATCCTGCCTTGGCTCTGGTGAGAATATGTCTAACCCCAAGAAGTAGAAGGGAAAACCTAGAGCAAGGGACAAAGACAATGTTGAAGCCGGATGAGTCGCCATAGTGGGCGAAGGAGCCAATTTTGGCGAGAAGGGCAGCCAGAAGAGTCGCCACATTAGGCGAAGGAGCCAATTTTGGTGAGAAGGGCGGCGGCAACTTGGTTGACAAAGAGGCCAGTGCGGCGCCCAGATTCCAAAGGTAAATCTCTGCATAAGGTCGATGGACTTATTAAGATTTTGTATATTTCCGAAGAGAACACTGATGAAGATCCTAAGATTAGGGTTTCTTTGAAGGATGAACAGAAGAATGGGAAGAAAAGAAAGGAGACTATGTTGGTTGAGGGAAAATAGATTGTGTTAGAAAAGGTGAGGTTGTATGTACAAAGTATGGCGAAGGGTGATTTGGAGGTCAAAAGGGTGGAGCCAAAGAGTAATCAATTGACTCCGCCTATGGCAGCAGCCATGGCGACTGCCCTTGTGGCATCAAAGTCAGCAGGGATGGTGGAAAAGAAGATGAGTACGGGATTCATAAGCTATTGAAAATAAAGGATCAACTATCAACAAATTCCTAGAATTTTAGGCGGAATGGGCATTGTAATTCTTTCTACTTCTCGGGGGATAATGACAGACCGAGAAGCTCGACTACAGGGAATCGGCGGAGAAATTTTGTGTTATATATGGTAATCTTTATGATATTCAAATAACTTCCCTATATTGTAAAAAAAAAAAAGAGGTGGATTTATAATAGCACTCCCCTTTCATTAATTGATACTTTGAAACGGGTTTCATCTGGAATGAAAGAACAAAAAAAAAAAGGATTTATGCAGATTTAATTACTGAATCACTTCCCAATGGTATGTTTGGGGTTTGTTTAGATAATGAGGATCCAATTCTAGGTTACGTTTCAGGAAGGATTCGACATAGTTTTATACATATACTAGGTCATATAGAGTCAAAATTGGAGTAAGGTGTTAGGATTCAACCAGAACCAGAGGGCGTATAATTTAGAGTAGGTTGTTAAACCAAAAGGGCTCTAATTCTTTTCTTTTCTAATATCTTCTCTCTTTTTTTCTTTGCACTCTAATTCTTTTGTTTTTTTTAGTTGCACGCTAAATCTTTAGAGTCGTTCAATTCTACTTCCATATCCGATTATTTTAAACAATTTAAATCTAATTCTTTTAATCACTTTCTCGAGTTTAATTCTATAATTTTTTTAAGCAGTTTATTCCAAGAGATTTAATTTTACTCCTATATCTAAATAGTTTAATTTTGTTAGGTAGTTTAATTCTATTCCCAGATTTTCTTTGGCTTTACTATTCCCGAATCTTTATTTTTTATATTTGACTATGTTTTCCAGATCTTCCTTTACATCCTGTTTGCGAAATCTTTTTTTATTTGAATATGCTTTCCAAATCTTCCTTTTCCCTATTTTCCTTCTCATTCTGTTTCCAAATCTTAGTTTTTTTTATTTGAATATGCTTTCCCGATCTTCCTTTTCCCTATTTTCCTTCTCATCCTGTCCTGTTTCCAAATCTTAGTTTTTTTTCTTTTATTTGAATATGCTTTCCAGATCTTCCTTTTCCTTATCTTCATTCTCATCCTGTTTTCCAATTTTTTTTACTTGAATATGCTTTCCAGATCTTCCTTTTCCCTATCTTCCTTCTCATCCTGTTTTCCAATTTTTTTTTTATTTGAATATGCTTTCTAGATCTTCCTTTCCCTATCTTCCTTCCTATCCTGTTTTCCAATTTTTTTTTATTTGAATATGCTTTCCAAATCTTCCTTTTCCCTATTTTCCTTCTCATCCTGTTTCCAAATCTTAGTTCTTTTTTTTTTATTTGAATATGCTTTCCAGATCTTCCTTTTCCCTATCTTCCTTCTCTTTCCAATTATTTTTTATTTGAATATGCTTTACAGATCTTCCTTTTCCCTATCTTCCTTCTCATTTTGTTTTCCAATTTTTTTTTATTTGAATATGCTTTATAGATCTTCCTTCTCCCTATCTTCCTTCTCATCCTGTTTTCTAATTTTTTTTATTTGAATATGCTTTCCAGATCTTCCTTTTCCCTATCTTCCTTTTCATCCTGTTTTTCAATTTTTTTTATTTGAATATGCTTTCCAGATCTTCCTTTTCCCTATCTTCCTTCTCATCCTGTTTTCCAATTTTTTTGTATTTGAATATGCTTTCCAGATCTTCCTTTTCCCTATCTTCCTTCTCATCCTGTTTTCCATTTTTTTTTTTATTTTGAATATGCTTTCCAGATCTTCCTTTTCCTATCTTCCTTCTCATCCTGTTTTCCAAATATTAAAGGACTGTAGTAGGATAGATAATTTCTAATTCAGATCATTCAACAGATAATTTCTAAATTTCTAACTCAGATCTAAATAATTCCTAATAGGAAAAGGTAAATCTTACTAACCTTTTCAAATGACACCTCTCTTCCTCTCCTACCATTTCTCCATTATCTGCCTCCCTTCCCGATCTCTCCATTATTGTATTTTTGTTTTTTTCTTTTTTTTTTTTTTTTTGCTGAATTATTGATACTAAACGAAGAGGTATTTTAGGGGATGGAGGGAGAGATTAAAGGAGGTGGTCAGTTTTTTTTTTTTCTTTTTCTTTATTTTGTTATTTTTATTTTAATACATATATATATATATATATATTAAACCTAACGGGGCGTTACAGTATCATACATAATTTTAATGGGGTTACATTTCATTTCATTTATCATGATATCATGTCATTCATAACATGTTGTATACGTACACTTTAGAAAACATAACATAATGCTCCATGCTTTTAACATGTCATTTCATAACGTGCAATTCATACAACAATTACCTCAATGGTCACACAAAACAATCTTGTAACGACCCTAATATTTTACCTATTTAATCTAAGGTCATTACTATACTTTGAAATGCGGAATATACATTTAATGGACCCTATTCATAAATGTTGTTCGCACCCGCCTTTTTATTACCTCAAAAAAAAAAAAAAAGGATTACAGGGAAAAAGGGAAACATTATTGAAAAAAAGGAAAAGCAACAAAACCAAGAATGAATAGTTTATTCTACTATGCAAATACATTTCATCCTATTCTAACCTATACTAGAAATGGAAAAAAAAAACAACCAACTACCCTATGCATGTGCAACGATCCTGAGGTGTCCAATGTCGTCGTCGTTGTCACATGGGTGCCTTGCCCTTATCTGCAGAAGTAAAGTAGCACGAGGCTTGAGTATTTCTAGAATACTCAGTAAGTGACCCCCTATTGGGGTTATGCGACAAACACATGCAATGAAATGATGGGACCTATCGTTCTGTTTCGTTACGTTTCGTTTCATTTCGTTTTCCCTATGGTGTAATCCTAACAGGTAATCGTGGACGTGTACCATATACTCTACACGCAGCCCATACGTGCGAGTATGGGCTCACCAGCTAGTTCGCACACCACTGGGCCACTGTCCCTAGCCGGTGGGTATGCTCTGAGGGCCCACCGGGACCCATTAAAACTAAAATCGTCACGGCAGCGCTATGCAGGGTATAACGATCATTGTCTTGCCATTTGGATGTACGCGTCTGTACCCTCGTGATGGGATAGGGGTTGATGGTGTTAATATAACACATGCGGAAGCAATTTGGATCTTAGGCACTTTTAGAACATCAATTATTGTAAATCACCAGCATATTCATAAGTATTAAAACTTAATGAGTTTAAGTACTAACCTTTTGTAGTTCAAACTCTTTTTGCCTCACGAACCGGTTTCGAACCACCACTAGTGTCTTCTCCACTATCCTCCGGCCTTAGAACGGGATTGTGGAATCCGGTGAGTGACTAAATTTGGGAGGGATTTTGTATATGTGAAAGAGAGTGTTTGTGAGAAGTTTTTCTCAAGGTTTTTCATCAAGATGAAGATTCCCCTCCAAGTATCATGATCACTCTATTTAAAGAGTCAAGTTTGCATGTTCATGCAAACTTGAGATCACCAAATTTTGACACTTAAAATTCCACTCAAGAGTTTGGGATTATGTGGCAAGCATGCATGTTTGAGTTAACCAAATTTTGACACTCAAAATTCCACTCAAACTTGTGGGGTTTATTTGGCAAACATGCAAGTTTGGTTAAACCAAATTTTGACACCTCAAAATTCCACTAACATGGATTTTTTCATTAGATGAAAGTCAACATTTTGACTTTCTTCATTTTAATTCAACAATTAATTTGAATAATGAATTTCAAATTAAAGTAACATTAAATGATTAATTAAACTATTTAATTAATATTTAATATTAATTCAAATGCCAATCCCAATCCGACACATAATTGATTAAGATATTTAAATCTTATTTAAATATCTCACATTCTCTCTTTTCGTTTAATTCGTAAATAAAACAAAATTGCGGTTAAATATATCGTATATATGTAACGCATATTCCCTAATTTGAATTCGAACACTTCGAACTCACTCGTCACATTGTTCTATGGTTTAGTCCGATATGAGCTAGCAGAGGGACCTAATGGACCTATAGATCATGGGCTCCAACGATCCAAGATTAACCGATTAAACTCATTAACCTGGTTAACCAACATTCGTTAACTACTAGGACACTCCACTATAGCCTAGTAGTTGCACTCCCCTCACTATAGATATATTTCTGTCCATCTGATATAACCATGATTAGTAAGTCGATCCTTCACAGGTTGTTCGTAACTAGAGCTGGGTCAATTTACCGTTTTACCCCTGAAGTTACTTCTTGTTCCTTATGTCTCACTGATCCTCTAATGAACAATTGGTTTGTGGTCCAACCAGTAAACCAAATCCCTCTCAGGCCAATGAGAGGGTGGGGCCCCTTGTTCAAGACCTGGAGTCAGTGCTTAAGGGAACTACCTTTCTTCTATCCCTAAGTGGGTAGGAGTGAATTCCGTCTTGCACCCCACATCCCCAGCCATTCACCCAGTCTTACCCCTGAAATGGGAGGCCTGTTGAGTCGGCGAACTAGAGCCACTCTCACCCATGCAAATCTAAGGATAATTCCGAATAAACAGGAGTTCATGGTTAGCTCAGGATTAAAACCGAGTTACCTAGGTTATCGAATGAAAAGAAAATCAGTCTCAACAGTAAACGACTTTATAAAGTGAGAGTGGTTTTCTTCATGGTCCGATCTTATGCAATACTCATTGCATAGGACGCCCCCACTCACATGTCTCCACATGCACAATTTAGTGGTCACATTGTTTATATCATATACAAAAGTGGGCCGCATCCATAGTGTCCCCAGAATAAGGTACTCAGCCTTATCCTTATACTATAGATCATTTTGACTATATACTTGAACTTGATCCACTCTTATGTCTCTACATATAGTTCAAGTAATCATACTATAGCCAGAGTGTTCTTAGTTTATTGGATTTAGATTAATGATCGTAAAGTTCACTTTATTCAATAACAATTTTTACTGAATAAACATCAATAATAACTTTATTGAAAAATAGAATATATCTTTGTTTACAAACTATGAGTTTTAGGACATAAAACCCAACAAACTCCCACTTGGACTAAAACTCTAGTTGGGTTTTATAACGTTGAGTAGAGAGAAATACAATAAACTAGGGCATCACATACTGATGCCTTTTCTCCCACTTGCCCTAAATTACATAACTCGTAGTCCTAGACTCACTAGGTGCCCTTCAAACACTTTAGCCGTGAGGGGCTTTGTAAATGGATCAGCAATGTTGTGCTCTGAAGCTATCTGTGTGACGATCACATCTCCTCGTTGCACAATCTCCCTTATGAGATGATATTTGTGTTCAATATGTTTTCCTCGCTTATGGCTTCTTGGTTCTTTTGAATTTGCAACTGCTCCACTGTTATCACAATAAAGAGTGACGGGAAGATGCATATTTGGAACGACTTCCAAATCAGTTAAGAACTTCCTAAGCCATACAGATTCTTTCGCTGCTTCACAAGCAGCAACATACTCAGCCTCCATGGTGGAATCAGCAATGCAACCTTGCTTTATGCTTCTCCATATTATTGCTTCTCCGTTCAAAGTGAAGACAGATCCTGATGTCGATTTCCTCGAATCTACATCGATCTGAAAATCTGAGTCAGTGTACCCTGTAAGGATCAGATCCTTAGCACCGTACATTAGCATATAGTCCCTCGTTCTCCTAAGATACTTGAGGATATTCTTAACGGCAGTCCAATGAGCACGTCCCGGATTGGACTGATATCTGCTGACAATTCCCACAGCATAGCATATGTCGGGTCGGGTACAAAGCATGGCATACATCAGACTACCGACCGCTGATGCATAGGGAATGTGTTTCATATCCTCAACTTCTTGAGGTGTCTTAGGACTTTGTTCCTTCGACAAATGAACTCCATGCCTGAAAGGTAATAATCCTTTCTTGGAGTCCTGCATCTTATATCGAATCAACATTTTGTCGATGTACGATGCTTGAGACAATGCTAGTGTTTTGTTCTTGCGATTCCGAATAATTTGGATTCCAAGAACAAACTGAGCCTCTCCCAAATCTTTCATTTGGAATTGTGTCGCCAGCCAATGCTTAATGTCAGTCAGAATTCCCACATCATTTCCAATGAGTAGGATATCGTCAACGTACAACACCAGGAAAGCTACTGTAGAGTTGACTATCCTTTTATAAACACAAGGTTCGTCAACATTCTGTTTAAAGCCATAAGATTTGATCGCAGTATCAAACTTTATATTCCAGGATCGAGATGCTTGCTTCAACCCATAAATGGATCTTTTAAGCTTGCAAACCCTTTGCTCGTGATCCTGTTCAATGAACCCCTCTGGTTGAGCCATATAGATACTCTCTTCAAGATAGCCGTTTAGAAAGGCTGTCTTAACATCCATTTGCCAAATTTCATAATCATAAAATGTGGCAATAGACAAGAGTATTCTTATTGATTTAAGCATAGCAACAGGAGAGAAGGTTTCTTCATAGTCCACCCCCTCTCTTTGGGTATAACCCTTTGCTACTAGTCGTGCTTTAAAGGTCTGTACCTTACCGGTTTGGTCTCGTTTCCTCTTATAGATCCATTTGCAACCAATAGGTTTTACCCCATCCGGTTGATCTACAAGTTCCCAGACTGAATTGAAGTACATTGACTCCATTTCAAGATTCATGGCTTTAATCCACTGATCTCTATCCTCATCATTCATTGTCTGTTTATAGGTCAATGGATCCTCAACGCCATCATCAGGTATGATGACTTGAGTTTCTGCCAAACCCAAGTAACGATCGGGTTGAGTTATAACCCTCCCACTACGTCGAGGCATTCTCAACTCTTGAGAAGGATGTGATTGACCAGAAGTGTCAGCTCCATCAACAACTCTGGTTGAAGGACCAGCTTGATCAACAACTCTTGTTGTTTTATCAGTAGCTTCTTTAGAAATCTCACTTAATACTAGTTTGCTACGAGGTTGATGATTTCTTACGTGGTCTTCCTCTAAGAATGTAGCGTTCGTTGATACAAACACTCTATTTTCTTGAGGATCATAAAACAAACCACCTTTCGTCTCTTTGGGGTATCCTACGAATAGACATAATTTTGAACGACGTTCTAATTTCTTGGGATTTTACAACAACACATGTGCTGGACATCCCCAAATTTTGAAGTGACGTAAACTACCTTTACGCCCTTTCCATAACTCATAAGGTGTTTCTAAAACACTCTTAGTAGGAACCATGTTCAAAATGTATGTAGCAGTCTCCACTGCATATCCCCAAAATGAATCGGGTAATTGAGCGAAACTCATCATAGACCGAACCATGTCCAATAGAGTTCTATTTCTCCTTTCTGATACACCATTTTGTTGAGGCATACCAGGGGCTGAGAGTTGAGACCTTATTCCATGTTCTATCATATAGTCCTGAAATCTTAAATCCATGTACTCTCCTCCTCGATCTGATCGAAGTGTTTTAATAGTTTTACCTAATAGATTCTGAACCTCAGTCTTATACTCTCTGAATTTTTCAAGAGCTTCGGACTTGTGATGCATTAGGTAAAGATAGCCATACCTTGAATAATCATCAATAAAACTGATGAAATATTCATACCCTCCTCGTGCTTTGACATTCATTGGACCACAGAGATCTGTATGCACGAGTTCTAAGGTTTCTTTGGCTCTATAACCTTTTTCGCAAAATGATCGTTTAGTCATTTTACCCTCAAGACAAGACTCACATGGAGGTAAAGAATTGTCTTCTAACTTATTTAGAAGTCCCCTTTTAACCAATCTCTCAATCCTATTGAGATTAATGTGGCCTAGTCTTAAATGCCAAAGAAAGATATTAGGAGAAATCTTTTGTCGTTTATTTTGAGTTTCAGCTGTTTTAAACATCTCAGTATTTAAAATAGCTTTTGTTTTGCTCGGTTTTAACATATATAAGTTGTTTTCTAGTTTTGCAGAACAAATATGAATA
This sequence comes from Cucurbita moschata, assembly GCF_002738365.1. Lineage (NCBI taxonomy): Eukaryota > Viridiplantae > Streptophyta > Magnoliopsida > Cucurbitales > Cucurbitaceae > Cucurbita > Cucurbita moschata. The sequence goes on from NW_019268573.1 coordinate 693,484, forward strand.
CCTCTTTTGCAAATGAACACTTCATTAATTTCAAAAGATACTTTATACAACTGTTCTAATAAACAAGAGATGGATATTAGATTTCTTTTCATTCCTGGAACAAAAAGTACATTATCTAATATAATGAATCTATCTCCAAAAAACAACTTTAAATTTCCCACTGATCTTGCTGAGACAACCTCTCCTGTTCCAACCCTGAGTGTTATCTCGCCGTCCGCAAGCATTCTCCAGGAGCTAGTTTCCTGGTAAAAAGAACAAATATGATTAGTCGCCCCTGAATCTAGTATCCAAGTTGAGTTGTCATACTCTACTAAACACATTTCTACAACGAGTAAATCATATTTACCTTGTTGTGTCTTTTCGGCTTTCTTCTCTGCAAGGTATTTTGGGCAATTTCTCTTCCAGTGCCCGTTTTCGTTGCAATGGAAACATTTTCCTTTATCTGCTTTTTGAACCTTGTTCTTGCGGTTAGTAGGAATCTTATTTTTCCCTTTTCCCTTCTTCTTCATCAAAACACTTTTAGAAGTTGAAGGTCCAGACTTATTTTGGGAGGACGATCCTCGTAGTAATTTCTTGGAGATGGCAACATTTGCTTCTCCTGTTTGTCCCTTGTTTGTTAAGAGGGACTGATAAGTCTGTAGCTCATTGAGAAGAGCAGTCAAGTTATATTCTATTTTGTTCATAACCACATTGGTGCGGAACTGGAAGAAGCTCTTCGGAAGAGACATCATGATAAAACTGACTTGACTCTTCTCATCAATGACAGCTTCATTTTCTTCTGCCACATTGAAATGGACCATCATGTCCAGGACATGTTCTCTAACTGAGGTCCCTTCTTTCATACGGCAGTTGTAAATGTATTTTATGGCTTCATGTCTAAGGGAGAAGGACGGTTGTCCAAACATCCCTTTTAGAGATTCCATAATCTCTTTAGCAGTACCCATAACATCGTGTTTCTTAGCCAAAACATCAGATATGCTGGCTAGAATGTACACTCGGGCTTTGTCATTTGCCTTAATCCATCTGTCATATGCATCCCGAGCTGTTCGGTTTGCATTTGAGTTTGGGTTTGGAGGACACTCCTCAGTTAAAACAAACTTTAAATCATCAATGACCAGTATTGTGTTTAGGTTTGATTTCTAAGTTGTGTAGTTGTCGCCGTTTAATTTCTCAGAAGCGAGTAATTGTACTATTGAGTTTGTCATGCTGTGATATAAAGAAAATTCTATTAGTGATTTGACTTAATCCTATTTAATCCAATAAGTTTTAGCAAATATAATAATGCACCCAAATCATTATTAATTTGCAACGATACTTTAGTGAGTTAGAGTAACTGCTACCGAGGGGCAGTCAATCACTCATTCACTAAACCAAGACATTCTTGACTTAAACACTAATTCCAGAATAACTCTTGTTCCTATAGTGTTTTTAGTTATCGCTATTTTGGTCAAGAATATACTAACTCTTAGTAATTCTTCGCAAGTGTGACCCACCAATTTCAGACCTCAGAAATCGGTCTCAACAATGCTATCGAATGAAAAAGCCAAAGTTGGGAATGGACTTAAGAAATCCTATCCATTTCTGGAGTTTGCGTTGTTCCGACTCCCATGTTACGACCCTCCGAATGGGTAGTTGCTCTAGGGCAACATGCAAGCGGAACATGGGAATCTCACGGTGCAACCTAGTGGTGGAGACCATAGGACGTGTTGACTTCCTTCTCCCACTTACTATAAATACTTTCTCAATTCACCTTGTTATTGACTCATGCAAATACCTTCCGAATGGAGGACGCTCCCAGGGCGACACGAGGCCGAACATGAATCTCACTGTGTGAATTTTACAGAGAGCGTGAAGAGAAAACGATGTATCTTATACACCTTTTTCCTCCCACTAAGTATTTTAGATGGTTGGGTATACTCTTTACTTAAGTATATTCCGGCTAATTAAATATAACTTAAGTCTAGGTGATTTTTCTAAATCTTACATCACTTAAGCATGCTCATAAAACTGGGCTAACTAAGCTCAAGTACTGGTCCGATCTCCAGGTAGTGGGTGTTCCGTAAACCGTCAACTTAAGTACCTTCAGCCTTAGACAAGATCGTGCCAGGTGAGCTTTCAGATAACCGCAATTTTATGAGACATCGACCCTTTTTAACTGTTAAACTTGATCGTGCTCGGTTCTTAACCCTTAGTGAGCATGCACTTATCTTTATTATAGATTTTAACGTCTACCTCATTTTATGACGTTGAAAATAACCTATAACATGCTTTATATAACAATTTATATAATCATCCATTCCATGCAATAATATAACAATTATATCTATCATTCATGGAACCCTAAGACATGCATACTATACATTATAACACTTATAACATACTTGGAATGCATGAAACATGCTTAGCCTATGGTGGGATTTTAAATCTATATGACATACTTTATGCATATACATTTTCTATTTAATTAAAACATACATTCATAATGCATAATTAATTAAACACACTAAAGTGGGTTGGTTTTGGCATTTTAAAGCAAGCAATTAACTAAATTATTACATTAATAATTAAAAATAACTTGAGCCGCTCCCGAGGATCACGAACTGGACAAACCAACCCTTAAAAATGTTCAATCGGTCCCCAACGACAGAAAAGACACCCGAACCGCCTCTTCCATCTTCTTCGGTTCAGCTTGCTTATCTCTTCCATTTTCGATCAATTACAACCTAAAATGGACTCTAATGACTCCATAAAAATTACAGACCTTTCTTCATTCATTAAAGCCCATACACCTTAGGCTTATTACAATAATTGTATCAAATGGAAGCATAAAAAAAAAATGCCAAAACCAAAACTATCCACTTTAGCAACCACAAATTTCATGCATGAAATGGTACCCACCATGATCAAATTAATGTAAATAAAGTGCCTAAAACTTGCTCTGATACCAATTGATGGTGTTAATATAACACATGCGGAAGCAATTTGGATCTTAGGCACTTTTAGAACATCAATTATTGTAAATCACCAGCATGTTCATAAGTATTAAAACTTAATGAGTTTAAATACTAACCTTTTGTAGTTCAAACTCCTTTTGCCTCACGAACCGGTTTCGAACCACCACTAGTGTCTTCTCCACTATCCTCCGGCCTTAGAACGGGATTGTGGAATCCGGTGAGTGACTAAATTTGGGAGGGATTTTGTATATGTGAAAGAGAGTGTTTGTGAGAAGTTTTTCTCAAGGTTTTTCATCAAGATGAAGATTCCCCTCCAAGTATCATGATCACTCTATTTAAAGAGTCAAGTTTGCATGTTCATGCAAACTTGAGATCACCAAATTTTGACACTTAAAATTCCACTCAAGAGTTTGGGATTATGTGGCAAGCATGCATGTTTGAGTTAACCAAATTTTGACACTCAAAATTCCACTCAAACTTGTGGGGTTTATTTGGCAAACATGCAAGTTTGGTTAAACCAAATTTTGACACCTCAAAATTCCACTAACATGGATTTTTTCATTAGATGAAAGTCAACATTTTGACTTTCTTCATTTTAATTCAACAATTAATTTGAATAATGAATTTCAAATTAAAGTAACATTAAATGATTAATTAAACTATTTAATTAATATTTAATATTAATTCAAATGCCAATCCCAATCCGACACATAATTGATTAAGATATTTAAATCTTATTTAAATATCTCACATTCTCTCTTTTCGTTTAATTCGTAAATAAAACAAAATTGCGGTTAAATATATCGTATATATGTAACGCATATTCCCTAATTTGAATTCGAACACTTCGAACTCACTCGTCACATTGTTCTATGGTTTAGTCCGATATGAGCTAGCAGAGGGACCTAATGGACCTATAGATCATGGGCTCCAACGATCCAAGATTAACCGATTAAACTCATTAACCTGGTTAACCAACATTCGTTAACTACTAGGACACTCCACTATAGCCTAGTAGTTGCACTCCCCTCACTATAGATATATTTCTGTCCATCTGATATAACCATGATTAGTAAGTCGATCCTTCACAGGTTGTTCGTAACTAGAGCTGGGTCAATTTACCGTTTTACCCCTGAAGTTACTTCTTGTTCCTTATGTCTCACTGATCCTCTAATGAACAATTGGTTTGTGGTCCAACCAGTAAACCAAATCCCTCTCAGGCCAATGAGAGGGTGGGGCCCCTTGTTCAAGACCTGGAGTCAGTGCTTAAGGGAACTACCTTTCTTCTATCCCTAAGTGGGTAGGAGTGAATTCCGTCTTGCACCCCACATCCCCAGCCATTCACCCAGTCTTACCCCTGAAATGGGAGGCCTGTTGAGTCGGCGAACTAGAGCCACTCTCACCCATGCAAATCTAAGGATAATTCCGAATAAACAGGAGTTCATGGTTAGCTCAGGATTAAAACCGAGTTACCTAGGTTATCGAATGAAAAGAAAATCAGTCTCAACAGTAAACGACTTTATAAAGTGAGAGTGGTTTTCTTCATGGTCCGATCTTATGCAATACTCATTGCATAGGACGCCCCCACTCACATGTCTCCACATGCACAATTTAGTGGTCACATTGTTTATATCATATACAAAAGTGGGCCGCATCCATAGTGTCCCCAGAATAAGGTACTCAGCCTTATCCTTATACTATAGATCATTTTGACTATATACTTGAACTTGATCCACTCTTATGTCTCTACATATAGTTCAAGTAATCATACTATAGCCAGAGTGTTCTTAGTTTATTGGATTTAGATTAATGATCGTAAAGTTCACTTTATTCAATAACAATTTTTACTGAATAAACATCAATAATAACTTTATTGAAAAATAGAATATATCTTTGTTTACAAACTATGAGTTTTAGGACATAAAACCCAACAGGGGTATCCCCCAAATGCATGAACACACAATGCATGAGGTCCCACTAGTCCTACAGTCATCATTTAATGAGCTTAACCCTGTGTCACGTCTTCATGCTTACATGTCATTCTCATTCTCATTTCGCTACATATCATACATGTTCCTAGCGGGGTTATGTATCATGCAATTTACCGTATTTCATGTCATGCAATTCATTCAATCACATTCCCATACTCATACAACAAGCCATAATCATACACGGGTCACACATCGTCACATGCATTCATATCAAATCCACCAAGCAGCATAAATAACATACATTCACGTTCACATGATTTCGTACTTAAGCACATTAAGCTAGCATACAATTTAATGGCACGTGCATAACCACGGGCACATGCCTACATACAGCAATTAATGCGTAACCTACAACGGGTACTCCCTAGAATATAACGTAAGCTCCTAGCTCCTCGGGGACGTTCTACGCTTCCGTTGGTGGTTGGTTCCTATTGATTCATGAGTCACTTCCGTTAGTATTCCACAAATAATAATAAATTCCCAACTGGAATTTGTGAAATACGACCTTAAAATGTTCCCTTTTACCTTAAACAGGGCCGAAACCAAGTCCGAGAGGGTCGAAACGGTGTCAAACGGGCTAGAAACAGGTTTTCTGAGTCGAATAAGCCACCGGAGCCAAGGAGCCGCCGCCGAGCCGATGAAGCCGCCTGAGCCGAGAGAAGCCGTGCTGCAGACGTGACACGTGGCACGGAAGCAGAACCAAAGCAAGCGAGGAGGGCCCACACTTTAGTTGTTCTATACCTTGCAGGAGGGAGAAGGGTGAAAGTACCCATTCGGGGATTAAGTAGAATATTAGCCCGGAAATGCAACTCTAACAGCTAGGTTTCGAGAGGGTTATATCGATCTCGGAAACAGGGGAAAATGAAATCGGAAAATGAAATCGGAGAAAGAAAGAAAAAGAAAGAGGCTTTCCCCATATTATATATTTTATTAAGGATTATTATCAGCTGTTGCAAGAATGAATTCGGGACCAAAGGTTGTTCGGTTCGTCACATAAACGGGAGCAGGCAATTCCCTCCTCTCTCCCTTTTCAAGGAATGGCTGCAATCACAAGCAAGTCATTGAATGAGTGTGGGACTCCGAAAGCACATGCGGGATAAGGTGTTTCAGGAGACGGTCTAAAAAAGGGTTCGGTCTAGAAATAAAAAAGAACTCTCAACAAGCTGGAACTAATCAAGATCAATAGGAAGTCCCGTAATTTCTTGACAAAGTTCATGCCACTACGATCCATATGTAAGGGCTGTTTCGTTGATGCATTCTGGTTGAGAAAGTGTTTTGTCATTCTCTCCTTAACTCGCATATTCAATCCTTCTTGAACCTAGGAAATTCATTCAATCCTCTTTCACTGTAAACTCAGTCTCGCTGCTTCGCTCCTATCTCTAAAGGGCGAGGGTATTACTCACAATAGATAGAAGACTTTATGTTTTCCCTAGCAAACGAAAGATCATGACTTCTTTCATTTTCTTACTGACTTGTGACTCTCTTTGTTTTTTGCATTAAGGTCAATAGATCGAGGAAGCTTGCATGCAGGTAACCTCCTTCTCTTTCTCTGTCTTCTCTTTCTGGCTTATAACTCTTCTCCTTCGAGCTATTGTCTCAGGCTTCTACCTTACTTGCCTTTCTGTCAAGGGGAATGAAAGAGCTACTTCCTCAATGACTTTCTTTCCATGGAAGAGCCCAGAGCATTTGATTGAATAGTATTCGTATGTTCCAGGGAACGGATCTTGATCTCGGGTCGGACTTCGTCCTCTTCGCCCGACTGCCTGCGCGATTTTTCGGCGATCTCTCTCTCTCCCCGACAACGTCGTCCCGATGTCCTTTTTCCCCTTTTTTTCCCCCGTTCCCGAGCTTATCCTTCACCCTAACCCCGTTTTTGGTACAGGTTTCGTTGGTAAGGACCTCGCACTCCCGGATCTGGAGAAGCTCGAAAGTCCGCCGTTCCGTCTTTCTTGCCGACGGTGTTCAGCGTATGGGATTCGTCTAAAACCTACTCCTGATGTGTGTAAAGGGTTATGGGATTACTTTTGTGGTGTGAAATGGGGGTTTTCGACGTCGATTCGTACGGTTCGGCTTCGCCGGAGTTCCGTCGGTTTTCGATTCTCTCTCCTTTTTCCTCACCGTTTTCGTTTCTTTGCAGGTTCTTTCAGGGTGGCTGAAGGTCGAGGACGCGATTTGTGGCATCCCAGCCCTCGGCCGCCCTTTGTGGGTCGTGTGCGAGTGAAAACTCCGGCGTTCGCCGGAGTTTTCGGCTCTGCTGACGACCACCATTTTTTTTTCGGTTCCGTTATATTACCTACCCCTAAAAGGGACTTTCGTCCTCGAAAGTCTTGAACTCGTGGATCAACTCAGGATATTTTTCCTTTATTTCCTCCTCTCGTTCCCATGTAGCTTCCTCGACTTGGTGGTTACGCCACAATACCTTAACGAAACCTATACTCCTATTACGTAAGGCTTTCACCTCTCGGGCTAGAATTTTAATCGGTTTCTCCTGGTAACTTAAATTTTCCTCAATTTCGAGAGGTTTGTAGTCTATTACGTGCGTCGGGTCTGGAATGTATTTCCTTAACATGGACACATGAAATACATCGTGTACGCTTGAAAGTGAAGGTGGTAAAGCTAGTTTGTAAGCTACCGGACCTACTCTTTCTAAAATTTCGAACGGTCCAATGAATCGGAGGCTGAGCTTCCCCTTGCATCCGAATCTTAGGATACATTTCATGGGGGCTACTTTTAGGAACACTGGGTCCCCCTCTTCGAACTCTAAATTTCTACGCCTAACGTCGGCGTAGCTCTTTTGCCTACTCTGCGCGGTACGCATTCTTACTCAAATTTTCTGGATTGCCTCGTTGGTGACATGGACCAGCTCGGGTCCTACCAGTTTTCGTTCTCCTACTTCGTCCCAACACAATGGGGATCTACATCGTTTTCCATACAACGCTTCAAAGGGTGCCATCCCGATGGTTGCTTGGAAGCTGTTATTGTAAGAGAATTCCATTAAGTGCTATTTGGTGTCCCAACTCCCTGTGAAATGCATAACGCATGCCCGAAGCATGTCATCCAGAATTTGGTTTAATCGTTCTGTTTGGCCATCCGTTTGTGGGTGGAAGGTGATGCTAAAGTCGAGGCGGGTACCCATCGCTTTTTGGAGTCCGCGCCAAAAGGCCGACGTAAAACGCGGGTCCTGATCCGACACAATTGACACCGGTACTCCATGCAACCTCACAATTTCTTTAACATACAGTTGTGCCCAATTGTCTACTGTATATGTTGCCTTACCCGGTAGGAAGTGAGCCGACTTTGTCAGGCGGTCCACGACCACCCAAATTACTGTATAGCCCTTTAATGTTTTAGGTAGGCCTACTATGAAATCCATGGCAATGTTTTCCCATTTTCATTCCGGTATGCTTAGAGGTTGTAGTAGCCCGGCGGTTTTCTGCCTAGGGGCTTTTACTTGTTGGCACACTAGACACTTACGTACTCCGCGATATTCTTCTTCATACTTCGCCACCAGAAGTGTTGTTTCAAGTCTTGATACATCTTTGTTCCAACTGGATGTATCGAGAAGGTTGAGTTGTGTGCCTCCGTTAGGATTTCATTTTTTATTACGGTCATGGGTGGGACACATAAACGTCCTTGGCATAATAATCCGTCATCTGTTGATTTAGTGAATCCGTCCACTGGGCCAACTTCCAATTGGTTTAGAATTTTACTTATGCTTGGATCCCCACGTTGTGAGTCTATGATCCTTTGTCTGATCGTGGGGCGCACTGTCAATCGGGCTATTTGGGCGGCAACTTCTTTGGTTACTACTGCGATATCAGCCTGTTCGAAATCAGTTCGCACTCGTGGCTCCCTGGTGATGAGGGGCGACGAGTGTATTACTTTTCGACTCAGTGCATCAGCGACTACATTTGCTTTTCCAGGGTGGTACTGGATGTCTATGTTGTAATCTTTTACCAGCTCTAACCATCTACGTAGACTTATGTGTTTCGAAAACATCTTTAAAACGACACAACAAAGGACTCGAAATAAAATAAATAAGCGTTTAAGTTTAAAACATCCTATTTTATCCTAAGTCTAAGAAAATAAATGCCACTATCCTATACATGTGCCATGATCTTGAGTTGCGATACCGTCGTCAGCCGTACAGGAATGCTTTACCTTAACCTGAAAAATGTAGTAGCACATGGCTTGAGTATTTAAAGAAATATTCAGTAAGTGACCCCACTATTGGGGTTAAATGCAACAATCACATGCAATGAAATGATGGGACCTATCTTTCGTTTCATTTCATTTCATTTCGTTTCGTTTCGTTTTGTTTCTTTTTCCCTACGGTGTAATCCTAACAGGTAATCGTGGATGTGTACCATATACTCTACACGCAGCCCATACGTGTGAGTATGGGCTCACCAGCTAGTTCACACACCGCTGGGCCATTGTCCCTAGCCGGTGGGCATGCTCTGGGGGCCCACCGGGACCCGTTAAAACTAAAACTGTCACGGCAGCGCTATGCAAGGCATAACGATCGTTGTCCTGCCATTTGGATGTACGCGTCCGTACCCTCGTGATGGGATAGGGGTATCCCCCCAAATGCATGATCACACAATATGCATGAGGTCCCACTAGTCCTACAGTCATCATTTAATGAACATAACCCCGTGTCACGTTTTCATGCTTACGTGTCATTCTCATTCTCATTTCGTTACATATCATACATATTCCTAGCAGGGTTATGTATCATGCAATTTACCGTATTTCATGTCATACAATTCATTCAGTTACATTTCAATACTCATACAACAAGCCATAATCGTACAAGGGCCACACATCGTCACATGCATCATATCACATCAACTAAGCAGCATAAATAACATACATTCACGTTCACATGATTTCGTACTTAAGCACCATAATCTAACATACAATGTATCATATCATAACCAAGTCAATAACGTAAACATTTCATAGTCATATCGTTCTCTAACTTACCATAGCCTTAACGTTCTTATACCTATCACAGACATATCATTACGTGACGTACCTTAGTCATATCGCCACAAGAACGTACTCTAATGCTATCGTTCCATCAATCTATCACAAACCTATCCCTTTCTACCCATAACCTAACCGTATTCTTTCATCAATCTCTCCTATCCATAGCACTCCGGTATGTAACCTAACTCCAACGTTTCATGAACGTATCTTACTCCTATCGTTACATTTCGTTTCGTGCATCCTTCTCGTATCCTATCTCAAACATCTCCTAGAGCACATCGTACGATAATTATTATCATACAATCCACATATTATAACATAACATAACATATAGGAAGCATATCGATCCACAGACAATTCACACATATCAATATATATGACACGTGCCGAACCACAGGGCACGTGTCAACATCAAATATAACCATGCCGATAGTAAGGTCACTTACCTGGATAGCTTAAGTCGTTGTCACGTATATATCCTTACTGAAAGTTCGATTCCGTCCTTTAAAATCCAAGTCAACCTATGTGCGCCCATGACATTAGTTTCAGATTTGAACTCTACAACATTATTTCTCTAATTTACATTGGTCCATTGTTATAAGTCTGAAATGTTATATATCTATAATTATATTTTTATTAAAAATCTTATTTTTCATACTGTTGTATAAGAAAGTACATACAGTTTTATCAAGTTATTCTGTGCTTTACTACTCTCTGTAAACTCTCTGTATTTACCCTCTGTGTTACCTTTTTCCCTCTATATTTAGTTTGTGTTTTTAATTCCCTAATCTTCTTTATTTATTTAGTTTGTGTTTTTAATTCCCTAATCTTCTTTAATTTTTTTTTATCTGTTTCCTTTTAATTCTGTTGTCATGCCTTCCAAATTTCTAGTGATCTCTGTTTCTAAATTTTTCCTTATATCAGTGTTTCCTATTCAAAAGTTTTCTTGGCCATTCTATCTTTAATCTATTCATTTGGCTACTGATAAAAATTTAATCTAATATTACTAATATGACGCGATTGACTAGAATCGTATAAATGATTGACATTTAGTTTCTAACTTAAACCTAGATTATTGTAATAATTCAATGAAGATCTAGTTGTGATTTCTAAAAAAAATAGGATAAAAGAAAATAAAGATTTAATATATACCTTGTTGATCCGATCTATCTTCACAAATCTATGGTGAATCTCAACTTGGTAAAGGTCATTCTCATTTTTTTCTCAAGTAAATCTTACGATTATTGATTTTTTGTTTCTTTTTTGTAGTAACTGTTGCTTGCTGGCATAAGGATAGGTTGAGGAGAGATAATTGTGGGAAGGGACTAGAGGTTAGTGAAGAGAAGTGGGGAAGGATTTTTTTTTTTAATTAATTAATTAATTAATTAATTATTATTATTGTTTTAACTATTTTTATAATTATGTTTATTTGTTAATTTCTTTATTTATCTTTGGGCTATTACATTATATCCCTCTAAAAGAAACTTTCGTCCTCGAAAGTGTTTTAATCTTGGAATAACTGGGGTCCTTATTCTAAGAGTTCTTTGTTAAGTCTTCAAGTTCCACTAACTAAAAATTCTTAACAAGTATACCTTAATTCGTATGAGTCATAACATTTATTTGCATGCATAAAACTTTCATAAGCCTATCACTTTGTATTCATAAAATCTTTGAATCCTTATAAGGTGTCTTGTCAGATAGTTAGGTACTTTAAATCTTAATTCATACTCCAAAAGGGTCTTTTGGTCATTTACCCCCCCATCTTGGTTTAATTCTTTAACATATTCCAATGGCCTTGTAACTTTGTGTAATCCCTTTACACCATGATATAAGGCTCCTCATCAAATTTCATGTCATTTAGAGGTCACTTTGGTCATAAACTAGTGGTACGTAATTATAGGGGCATTTTAGTCATTTTACACCTACACTTGGTTTAGCCCGTTATCATAACCTAATGGCCACCAAATTTCATACATAGCCTTATCATGTCATATTGGGTCTTCTTCTAAAATTTCATAGACAACATAATTCATCTAAGGTTTGTGGCTCTGGCACTTCATTGAAATAAAGGTTCATGTGTACAATAAGGTTGGAAAACTTACATAGTTCCTCACTTTTTTTTTTTTTTTAAACTATGATTCCATCTACTATGATTGTGATGTCCCACATTGGTTGGGGAGGAGAACAAATCACCCTTTATAAGGGTGTGGAAACCTTCCCCTAGTAGACGCGTTTTAAAGCCTTGAGGGGAAGCCCGAAAAGGAAAGCCCAAAGAGGACAATATCTGCTAGAGGTGGATTTGGGTCGTTACAAATCTAAACATAACATATCACATCACAATATATCGTATCATAAATATGTCATATCGTAAACACTTCGTGGTCATATCGCATATCGTTCCCTAACTTATCATCGCCTTGACTGTGATACGTATCCCTAACTTATCATCGCCTTAACGTTCTTATACCTATCACAATCATATCGTTACGTGAATGTACCTTAGTCATATCATCACAGGAACGTATCCTAACGCTATCGTTCTATCAATCTATCACAAACTTTTCCCTTTCTACCATTTCCTAACCATATTCCAATCTATCACAAACTTTTCCCTTTCTACCATTTCCTAACCATATTCTTTCATCAATCTCCCTTATCCATAGCACTCCGGTATGTAACCTAACCTTAACGTTTCATGAATGTATCTTACTCCTATCGTTACATTTCGTTTTGTGCATCATTCTCATATCCTATCTCAAACATATCCTTGAATACATCGTACCATAATTATTATCATACAATCTACATACTATAACATAACATAAACATAATATAAGCATACCGATTCACAGATAATTCACACATATCAGTATATATGACACGTGCAAAACCACAGGCACGTATCAACATCAAATATAACCATGCCGATAGTAAGGCTGCTTACCTGGTTAGCTTAAGTTGTTGTCACAAATATATCCATAATGAAAGTTCGATTATATCCTTTGAAATTCAAATCAACCTATGTGAGCCCATGACATCCGTTTCAAGTTTGAGCTCTATAAAATTATTTCTCTAATTTACATTGGTACATTGTTAAAAGTCTTAAAATGTTATATATTTATAATTATATTTTTATTAAAAATCTTATTTTCCATCTTGTATAAAAAAAATATATATAGATAGAGTTATTTAAGTTATTATGAGTTTTGCTCTTATATTTTACTTTTCTTTCTATAGTTAGTTGGTGGTTTTTAATTCTTGAATTTTTATTTTTATTTTTATTTTTTATTTATTGGATCCCTGTTTCCAAATCTTTACTTATAGGGTAATCTTCCATATTTTATCTAGTAGATTTGAAAATTGTTTAGAAATGAACCTAGGCTTGTATGCTATATCATGGAGTAACATCACCCCTCATTAGTTTTAACTTAGGTAAACATTAAAGGGCAACCTAATGTGATCCAATACGTGTGAAAACCTACCATATCTTTATAACCCACTTTCAAGGTCGTATATAAAGTTCTACATTACTTAAGTGTCTTAAAAGTCATAGAACAGGGTTATTTTAGGTGAAGGGCATTATGGTAATTTTATAACTCCTCTTGATTTACCATCTTAGGCATATCCAATAGCTACCAAATTTCATACATAGCTCTAACACATAATAAGATACCAAATATTAAAATTTCATAAGCATAAGTGTTCATTTAGGGTGTCAATTTAATGTTACTTAGTTTTCGAGCAAAATGTCCGATTTAGGCCCTTATTACGGTTCTTAATATTTTTCTTTCATGTACAATTAATTAATACTTGACTTAGGGGTATATGTTGAAATCCAAGAGATTCCCACGGGTATTTCTTGGGAAAAGTCCAAGATGGTTACATACCTTGATATGAACCAAGAGACGGAGTCAGTATATGCTTTCTTTATTTCAATGGTTTTTTTTTTTCTTCTGATTGGCAAAATCTAAACAATTTACCAACAAGAAAATTGATTTAGAAGATCTTAAAGAAGAACAAAGTGTTGATAAGATCCAGATCTAACACTTTAAAGAACATAAGAATTTTTTTTTTTTTTTTGTTATATATTTTTGTGATAGAACATGAACATTCTACACAAACTGAGAAAAAAAAATTATAAGAAAATTAAAAGAGATAAGCGCAATGAAACATATATCCGATCGTGAGCCTAAAGCTCTGATACCAAATGATAAGATAAGGAATCAATACAAGGGGAATAAGATTCGGATTTCCTTGTTGATCGAATATCTCAAGGCAAGAATATTGTTTGAGATTCGAATCACTCCAGAAGCAAGATCGATCATGTCTAGCTTCAATGATTCCAGTTGATCAAATATCTCAAGACAAGAACACTTGATTGAGATTCGAATCACTCCACAAGCAAGATTGATCATGTCGAGCTTGAATGATTCTACATGCAACCTAAACTACATAGAGTTGCAAAGAAACTTAGCCATTGGCTAAAGAAAAGCACAAATGCTTCTTTTAATATGTCTTCTAAGTCTTCCTTACAAATGCAACAAACATGGCTTTATATAGCCTCAAAATGAAAATTACAAAAGTTGTAACATTCACACCTTATGGCCATAATTAGCCATTATGTAAATGTAACCGAAATTAAATAAAAAGTCTTAAAATACAATAACTCTAAATTACTCTAAATTATAACCCACCCAAAATTTACAACAATCAAACTTTATTCTTCTTCAATGTAGCATGAATTGAAACATCTTTTGATAATTTTGACAACCTTTTCTTCACATCTTCATTGAAGTATATTGTATGATTGATGTCTCTTGGTTCATATCATACCTCTTAAACGTTTTTCAGAGCCTCGTTTCTTGAGCTTCCGATAACTCAATTTTCTCAAAATTTTCTTTGAAAATTTTCTTAGCGAGTTTAGTTTTGGAACCATTGAGAATTTTGCGAGAATTGGTCAAAAAGAGGTCCAATTTGATGAAAAGATACGGGTGAGTATATTAATATACCCACTAAGAAACCTACTTATGGGCTCTTATCGCATCCTTGATTTAAAAGGAGGCCATGAACTTTATTCTAGGCTCTAGATGTATTGTTTTTGTTGTGCATAATCTTAGGTAGCTAGCTTAGCCTACACCGTTGTAATTGATAGCCTGTGTTGAGAGGTTACCTCAATAAAATCTCATTATCAGTTGGGCAAACCATGGTGAGTGCTAGTCTTCTCGTCATCCATGGGAGGTAGTTGGCGAACCCATTCCACCGGCCATGTAGTCACCCAAGGTCAAGGGCACTACCCCCTATACGTGCTAGCTTCGTTATCCACATGATTAACGCCCTCCTATATGACAGATCCACTATGCAGGATAATCACTAACACCTGCACGTTCAATGTCGTCCCATAGGACAAGTCCACCCTCCAAGGTTATAGCCATGACTCAATTTTTTGGCTTACTCAAAGCACAAATCACGAATAGGGCTCACTTGATGTGTATAAAAAGACGGTAAAATTTTTCAAGAAAGAAAATAAGAATTATAATGTCGCGGCTGGATTTTCATGAGCTGCAACTTATGGTTTAATCGATGGTGTATGAAATTTTTTTTGCAAGAGAAAACAAACAAAAATTAAAACATAATATACCCTATATTTATATTATGTCAAAAAAGAGTTTATACATAAGAAACTTTAAAATACTATTTAAGGAATTGACGCTTAAACATGAAAAATATAAAAAAAAACATGGAAAACATGGAGTGAGTACGAATATTGGTGAGACTTGTTTATGACACCTATGCGAGAGTTCGCTCTTGACCTCGACCAGTTGCTTGTTTATCGTAAAAACATGAAAAATATGGAGTAAGTACGAAGATCCAATAAGTAGCCTAATTGTAGACTCTTAATCATGTCCTCAATATGTTAGAGTACCACATTCTTTCTAGATACTTTCTTAACTTGTTTTTTAGTTATGAGTTCTTGTCATGGTCTAGCTCGAGGACCTTTGTCCTTGGTTGTGAGGTCTTAGCCTTGGTAAAGTTATGGGTTCTTAGTCTTGATCAAAGTTCAAAGTTCTCATTCCAATTCTTGACCATTGTCTAGTTCTTGTTCTTTTTTAAGTTTTTATTCTATTCTCATTTTATTCCATAAGACACTCCCCCTAAGATTTACTATACACATCAGGAACCTAACAACTTGTGTCCGAGGGTTTATATATTCCAAACGACATAGTCCTAACCTACGTCAAAGACTTCTTCTCTTAGTTTTTTGGGTTCTTAATTCTTGAGGTATAAGTCATAACATACTTTCTTAAGCCTTACTAAAATCTCATAAATTTTGAACCCAGCACATTAACATACACGAGTCATTCAAAATATCATGGAGTTATAATAGGTTTGTTAAAAAAATCTAGAAGAGTCTTAGATATTGGGTATTGGTTATTTGAGCTATTTCCTTTATGCCTTACGTATGCTCTAACTTATTTTAGGTTCTAAACTATATATGAATAAGTTAAAGTTTTGAACATATCTTCATCTCCTTAGAAATCTGCCTTACAAAAAGTTAAAGTTTTGAACATATCTTCATCTCCTTAGAAATCTGCCTTACAAAAAGTCTTACGTCATTTAGACTATGCTTAGACCTAGGGGAATTTGGTTCATTTTACCCCTATTTCTTGGTTTAGCCTATAAATAAAGTTCAATGACCTTAAAACTTTACAAGTTTTTAGCCATCATGAAATAAGGCCTATTATAAAGTTTTATGGTATTTTGAGTTCATTTAGGTCTTGAATGGAAGGTAACCATCATAAGGGCATTTTGGTCATTTTGCATCCGTTTTTGGGTTAGCCACTTATCCTTGTCCAATAAGAACTCAAAGGAACTTTTGACGGTAAAAATCTCCAACACCTTGTCGTCTAAGGAATGGATTTCAGTGGCAATCATTGTCAACTTAATGGTAATGTCGTCTGTTGACTCGTCTTTCTTTATACGAGTAGCCTCTAACTCACTTTTCAAGGTTTGTACCTTTGCTTCCTTGACTCATTCCGCATTGATATGCATTTTTCGTAGTGTTCTCCAAACATTCTTTGACGAGTCCTTCTCTGCCAATATGGGAAGGACATCCTCCAAGACTGCTTGGTAGATGGCAGCAAGAGTCATCAAGTTCTTAGACTCCTCAACGTCATCATCATGCTCGATGACGTCCCACATGCCATGTGCCTTTAGATTAACATGCATCTTTATTGACGTATTGTGTAGTTACTTTTCGTGAGTAGTGGGTATAGGAGCATTACACTCACATTCTATCCGTCTTTTATCATTGTCACATCCCTCTAGTGACTTTTTAGGGTGAAAATCATCATAGCTCTAATAATAGAAGTTGGTTTTGTCCTTTGATTAAAGTACACAAACAAATAATCAAAGTAGAAATAACAACATGAGCCAAAAGTTTCTTTTTATGGAAGAACCTTAAACACTATGCCTTGAGCATTATGCTTTTAGGTTGTGAATAAAGGGTTCGGGATTATTTCAGCATTAACAATTTTCCTAAATTTCGTCCACACTGTCATAACTACTCACCTTTATCCTAAACAAAGCACTACCGGCTTTTCTAAACTTTCTCTACAAGTTGATGATAGGTAACAATTTATCCTTAAAATTTGTTCGCAAACTTATTTACTAAGTCGAGCTTATTAATTTAGATATGGTCGCTCCTCATTTCTCTTGACCAACCTTTGAGGTGGGGATAGATACCCACAGTGCAAATAGAAAATGAATTATCAAAATGAGATTAAGAGATGTAAAAAAAAGTATAGTGACAATACAAGGCTTAAGTTCTTACTGTGGAGATTGGGGGAGGAAATAGATACCCACAATGCAAATAGAAAATGAATTATCAAAATGAGATTAAGGGATGTAAAAAAAGTATAGTGACAATACAAGGCTTAAGTTCTTACTCTGGAGATTGGGGGAGGAAATAGATACCCACAATGCAAATAGAAAATGAATTATCAAAATGAGATTAAGGGATGTAAAAAAAGTATAGTGACAATACAAGGCTTAAGTTCTTACTCTAGAGATTGGGGGAGGAAAAGTGGGCTCAATGGAATGGTAATAGGAAAGAGTGATGTTGTTACCGCACCCACACCACCCACACCGACTGCAGAGAGAAAAGTCGGTACCATGATAATATTAAGCTACCCTTAAATAGATTATCTAGAATACAAAGGGCTTAATTCCAGTTTCACGCATGAGTGTGATTATGAAAACGTGAAGCATGGTCATATAGATGTAGAGCTTCTAGAAAACGTGATTATGAAAACTACCCAAGTGGTAGTAGAGATGGTGACATGTAAACCGGTAAAGCCAGCAGGAAACATGTTATGTCTTACGGGAAACCTGGACATAGGATGTTCTGCTTATATGGAGAGGAAGCATTCCTAATCTTCAAGGGAGGCTAGGCACCACACAAGACTTTTTAGTGAGTTCCCTGTGATGCTATAAAAGAACATAAGAGGTTTACAGGCTTGAAAGAGCCAGTGACGGGATATTACTACGAGGGGAGATGTGACTAGATCAGTCAAAAGACATTACAGGAGGTAACTTAGGTGAACGTAGAGGACTTATGCAAGGATTATTTACTCCCAAAAAGTTCGTACTTAACTCAGATCAGTATTAGTACTCAAGAGAGCAACATGATAGGGCATCTAGGGCATCCCGCTATGAGAAAAGACTTGTGTTGGTTGTTGGATGTGACCCTTGATCGAAATTATGTCGAAACAAGTAAAAGAGGCAAAGAATCACCTCGAGGGGAGAAATCTTTTGGAGAAAAGAAAGCTTAAGTACTTAGCTTTTCAATTCTCATTGTTGCTATTGTGTTGTTATGTGAAAACGAGAAAACACTAACTTACTTCCTAAGCTTTCTCCTCAAGTTAAGATCCAGTAACAATCTTCCTAATTAAAGTATAACACTTAGTCCACAACCACAAAACTTGGTCCACAACCACAAAATTTGGTCCACAATTTGGTAACTACTGCCTATTCTCCTATAATTGCTCCATAAGTTAGTAAGCTATTGTACGTCTATTAACAATTCTATTCTCCCTAAGGTTACTCCATACGTTAATAACTTGTTTTACTAAGAATATTAACAATTCTTGTAATGTTAGTATATAAGTTAGTAACTTGTTCCACTGACTCAAGTTTATTAGCTCACAATCTCCTCCGTAAAATTGATTTTGTTCGAGATTCTTTACTCCTAGTAATTCTCGCATCTATGCAAACTTAACCCTTGCTAGGGCCTTGGTTAGAATATCTGCACGTTCCTCTCTATTGCATACGAACTCCAAAAAAAATTGTCTCTTCTCAACACACTAAAGGATGAAATAGAAGCGAGTGTCAATGTGTTTGCTGTGTCCGTGAAATACTGGATTCTTCATGAGTGCAATTGTAAATTTGTTGTGACGTAGAGAGTTACCACCTTTAGTTCACTTCTAGTCAATTCGCTCAACAAATATCTCAGCCACAATGCTTGGCATGACACCACAGTTGCTGCCATGAACTTGGCCTCACAAGAAGATAATGTCACAGTTTACTGCTTCTCGCCATTTCTGCGGTGCTTTTTCTATCGTCAATGTCTCCAGCTAAATCACTATCGTAAAACCGACTAATTCTTCAGGATCTCGCCCTCTTTAATACTTCAACTTGTACCTTGTGGTTTCCTTCACATAGTGGAGAATGTGCTTAACTGCTTGATGATGCATCAGAGTGGACTTTTCCATGTACCTACTCATTATTCCAACAACATATGAAAGGTTCGGACGAGTATGAGTCAAGTACCTTAGACTTCCGAAGAACGCCTATACTCAGTGGAATTCACCAAGTTTCCTGCAACATCTTTCTTGAGTTGTAACTTTGCTTCCATCGGATACTTGGTCGAGTTGCACACTGCCATCTTAAATTGCTGCAATAACTTCTTAGCATTGGCCGATTGCTTTAACATGATGCAATCGTTCCTTTGGTCCACTTCAATATCGAGGTAGTATGTGAGTAACCCGAGATCAGTCATCTTAAATTGGAGGATACACGATAACTCTTCAAGCAAGAATAATATCAATCCATTTCTACACCGCTAATGAATGTTTTCATAGAAGATCATGAAGAGAAATAACCTCAGGAACGAGCCTAATTGAAGGAAATCAATTTCAAGCTCAAATTGGAGGTAAGTGTCGAATTCCTGTCTACAGTTAATTTTCCTTCAAATTAAGGATTCATTTAGCTTCCGAGGAAGAAGTTGAGTAATTTTGATGAATGAATTGAGAGCTGAAACATCATCGAATAAGTTACCCAAGAGAACGAAAATCTAGTGTTTCGGGTGAGTTGCAAACTGAGAACGATTTCTTGAAATTGAGGTCTAACACTCAAAGACGTTCTTCCAAACCAATTCATTTAGCTTGAAGAAAGGATATGGAAGGGGTCACATTAAGAAATCGGGCCTTGAAAATCCCTAGAATCAGCTACCCAATAAAAAAATCCTCTATTTTTGCTCCAACGAGAAATTAGTTCTTGGATGAACTTTGGAAGCGAATATCTTAAGCTACAATCCACGAGAAGGTATGAAATCAATCTCTAGCTCTTCCTTATAACACAATCTTTAAGTTTCATGAAGAAATTGAGTGGAGAAATGCTGTGAATAGTGTTGTGGAGCTCGAGTTTCAGACGACGGTACAAAGGACGCGTGCGTCTTCTTCCTGTCCAGAGGAAGAAGACGATGACGTGGCCGGTCCAGTTGTACCGGCCATGTCAACCTAAATTTTGATTTTTCCTCGATTTTTCTCAATTTAAATTTCCTTCTAGACTTGTTCTCAAGAAAAATATTATGGTTCCAGAAACTAGACACAATAAGGAGTCCGTGGAAAAAAAATTGAGGTAATTCAAATACCGGAAGCTCAAGAACTCAAGTCCCAGTAACTAAGAGTTGGTTGTAGTTACATGTTTTTTTAATATAACTCGGAGCTGGGTTGTTACATTTTTTTCTTAGGTAATTAGGAGCTAGTTGTGTTTAGAAAACTAGGAGTTGGTCTTAGTTACTGTAACGACCCTAAATTTCCACATACTCAGAGTCGCTACTAACGTCTCATGCTCATCTATAATGCGGAAATATAACTCTTACATGAACATAATTGATAACGTAAACTTCAAAAAAACGTTTAAAACAACTTCTCCTCTGGAAAACACAGCCATGGTCTTACGTGTTTAAATATGAAATACTGAAATTTAGAGAAAACAAAAACAAATATAAAATAATTTGAAACAATGAAATGCAAAACAACCTATTCTAACTTAAGACTAGAAATTTAAATATGAGTCTACCCTATGCACGTGCCACAGTCTCTGCTCGCGATGTCGCCGTCCTCCGTACAAGTGCGCCTTGCCTTTACCTGAAAAATGAGGTGGCACACGAGTATTTCAAAGAATACTCAGTAAGTGACCCCCCTATAGGGGCCATGCAAATGCAAACACATGCAATCATGATTTAGGGACCTATCTCTCTCCATTCCTATTAAATCTGCTTGAAGTGAAGGCGTCTCCAATTCTTCTCTCCCAAAATCTGTGATCTTTCCTTTGTTTTTTTCTGCATGTTTTCTCTTCCCAAAATCTGCCATTTTTTTTTTGTTTCTATTTAGTTTTTTTTTTAAGATCATTTTGCAGTTGGAGGAGGGGTTGTTTTTTTTTTTTGTTTCTATTTAGTTTTTTTTTTTCAGATCATTTTGCAGTTAGAGGAGGGGGTGGGGAGATATTTGGGGAAATGGAGAGAATCCATCATTTACTTTTTTTTTTCTTTTTTTTCTTTTAATTATTATTATTATTATTATTATTATTATTATTATTATTATTATTATTATTATTATTATTATTATTATTATTATTATCATCATCTCCTTCTTTTTTTAGGATCGTTACAGTTACATTTTTTTTAAGGTAGAAAGAAGCTGGTCGTGTTTACATTTTTTGTTGTTCTTTTTTAGTCGGTTTCTTATTTTGTGTTTGTACTATGGCTGTGCCACATAGTTTTACAAAGCCGAGTTATTATCAAATTATAGATTTAAAAAATAAGAGGGGCATTTTGTAAATTGAACGACCTCTCACCCCTAAGCGAGAATCATAAATGGAGAAAGAGGATATTAATGAAATGTATTTTATTATTAATACCTTATAGATCTAGACAGACTTCTGCATAATTTGATTATTCTCAAGTTATTCAAAGTTAGGTGTAATGACCGCAGAAAGGAGAAATAAACGCTATATGTTTCCATCTCACTTTTGGCCATTGAGACATTTCACACTCAAATCAAGAATCATACTACTAAACCAACAATCCAAAAAATAGGTTATATCCAAAAAAAAAAAATAGATTATTGGATTCAAAGTTCAATGTCCTAGCCACTAGACCATGAGACCACAAACATTTAGGATTTATGTGTAATAAATCTCTGAACTTTTAAAACATCTAATTAATGTGGAACTTTATAGACGACCTTGAAAAGGGTTATCAAGTGACTAGTAAATTTTCACGCCCATGGAATTAAGTCACTAGTAAGTTTTCACGTTGCGACAAGAGAAGCGGCGACCCTCAAGTGGCCCCCATCCGACCATACGAGGGTCTAGACAAGTGTTATGATGCGACCGAGGAGGACGGTGCATCATCTAACACACCACACAGAGTGGGCATTGAAGACAAGTCAAGACATAAGGAAGATAGAGAAATCGAATAGACAAGAGTGGCAAGGACAGGCTTGTTGAAGGGTCAGGTAGGGTCCCGAGCATTAACCACAAAAGTCGAGGTTCCGGAAGAAATTCGGGCATGCGGTTTTGGATTTAAGTCCGTCCATATGAAATATGAATGCTCACCAAATTTGGTGTCAATCGCACCGTAAGACCATTCGCACTCAAAATGTAGTATAGGGGATAACCGTATGTCATGGTAATATAGATATCCTTCCACCAACCCTTCTACCAATAGGAGCAGAAGGTTACGCAAGGTTACGCTGCTATGTGAAACCAGCCTCACACAGTTTCCTTCAACTCTAAGGGCCGTGGAAACTGGGCTTTCACTAAAAGCCCACTGGCCAACTTCCTACTTGAAATGGACAGGCTGAATAACAACTTCAACAATCCTAACCAATGGGCTGAGCCAACCTCCAACCACTTTGTTGCCCGGGTATGGGTTAAAAGCTCACACTACAAAGCTTGACGATTTCTTTAAGACAATGACCAACCAATTTTAAATCTATTGATGTGGGATTGTTGTAGTTGAGAACCCTATCAATCTCACCTCTTAAAACATTTTTAAAAATTTACATTTATGAAATTGAAAAAAAAAAAAAAAAGTTGTTGGCAAACTCAATGTCCTTAGTCCAAGCCACAAGAAATATATGTAAGGTAAAAAAAGTGGATGTCAGGCTAAGGCCTACCCAGAAGTTTATATTGGGCCAAGGAGAATCGATCCGCTATCCTTCCACCAACAAGAGCAAGGTTACACTACCCTAACAAATGGGTTGAGCCAACCTCCAACCTCTTTGTTGCCCCCGTATGGGTTACAAGCTCACATTACCAAGCTCGGAGATTTCCTTAAGACAATGACTAGTTTATGAAGACGACATCCAATTTTAAATCTTTCAATGTGGGATTGTTGTAGCGGAGAAATCTATCATATTTATATGTAAAATTCATAAATGC
The DNA here is from genome assembly GCF_002738365.1 of Cucurbita moschata. NCBI lineage: Eukaryota > Viridiplantae > Streptophyta > Magnoliopsida > Cucurbitales > Cucurbitaceae > Cucurbita > Cucurbita moschata. The sequence goes on from NW_019268573.1 coordinate 717,152, forward strand.
ATTGATTCAAAATAAATGGCAAGCTCGATGTCCATAGTCCAAGCCACCAAAAATATATGTAAAAAAAAAAAAGTGGAAGTCAAGCAGAGGACTACTCAGAGTTTTATATTGGGCCTAGGAGAATCAACCCGCTATCCTTCCACTGACAAGAGTGGAAGGTTACGCTACTCTGTGAAACCAACCTCACAGGATTTCCTTCAACTCTAAGAGCCATGGACACTAGACCTACGCCCAAAGCCCATAGCCCAACTCCCTGCTTGGAATGGATAGACCAAAGAACAACTCCAACAACCCTAACCAATGGGCTGAGCCGACCTCCAACCATTTTGTTGCCCCCATATGGGTTACAAGCTCACATTACCAAGATCAGCAATTTTCTTAAGACAATGACTACTTTATGAAGACTACATCCAGTTTTAAATCTATCAATGTACATTATGGTGAAATTACTCTCATGCCCCTATGTTGAGATTTTTGAGGACCATGTTATTTATGTATTATGCAAGGCTGGAAAGAAAATATGCATGACTAAAATATGAGCGGGGTAATATGGATAAGTGTGGAATGCATGATGTAAGAAATTACAAAAATGCCTCTATGAGGAGATTTGTGATAAAGATGATTTATTGTCTTCTTATGTATTAGGAAGGAGGATGAGCTATTGGATCTGTGCTCCGGGTGATTGATGAATTTTATCTCCCTGTTATCTTCTTGAGACCAGGAATGTATCTGACATCCTTTAGTGTCCACCGATTTCTTGTTTGTTGGGTTAATGTCCTAAAACTCATAGTTTGTAAACGAAAACATGTTCTGTTTTCAATAAGGTTATTATTGATGTTTATTCAGTAAAGGTTGTTATTGAATAAAGTGAATTTTACAATCATTAATCTAAATCCAATAAACTAAGAACACTCTAGCTATAGTATGATAACTTGAACTATATGTAGAGACATAAGATTAGATCAAGTTCAAGTATATAGTCAAAATGATTTATAGTACAGGGATAAGGCTGAGTACCTTATTCTGGGGACACTATGGATGCGGCCCACTTTTGTATATGATATAAACAATGTGATCACTAAATTACACATGTGAAGATATGTGAGTGGGGTGTCCTATGCAATGAGTATTGCATAAGATCGGACCATGAAGAAAACCACTCACTTTATAATGTCGTTTACTGTTGAGACTGATTTTTTCATTCGATAACCTAGGTAACTCGATCTTAATCCTGAGCTAACTATGAACTCCTATTTATTCAAAATTATCCTTAGATTTGCATGGGTGAGAGTGGCCCGTGTTTTCCAACTCAATAAGCCTTTTCAAGGGTAAGACTGGGTGAATAGCTAGGGACATAGGGTGGAAGATGGTATTTACTCCTACCCGCTTTTAGGAATAGTAGAGAGGATGTTCCTTTAAGTACGGACTCCAGATCTTGAACAAGAGGCCCATCCTCTCATTGGCCCGAGAGAGATTCGGTTTGGTGGTTGGACCACAAACCAATTGTTCATTAGAGGATTAGTGGGACTTAAGGAACAAGAAGTAATTTTAGGGGTAAAACGGTAAATTGACCCAACTCTAGTTACGAACAACCTGTGAAGGATCGACTTACTAATCATGATTATATCAAATGGACAGAAATATATATATATAGTGAGGGGAGTGCAACTACTAGGCTATAGTGTAGTGTCCTAGTAGTTAACGAATGTTGGTTAACAAGGCTATTGAGTTTAGCCGATTAATCTCGGATTGTTGGAGCCCATGATCTGTAGAGTAGGTCCATTAGGTCCCCCTGCTAACTCATATCGGACTAAATCTTAGAACAGTGTAACGAGTGAGTTCGAGGTGTTCAAATTTAAATTAGGGAATATATGCTAAATATATACGATATATTTAATCGCATTTTGTTTTAATTATGAATTAAACAAAAAAAAGAGAATTGAAGATATTTAAATAAGATTTAAATATTTTAATTATGAATAGGGATTCATAATCAATATGTGCGGGAATGACATTTGATTTAATGTTAAATATTAATTAAATTGTTTAATTAATCATTTAATATTATTTTGATTTGAAATTAATTATTTAAATTAATGGTTGAATTAAAATAAAGAAAGTCAAAATGTTACTTCACTTCATGGACACTTCATGGAAATATCCATGTTTGAGTTAGTGGAATATTGAGTGTCAATATATGGTTACCAAACTTCCATGTTTGCCACATAATCCCATAAATTTGAGTGAATTTTGAGTGTTAAAATTTGGTAATCTCAAATTTGCATGAACATGCAAATATGACTCTATAAATGGAGTGATCAAGGTACATGAAACTTTCTTGAAAAACTTTGAGCAAATCTCTCAAAACTCTCTCTATACATATACAAAATTCCTATCAAAGTTTAGTCACTCACCGGATTCTACAATCCCGTTCTAAGGCCGGAGAATAGTAGGGAAGACACTAGTGGTGGTTCGAGACCGGTTCGTGAGGAAAAAGGAAATTGAACTACAAAAGGTTAATATTCAAACTCATTGAGTTTTAATGCTTTTAAACATGCTAGCTAATTTACTATCATTGATGTACTTAGAGTGCCTAAGATCCAAATTGTTCTCGCCCGTATTATAATAACATGGAGATGAATGAAAAGATGTACCTGAATCCAAAATCGAAGATTCAATCTGAGTGTACATGCTAAGGACTAGAGCATCCCCAATATCTTCGGCTGAATTTATAAAATCATCATCCTCTTCTGATTTGTGATTCTGCTCTCTCCTTGGTTTTGTACAATCTATCCAAAAGTGACCTTTTTCTCCATAACTCCAACACGTCACGTTTGGTCTGTTTCGAAAATTTTCACGGTTCTTTGATTTTGATTGACCTTTGTTTGGGCCATTGGATTTGCTTCTACCACTATGGTCAGCACTAAGAGCACTGCCGGATGAATCTTCAATTTCTCATTTGCGAATACTTTCGCTTAGAACTACATCTTGGATTTCATCGAACTTTAGTTTTTCAAATCCTCGAGAACTGTTGATCACGACAACAACACTATTCCACGGCTCTGGTAATGATGACATCAAAATCAATACCTTTATTTCATCTTCGAAATTAATTTCTACCGAACTCAGTTGACTTACAATCATATTGAATTCGTTTATATGATCATCAATAGATTCACTTTCAAACATTTGTAGATTGAACTGCCTCCGCATCAAATACACTTAGTTCACAGTCGATGGGTTTTCGATAGCGCCTTCAACAGATTTGATATTGTTTTCTCCTTGATGATGTTAAACGACATGTTTCTAAACAGCGTCAACTGGATCAACCCTAAGGCCTAGCAATCCTTAAGCTTCCACTGCACTGTGGTCATAGTATTCAGTTTCACCCCCAACAAGGCGTTCATGAAGATCTTTCTGGTATAAATAATCTTAAATCTACATCTTCCAGAAACCGAAATCGCATCAAACTTCTCAATTCTAATCTTTAAACTTTCCATCTTCGCTGGTCGCCTAGCTCTGGTATCAGTTGTTCGGATAGCACAACAATGCACACACTCATCAAGATGATCACAAAGTACAAGAGAGAAAAAATTCAAGGAGGAATATTGGCTAAATGTTTTATTGTACACCGAATACTACAGAGAATGAAGAAAATACATTTTGGAAGCCCTGCCTAATAGGATATATAATATATATATATCCGATATGATATATCTACCATACATATCTCTACCCGATATGAAATATCTACCATATATATATATATCAGATCTTTACGAAATATCTACCGTATATCTCTCCACCAGATCTTCACTATAAATAGCCATCAGACTCCATCTCCTAACATTCAACATTGTTTACATGACTAAAGTTTACGTAGCATGATATGAGCTCCATGTTGACGTCTAGTAGTTAAATTGGATGTTGGAGCATGTGTATAAGACAAAGAAAGCTCAAAAGAAAAGTGTTGTAGAATCATAAATAGAGCAATTTTGGCCTCAATTATGGCAAAGTTCTGTCCGATGCATATGCGAGGACCCCATCCAAACGGGAAGAACCCAACTTGATTTTGTGTCGCTTTTGAAACTCCCTCAGTAAATCTGTTAGGATTAAACTCATTTGCATCATCACCTCATAGCTTCTTATCACGATAGATAAGAATAATTGGAAAACTCAGCATCACTCCCGCTGGAAAACTCAATTTTCAAGCTTTGTTTCATTTTGAACGAGACGAGAAAAAAAGGCTACTGGTGGGTAAATCTCAAGACTTCGTTCAATATCATAGTAACCTAAATGTTGAGAATATGATAAATTTTAACGAATGAAATAAAAAAAGAATGAAAATATATAAAAGAGAGTGTTACTCACAATTTTTAGGCGATTTAAACCATCAAAATCTGGTTTGTTGTTACCAAACACTTGTAGGACCTCTTCTCTTGCTAGATCTTGCCGTCTTGTGTATGAGCTCAATAAAACCATTATCCAAATTAGTAGCATTGCTGTGATTTCTTGGCCAGAAAGGTAAAAAACTCTACATTCGTCTATTCATTCCGACATCGATGTTTCCGTGCTCTCAAATTTCTTTCAAATTTGATTGTAAGAGGATGCTTAATAGATCCTTATGCATAGCTTCACCTGCCATCATAGCCCTTTGCCTTTTGTTGATAACATCCAAGAGCAACGTTTTTAATTCTTTGCTTATCTTTTTCATTCTATTGTTTGCTTATCTTTTTCATTCTATTGTTCGACTTCGTTGGTACAAACCTGCACAAACATTATAATGAGATGTTATATGAAATTTCATAAATAAGATCCTATATCGATTGGAGAGAGAAATGAGAATCAGCGAGGACGCTTGGCTTCAAAGGGCGTGGATTGTTAGATCCTAGATTGGTTGGAGAGGAGAACGGAGCATTTTTTTATAAGTGTGTGGAAACCTTTTACTAGCAGATGTGTTTTAAAAACTTTGAGGGGAAACCCAAAAGGAAAAGCTCAAAGAGGACAATATCAGCTAGTGGTGGGCTTGAGCTGTTACAAATGATATCTAAGCCAGACACCAGGTGGTGTGCCAACGAGGATGATGAGCCTCAAAGAAGGGTGGACAGCGGGCAGTGTGCCAACGGAGCTGGGCCTCGAAGGGAGTGGATTGTGAGATCTCACATCGATTGAAGAGAGGAACGAGTGTTAGCGAAGATGCTTGGCCCCAAGGAGGTGGATTATTAGATTCCACATTGGTTGAAGAGAGGAACGAGTGCCAGCGAGGATGTTGAGCCCCGAAGAAGTATGGACATCAGGCGGTGTGCAAACGAGGACGCTGGGCCTTGAAGAAGGGTGGACACCGGGCGGTATGCCAACGAGGATGTTGGGCCCCGAAGGTGGTGTATTGTGAGATCTCACATCAATTGAAGAGAGGAACGAGTACCAGCGAGGATGCTGGGCCGCGAAGGAGGTGAATTGTTAGATTCCACATCGGTTGGAGAAAGGAACGAGTACCAACGAGGATGCTGGTTCTCGAAAGGAGTGGATTGTAAGATCCCACATCAATTGAAGAGGGGAACAAAGCATTCTTTATAAAAGTGTGGAAACCTGTTTCTAGTTTTAAAACCCTCTAGCAGAAGTCCAAAAGGAAAAAGCCTAAAAAAGACTCGTATTCATGTCTAAATTGAATTGAATTGTGCATGAGTTCACCTCCATCCGGGTATGTAAACTGTAGATATAGATTTAACGACTAGATTGGTAAGTTGTTTTAGACGTATAAAGATCATTTTTCCTTCTTCATAGCTGCTTCCAAATGCTGTTCGAGAAATCACATCAGCTGCCAAGTTTCCCAAATGAGGCATCACATCCAATTCATAATATCCATCTTTTGAGACCAGTTCTTCCCATTTCCTAATCATCTCAGTGCAACTCTCACACATTGCAGGCACCATGTCCGATATATAGCAATTTAACCATATATATGAACAATTAGACTTCCAAAAATATTGTTGCTCAAAGTACACTATAGAAGTTTTTGAAATTGCACCAACTTCTAAATCTACTTTTAAACCAATCTAACATGGTTAGATAGTCGTGTATCAGTCAAACTCCACTTCTAACAGATATTGTCCTCTTTCCGCTTTTACTTTCGAGTTTTCCTTAAAGGTTTCTATAACGCGTCTGCTAGCAGATATCGTTCTCCTCCCCAACCGATGTGAGATCTCACAAGCAAATGCGTGTACAAGGGTATGGAAACCTCTCCCTAATAGATGCGTTTTAAAAATCTTGAGGGAAAACTCCAAAGGAAAAACCCAACAAAAAAAAACAATATCTGCTAGTTGTAGATTTGGGCTGTTACAAGTAGTATTAGAGCCAGACATCGGCCATTGTACCAACAAGGATGTTGTCTCCGAAAGGGGTGAATTATGAGAACTTATATCAATTGGAGAGAGGAATGAGTGCCAGCGAGAACGCTGTGCCTCAAAGGAGTGAATTGTGAGATCTCATATCGATTGAAAAGATGAACGAGTCTCAGAAGAAAGCATACCTTCTAAGTGTTTGAAATGAAAGGCCGGATTGATTATCTTTCTATGCTTAACCCATTTGGGTCCTTCATGATCAGCAAGTCCATCGAAAAGCAACCTTGCAAGAGGGTTGATAGTCGGCTTTTGAATATCATACATTAAAGAAAGTGCAGCTTTGAGTTGATCAGGGTCCATGAGGTGCACTCTTGGATATGGTCCAATCCACATGAATGAATTCTTTCCTATATTTAATACAAAAAAACAAACAAACACGACATACCATATTTGTGGATGGTATGATTCATGGAGGGGATGACACGTGGAGCAATATCATGGGAGAAGTTCATGGGGCTGGATATGGCCTGCTCCCTCATGGCGGCTATGTCCTTGATGTCGCCGGTGAGAAGCCGGTAAGGATTCCCGGCGAAGCTTTACTTTCTGAGGCACCTCTCAAGCTTCTTCGGCCTCAACCAAATCCAGTTCAAATATCTCCATCCCCATACGGCTAACCACACCACAATCACCGCCAAAATGGAAACCCTAATACTCCCCAATATCTCCATCTAAATAGAGAGAGATTTCTGAATTTTGTTCTTAGCGATGGAAGGAGGACCTATGTTTGCTAATTTATAACTAAACAAATTTGATTCGTGAAATTACAACTTTATCCAATTAAGTCGAGGACCTATGTTTGCCATCGAGACTAGTCATGTAAGAGGTGACTTTTCTTGTGTCTGATAGGGAGAGTTTTTCACACCCGTATGATGGGTGTTTCCTTCTCCTCCCCAGTCGATGTGGGATCTCACACTACACCTCCCTTCGGGGCCCAGCATCCTCACTTGCACTCGTTTCTTTCTTTAATGGATGTGGGACTCCCACTAAATCCACCCTCTTCTTTGGGGCTCAACCTCTTTGCTGGCAAATTGCCCGGTGTCTTGCTCTAATATCATTTGTAATGGTCCAAACTTCTTTGGGGCTCAACCTCTTTGCTGGCAAATTGCCGGGTGTTTTTCTCTAATATCATTTGTAATGGTCCAAACCCACCACTAGTAGACATTCTATCTTTGGCACTTCCCTTTTGGGCTTTCCCTCGGATTGAAGTACTTGATTGAGTGTCTCTTCCTTCTTCTTCTTATGTTGCTCGTGTGCCTCGACAGAACCGGCGAGCTCATCGACCGTGAACTTCGCTAGGTTCTTTGACTCTTCTATCGCACATACAACATTCTCAAAGTTGTCGGTTAACGACCTCAAGATCTTCTCCACAACCCGTGTCTCGGGTAACATTTCTCCGTTTCGATTTAATTGATTTTCCACGGTCTGTATGCGCGTGATGTAGTCAGATACATTTTCTAACTCCTTCATCTTCATGCTCTCCAACTTGCCACGCAGAGTTTGGAGACGCAATTGCTTGACTTGGTCGGTTCCTTTGAACACCTTCATCTTCTCAAAGCTCGACTCGTCAACTGCCCGGAACAACATGTATAATGTTGCCCGGAACACGTTTGGTAGGGCCTTATAGAGAGTATTTCGCTCTCCACTTCAACCGATGTGGGATCTCACACCATTCATATATAGCTTGATCACTTCTTTTTAAGAATAATTATTTTTCAATTTTTTTAAATATAATAAATTGAGAGGTAGGAAGGCTTTAAATAAATTTAACGGAAGAAATACCTCTTAAGTTACTATTAAATATGCTTACGTCATATTTGCTTGCTTTTTCTAAAGAGATTTTTTTAATCAATTATCTTGTCCTTTGATAAAATTATTTTTATTATTAATTCTAATTGACAATTAAAATTAAATTACGCACACTACATAATTATTTTTTGACATAATTTTAAACATCAATTAATGAGGCTATAAATAGAATCAATTCAAAATCAAGTTAGACCAGCTTGCGTGAACATCTTTTGTAGGGAATTCAATTACATATTAGATTTAGGTATTTTGTTTGGCGGTTGTAATCACGTTATCAATAGATTTAGAAAGAAGATAAGGATAAAAGTCGGTGTGGCCTATTTTTATTGTGAGCTTCTCTGGTATCGTTAGAGAAATTTTGTAACGATCCTAAATTTTGTTTATAACCTAAGGTCGTTACCGTATACTTATTATGATCATTTAATGTGAAAATACTTCATTAAAACTTTTAATAAAAACATGACCTTGTTCTTACCTGTCATTTCTAAAGCCCTTAAATAAAATAATGCACGTTGAAATAAACAAGAAATAACATAAAGTAAAAATGCCTTATAGTATGAAAATGAAACTAACCTATACTAACCTATAATCTAATAATTCAAATTATGAAATTACCCTAAGCATGGGGTCATGGTCTCCTAGTTGCGATGCCACCGTCAACCGAGGGGAGATTTATCTTTACCTGAACATGAGAGTAGCACATGACTGGAATATTTTAAGAAATACTCAATAAGTGACCCCAGTCGGAGTTAAATGCAAGCACATATAATTTCATGAATGAGACCTATCATAACAGTGTATTTTCCTACGACGGCTATCCTAAATGGGCAATTTGAATGTGTATTTTCCCTACACATAGTCCACACGTGCAAGCATGGACCCACCAGTCAGTTTGCATACCTCTTGGGCCCCTTCCTAGTCGAGCGAGCATTCTCTGGTAGCTGTTGATGGCGGACACCCGTTAAGAATAACAACCGTCACAGCTGCATTATGATAAATATAAAGATCGTTCCCCTGCCTTGTAGCATACGCGTTCGTACTATCGTGAAGGAGAAGGGGTATCCCTCGATGTAGGAGCACACAATAATGCATGTGGTCCCAACATTTTTCTATTTTCTTTATCATATAATACAATCCCGTTAGTGTTTCCTTCATATCATATCATTTTTCATATTGTTTATCATATCTTTCATGCGTATGTCAGGGTTGTATTTCATGTAACTCATATCATTCATGTCACACATATGTCATATCATAACGTTTTCATGCTTTCAGATATAACAATCCACATCATGCACATATCATATCATATCATGTATCATAATAGTCACATAGCATATCTCAAGCATGTCTTCAACATATCATATCATAAACATATCAATTCATCAAATACAACATAACATTCACATATCATAATATATACATATCATTTCATAACAGTTTGCATATACAAGCATATAACATGTGTGGAGCCACGAACACATGTCATCATACAACACAAAATTATAACCGAATGATGGTAGGGCCACTTGCTTGGTTGGCCTTAGCTGATGTTTTCCCTGATTGGAGTACATTCGTTTCCGTTCCTCAAAATTACTCCAATTATCGTCAGTCATCGTTTTCTACAAAAATATTCATCCCGTTTCGTTAGTAATCTGTCGAACTTAAATCGAGAAATTTACCCTTACTGGCCTTATTTTCCTTAAACAAGCTTAAATTCAACTTCGAGATGGTCGGAACTATGGAAATTAGCTATTTTTCCCTTTAATGAGTCGAAGGAGCGAATTTTGAGCCGTAGAGTCGAGCCGAGCCATTTAAGCCTACTTAGCTGAGGAAGTGTCGTACTGCAGGTGTGCCATGTGGTGCAATCAAAGTTCGACGTGGCTGTTTGCGACTTCAGGTCGAGGCGCGAGTCATTACGCGTATGCAGGTTGCAGATTGCGGCACAATACTGGTGATATGAACCAAGAGACATCAATCATACAATATACTTCAATGAAGATGTGAAGAAAAGGTTGTCAAAATTATCAAAAGATGTTTCAATTCATGCTACATTGAAGAAGAATAAAGTTTGATTGTTGTAAATTTTGGGTGGGTTATAATTTAGAGTAATTTAGAGTTATTGTATTTTAAGACTTTTTATTTAATTTCGGTTACATTTACATAATGGCTAATTATGGCCATAAGGTGTGAATGTTACAACTTTTGGAATGCCTTTAATAGTTTCATTTTGAGGCTATATAAAGCCATCTATGTTGTATTTGTAATAAGACTTAGAAGACATATTAAAAGAAGCATTTGTGCTTTTCTTTAGCCAATGGCTAAGTTTCTTTGCAACTCTATGTAGTTTAGGTTGCATGTAGAATCATTCAAGCTCGACATGATCAATCTTGCTTGTGGAGTGATTCGAATCTCAATCAAGTGTTCTTGTCTTGAGATATTTGATCAACTGGAATCATTGAAGCTAGACATGATCGATCTTGCTTCTGGAGTGATTCGAATCTCAAACAATGTTCTTGCCTTGAGATATTCGATCGACAAGGTAATCCGAATCTTATTCCCCTTGTAGTTGATTCCTTATCTTATCATTTGGTATCAGAGCTTCAGGCTCAAGATCGGATATATGTTTCCTTTGCGTTTCTTCTCAATTTAATTTTTATTTATTTTTCATCTTTTTAGTTTTTAATCGACCCAAAGTTCAAAATTCAATTTTGCTCTATTTAAAATTTTGAGAGGTGAGAATGAGAGCTTCATTTGTGTAAATGAGTGCAAACAGAGTGGCCTAAAATTCCTTGAGTGTATACACGTGAGAGAGTGTTGTGAGGTCCTTTGTATTTCCATAACTTATTTTTTGCAGCAAAGTTTCACAAATAGATTCGAGGACGAATCCTCTTGAAGAAGTGGAGAATGATATGAACCAAGAGACATCAATCATACAATATACTTCAATGAAGATGTGAAGAAAAGGTTGTCAAAATTATCAAAAGATGTTTCAATTCATGCTACATTGAAGAAGAATAAAGTTTGATTGTTGTAAATTTTGGGTGGGTTATAATTTAGAGTAATTTAGAGTTATTGTATTTTAAGACTTTTTATTTAATTTCGGTTACATTTACATAATGGCTAATTATGGCCATAAGGTGTGAATGTTACAACTTTTGTAATTTTCATTTTGAGGCTATATAAAGCCATGTTTGTTGCATTTGTAAGGAAGACTTAGAAGACATATTAAAAGAAGCATTTGTGCTTTTCTTTAGCCAATGGCTAAGTTTCTTTGCAACTCTATGTAGTTTAGGTTGCATGTAGAATCATTCAAGCTCGACATGATCAATCTTGCTTGTGGAGTGATTCGAATCTCAATCAAGTGTTCTTGTCTTGAGATATTTGATCAACTGGAATCATTGAAGCTAGACATGATCGATCTTGCTTCTGGAGTGATTCGAATCTCAAACAATATTCTTGCCTTGAGATATTCGATCAACAAGGAAATCCGAATCTTATTCCCCTTGTATTGATTCCTTATCTTATCAACTGGCCTATTCTAGGTGTGGGCTAATGCATGGGCCGTAGCAGGCTGCGCCTCGGGTACTCGAGTGTCGATCGGGCTGAAGGCGCACGGTTGGGGCTGAGGTGCTGCAAGTGATTGGTTTGGGTCTACGTAAAATAGTGTCAGTAACGGGTTGCAGTTGGGCAACAAATCTAGGTTTGACCCAAAGTCCATGGACTTCGTCTTCTCTACTCGTTTCCCTCGAGTTTTTCAATTAGTTTTCTCTCTCCTCTAAAACCACGCTTCGATGTTCGTTTCTTGTCGTTTTTCCTTTGGTTGTTCGTCACTGACCCTTCTTCTTTGCTTTCCACGGAGTGTTTCTGGTTGTATGCACCTATTATGTGCAAATCTATAAGATTCTAAAATCTGAAACTCAAACCCTTTTTTCTGACGACGAATCACATTGTGAAGGTGTGAGAGCTTACCTCCTATGTACGTGCAGTCGTCGGTGATCCCTTTCACAGTATGAGTTGGTTATTTCGACACTAGATCTATGAGATTATCATTGTCAGAGTATTCTAAAAAATCACTCACTCTCCCTCTCTCGTTTTCTCTCTATGTTTTTCCTTTCTACTTTGCAGGTGGGTTCTGTGATGGTGACAGAATTCTTGTGGGTTCATTTGGAGCAGTGTGGTCGTCGGGTAGGGTGTAGCTGAGAGGGGTGTGTTGGATAAATTCCTACCGAGTGAATGTGATCCCTAACTTTTAGTTAACCATTTTTTTAGGTAACTATTTTTACGTTAAACCCACACAATTAAAGTAAGTGGGAAGTCCACGTCGAGTGGAAGAGCGTTAGTTAAGTTTCCATTTACTTTTCCTATTAGGATAATTTATTATTTAAATATCCCACTGAATGACAAATGAAATCATCGAGTCTTCAGCAAATCTCTCTCTCTCTCCTTTTACTTTTAATTATTTTTTCTTCGAAGAAATTTTCCTTCGGCCAGTTTTTTTTCATCGATGTTTTCCTCTCAATCGCCAGAAGTCAACAAGTGGTATCAGAGCCTGGTTTAAGCCATCGGTGGTATATCATTGTGGAGGCCAACTTTATTAACAAGCAAATTGAATAACTCAAGTGATTAGAGCGTCGACCTAACAACACACAGGTCACAGGTTTGAGTAGAAGAAATGTAGAGCGCGAAAATACACAAATCGTGGGGTCCATCCCGGGCAGGCTCACTCACTCCTCCACTCTGCCGTTGTCGTGTGCTTGCATCTCCATCACTGCCAAAAAGAGGCCGACGCCATGATGATGGGCATCGAGTTGTCATTGAGCGAGTGATCAGGAAGACAATGACTGCCATCATTCAGTACCCGATGCTGACAAAGTCCAACTACACAACAAATGGGCCTTGTTGATGCACATTAACCTTACAAGTGCAAGGGGGAGCAGAAACAGAGGAAGCAGGAACGATCAAGTACCGGAAGGATCGGGGCTGGTGTTCTCGCTTGCCATATTATCGATTTGTGCTCTTGGAGATCAATTTTAAGGATGTCAAATCGTCGATGACTTTTCAATGCGGATCACGGGGCTTGCCAACATCATCACCACTCTTGGTGGGAGCATCATCGAGACAGAAATCGTGAAGAAGATGTTGCATGTCATCTCGAACATCTCGAGCAAGTCACAATTGCAATCGAGACATTACTCGGTGGAAAAGGTGATCGGAAGACTACGTAACGTCCAGTAGCAGAAGAAGAATGCCGCTTCAGCTGTCGACAAGGATGGTCGTCTACTCCTCACAGAGGAGGAATGACTTGCACACCTAAAACTCCGCGACAACATTGACGAGAGCAATGGGTCCTCCAGCCGCAAAGGTGGTAAGAAGCCATGGAAATCTCGCGGGTGCATGCGCAGGAAAGAGGCAGATCAAAAGAAGGAGTCGACTGATGACGGTCCAAAGCCTAAAACTCCGCGACAACACTGATGAGAGCAACGGGTCCTCCATCCGCAAAGGTAGTAAGAAGCCATGAAAATCTCGTGGGTGCATGCGCGGGAAAGAGGCAGATCAAAAGGAGTCGACTGACACGACCAGTCCAATCTAGTGCTCGTACTGTGGGAAGAGAGGTCACCTAAGCAAGAATTGCTCGAGCAAGCTCAGGAACAAGGAGACGGCTGAGAAGGTTCATGTGGCTCAATCCGAGGAGGACTAGCCGGCTCTTTTCATGGTGAGTGCATCAGTTCTACCTGTCCTTAATTCCAATTCCAAATCTACGGAGGTAATCGGCCATGGTGTAGCTGCTCTAATGAGCCTCGAACCTGAGGAAGAGCTCCAGCTGAGCGTAACAAATGCCTCGGTTAAGGAGCCAATTCAACGGAAGGAGGAATGAGTGTTCGCTCAGATCGGCGAGAGGGATGAGCAGTAAGAGCACCGGTGATGGGTCCTCGACACAGGGACGACAAACCATATGACTAGGGCTGAGTCTGCATTCTTCGAGCTCGACTCGAGGATTCGCTGGACGGTTAAGTTCGACGATGGCTCCGTCGTGGAGATCAAAGGGTGTGGCACCATCCTGTTCATCGGCAAGGGAGGCGAGCACCACAAGCTGACCGGCGTCTACTTCATCCCGAGGCTAAAGGCTAACCTTGTGTGCCTGGGTCAACTCGATGAGGCCGACTACCACATTTTCATCGAGCGCAAGCTACTCAAGATCCGTGATGATCGACGACGGCTGCTCACACAAGTTTGGTGCACGACAAATCGCCTTTACATCCTTGAGTTGGAGATAGAGCAACCAGCCAGGATCGAAGAAGTATCTTAGAGGTGGCATGCAAGGTACGAACACCTAAACTTTCCTGCCCTACAAAAATTACACAAGGAGTAGATGGTGCACGGTTTGCCGGGAATCAAAGGCGTGAACAGGCTATGCGACGGGTGTCTCATCAGCAAGCAGAGATGCACCCCCTTTCCGTCTCAGGCATCCTACTGCGCTAGTGAGCCATTGGAGCTCGTGCATGGCGATATCTACTGGCCCATCAAGCCGACGACCCTAGGCGGCAAGACTCTCTTCCTCTTGCTGGTCGATGACAAAAGCCGTTTCATGTGGTTGATCCTGCTGCAAGCAAAAAGTGAGGCAGCAGAGGTAATTAAGCGCATTCAAGCACGAGCGGAGGCCGAATGCAAGAAGAAGATGCGGGTGCTGCGCACGAACTGAGGTAGAGAATTCATCTCAGCGAGCTTCGGTAAGTACTGCGACGAGCTCGGTATGCAACAGCACCTAATGGCACCCTACTACTCCCAGTAGAATGAGGTGGTGGAACGCCGAAATCAAACCATCGTCGGGGCAGCAAGGTTATTACAGATGACGGCCGGGATGCCCGGGAGGTTCTGGGGAGAGGTAGTAATGACGGCCGTTTACCTCCTCAATTGGTCGCCAACGCGAAGCCTCGACGGGAAGACACCACACGAGGCCTGGTACAACAAGAAGCCAGCGGTACGTCATCTCTGAGTGTTTGGCTGCATCACATACATGAAGGACGTGCATCCCCACCTCGCAAGCTCGATCCTAGGGGGCTGAAGGTCATTTTCATCGGCTACGAACCCAGAAGCAAGGTGTACAGGTTCTATGATCCCGCAGAGGGGCGAGCTCACGTGTCGCGCGACGTCATCTTTTATGAGACACCCTTTTGGCAGTGGAACGACGTAACCGAGGCAGATCAAAACCCAAATCAATTCACGGTGGAGTACCTCGTCACCGAGCTGGGAGAAGGAGGAGCACAACATTAGGAATCATCACTGCCGCCAGCAGCTGCACCGAGCACGCCTATGCCAACCCCAATCATAACTCCAGCTGCAACTCCAAAACGAGTGGAGTTCGCAACACCACGTACTGCAGATTCGACGCTAGATGTCGATCACGATGATGGTCTAGTGGCCAGGTACCGGAGGATGGAAGACCTACTGGGAAGATGTGAACCACCTGGACTGGCGGCACGCCAGCTCGAAGAAGAGGTGGGAGAACAAGACGTGGAGTCTGGAGGACATGCCGCCAGGGACATCGAGCCATAGCTCGAATTGGAGTTCAAACAAAATAAGGTAGATATACGATAGGGCTTTAGGAGGAGATTGTTAGATAAATCCCTACAAAGTGAATGTGATCCCTAACTTTTAGTTAACCATTTTTTAGGTAACTATTTTTACGTTAAACCCACACAATCAATTAAAGTAAATGGGAAGTACACGTCGAGTCGAAGACCATTAGTTAAGTTGCCATTTACTTATACAGATAATTTGTTATTTAAATATCTCAACTGAATGACAAATGAAATCATCGAGTCTTCAGAAAATCTCTCTCTCTTCTTTTACTTTTGTTATTTTTTCTTCGAAGAAATTTTCCTCCGGCCGGTTTTTTTTCCATCAACGTTTTCCTCTCAATGGCCAGAAGTCAACAGGGTATAAGTGTTGGGTTTTATGTTCTAAAACTCATAGTTTGTAAACAAAGATATATTCTATTTTCAATAAAGTTATTATTGATGTTTATTCAGTAAAAATTGTTATTGAATAAAGTGAACTTTACGATCATTAATCTAAATCCAATAAACTAAGAACACTCTGGCTATAG
This sequence comes from Cucurbita moschata, assembly GCF_002738365.1. Lineage (NCBI taxonomy): Eukaryota > Viridiplantae > Streptophyta > Magnoliopsida > Cucurbitales > Cucurbitaceae > Cucurbita > Cucurbita moschata. The sequence continues at coordinate 733,469 of NW_019268573.1, forward strand.
TATGATTACTTGAACTATATGTAGAGACATAAGAGGGGATCAAGTTCAAGTATATAGTCAAAATGATCTGTAGTATAAGAATAAGGCTGAGTACCTTATTCTGGGGACACTATGGATGCGGCCCACTTTTGTATATGATATAAACAATGTGATCACTAAATTATACATGTGGAGACATGTGAGTGGGGGCGTCCTATGCAATGAGTATTGCATAAGATCGGACCATGAAGAAAACCACTCTCACTTTATAATGTCGTTTACTGTTGAGACTGATTTTCTTTTCATTCGATAACCAAGGTAACTCGGTTTTAATCTTGAGCTAACCATGAACTCCTGTTTATTCGGAATTATCCTTAGATTTGCATGGGTGAGAGTGGCTCTAGTTCACCGACTCAACAGGCCTCCCATTTCAGGGGTAAGACTGGGTGAATGGCTGGGGACGTGGGGTGCAAGACGGAACTCACTCCTACCCACTTTTAGGGATAGAAGAAAGGTAGTTCCCTTAAGCACTGACTCCAGGTCTTGAACAAGGGGCCCCAATTGTTCATTAGAGGATCAGTGAGACATAAGGAACAAGAAGTAACTTCAGGGGTAAAACGGTAAATTGACCCAGCTCTAGTTACGAACAACCTGTGAAGGATCGACTTACTAATCATGGTTATATCATATGGACAGAAATATATCTATAGTGAGGGGAGTGCAACTACTAGGCTATAGTGGAGTGTCCTAGTAGTTAACGAATGTTGGTTAACCAGGTTAATGAGTTTAACTGGTTAATCTTGGATCGTTGGAGCCCATGATCTATAGGTTCATTAGGTCCCTCTGCTAGCTCATATCGGACTAAACCATAGAATAGTGTGACGAGTGAGTTCGAAGTGTTCGAATTCAAATTAGGGAATATGCGTTATATCGTTACGAATTAAACAAAAAGAGAGAATCTAAGATATTTAAATAAGATTTAAATATCTTAATCAATTATGTGTCGGAATTGATTGGGATTGGCATTTGAATTAATATTAAATATTAATTAAATAGTTTAATTAATCATTTAATGTTACTTTAATTTGAAATTCATTATTCAAATTAATTGTTGAATTAAAATGAAGAAAGTCAAAATGTTGACTTTCATCTAATGGAAAAATCCATGTTAGTGGAATTTTGAGGTGTCAAAATTTGGTTAACTCAAACATGCATGCTTGCCACATAATCCCAAACATTTGAGTGAAATTTTAAGTGTTAAAATTTGGTGATCTCAAATTTGCATGAACATGCAAACATGACTCTTGAAATAGAGTGATCATGATACATGGAAGGTCTTCTTTATCTTGGTGAAAAACCTTGAGAAAAACCTCTCACAAATACTCTCTTCACATATACAAAATCCCTCCCAAGTTTAGTCACTCACCGGATTCCACAATCCCGTTCTAAGGCCGGAGGATAGTGGAGAAGACACTAGTGGTGGTTCGAAACCGGTTCGTGAGGCAAAAGGAGTTTGAACTACAAAAAGTTAGTATTTAAACTCATTAAGTTTTAATACTTATGAACATGCTAGTTATTTACAATAATTGATGTTCTAAAAGTGCCTAAGATCCAAATTGCTTTCGCGTGTATTATATTAACACCATCAATAAGAATTTCGGCGCCTCACCAAAATTTTCGCGCATTTTCTGGCGACCCGGTGTTTTTTTTATATGTGGTCATTACAAAATTCTACTACTTTTTTTATTTGACATTTCTCTAGTTTGTTGAATTAAATGTATCTCCACTTGATTTCATCATGTTATGCCAATAATATCTTGGACTAATTTTTTTAATTATGTTGATTTTATTATTATTATTATTATTATTATTTAATAAGAGTTAAGGTTATAATAATAATAATTAAATAATTGTGTAGGAAATTTTGGGCGAGTCGTTGGAACCGCTAGAACCTCAACCAACCACTCACTCTCCATTTGATTCTCAGACCGCCTCCTTTCGATTGCAACAACATAGAACTTCTCCCCCATTTGACTTCGAGCTCCCCCATTCCTGATAGAGAAGATGGTGTAAACCTCCTTTAGAATCGTGTCAGCGCATAGTCCCTACACTTCGAGTTCAAACCAGTATCGTTGCAGTTGGTCGAATGATCAACGATGTCAAGAATCCAATACTATATAGGAACCATCGTTGTCACGAGTCATCAGAGGAGATAATTGGAACAAAAGGATGACTAGACTGTGCGTGGATTTCCATTTGAAAAAGAGACCGGTGAAAAAAATAAACAAGGAAAACCAATTTCTAACAGTCGAGCACAGAAAAAGAAACTCATAAGTACTCAGACACACAACCCACAAGCTCTTTACGCTTCAAGTCTAGGCTGACCAAGTAAGTAGTTTTACTATTGGTCTAGTTAGATGATTTGTTTGCTATATGAAAGACTCGTGTGCTATGACCCCCTACGTGTCATGTTTTGGTATTATATGAATGACTCGTGCGCTATGACCCTCTACATGTGTCATGTTTTGTGACCCCCTAAATGTGTCATGTTTTGGTATTATATGAATGACTCGTGTGCTGTGACCCTCTACATGTGTCATGTTTTGGTATTATTTGACGTGTGCTATGTTATAACATATAATAACTTGTATCATGATATATGTTATGTCATGATACAAGTTATTATATGTTATAAGTTATACTATGATATGATTATGTATGTTATTGAACTATGTTGTGTTATCAATGTCATGCTATATAAACTTTGTTAATATGTTCGCTCTATACCTATGAGACATAAGAAAACCATGTATGTTAATCATGAAAGATATGATGACAAGTATTATGTATGTATGTCTTATAGGAATGCTATATCAAGAAAAGAATGGAGTATGACTTAAATCATAAGTACATGCCATACATTACGATATCATGTAGACTGTGATAATATACGCACTCCTTTTGCTCCGTGACTTCACACGCGCGCGTGTGCACACACATACTATGTTCTTTGAGGTAGGATTCTCCACAGATTTTGTGAAAGAACTCGGCAAAAGTTTGGAGAATCCTACCTCAAAGAACCTCGAGAGTTCGTCCAAGAATGGTAAGAGGAAGCAATGAACCTACTTTGAACACTCATAACTCTGTCTCTGTTTGGTGTTTAAATTTAAGAAAAATATCATGATATAGTCGAATCTACGATTTACAACTTTGCTAAAGAAACCAAGTTGATTTGAGTTCAAAATAAAAAAAATACAAAAATTTAAAACTCAAAGAAAAAAAAACCTAATCGGATCTATGTTATGATCGTTAGAAGGAGAGATGAAGTTTTGGCGTGCCACGTGTCAATCGGCGAGAGGAATTATTCGTGCTATCAGAAGGAAGACACTCGTCGGGTGCCGAGTAGAACGATGCATCAAGCGTGGCGTGGAGCGACATGTCTCCACCCAGACGAGGACATGCCGCCTTCTCAATACTAATCCAACCCATGTAGTTTGACAAAAACCGACTTGCCACCCACTAACCAACCCGATTCGACCCTTTGTCCAAAGAAAATTGAATTGACTAGCCCACTATCAGACCAGAAACCTTGACCTGCGACCCGCTCTTGCAGAATCCTCTCACGCATGGTACTCGCACGTGACTGTCGCGAGAAAAATATATGACGACGTTTGGTAACGCGTGGCCGGCGAGTGTAAGATGATTTTTGGTCTGTTCAATTTCCTTTGCTAGATTTTTATCCTAATTATGGTTCTAACTATATTTTTATGTGAAATAGGTCCTAATCGAGGAAAATCACTTCTTTTGGACACCTTCCTAGTGATAAAGAAATATCTCAACATATCTACTTCTCTACATATGGCCCACACATGCAAGCATGGGCCCACCAGGTAAGCTCACACACCCCTTGAGCCTGACTCGTCAGGATAGCACTCGCTAACAAGTTGTGCTAGATACTATAGAGGAAAAGGGTAGGCATGACCTCATAACAAACATAAAGGTCGTAAATAACTAGTCGTAATGTATACGTCTGTACTCATCATAATGGGAATGTATTATGGTGCACATGACACACAAATATGCATGAGGTTCTCATTGGTTTTAATCATGAAATATTATATGATGCAAGACAAACCTTCATTTATTTATAGCATATTAAGTTTGTAAATTATGCTTACATAATTCCTCTACAATATGTAACACATAACATAGTTGTCACGAGGCTTAAGCATTATAGAACATCGTTTTCATAACAACTTTGACATAATAACATCATAGCATAGTTTTTATGCATAGCACAACTTATCGTGGCTCACACAACATATTGAAGCATACCATATCATAGCATGACATAATATAGCACAATATGGAATAACATAGCATAGCATGACATAACACAACATAATATGAGATTATAAAATATATCGTAACATATCATTCATACATATGACACGTGTAATGGCAATGGGGGATGCATCATCATACATAATACAATTCATCCAACGAAGCCGATCGTGGAGCTACTTACTTGGTTGGCCTAGGCCAAAGTAACTAATTATTCTTGGTACCAGCGTAAATCTACTCCTTAACGTCCAATTCAACCTCAGATCCATCTTCTTGATGATATTAGTTAAAACAAAATCATTGCAAATATCAGTCACCTTGTATTCTAATTATTGAAGATAAAGAAATATCTCAACATACCTGCTTTAATCTCTTTTAATTTTCCCAAATCAAGTCTCTTGCTACATATTTAAGATTCTTAAAATTAAAAATCATGTGCAGCAGATTTCGTATAAATTTTATTGAATATTTTAAGGTAAGACATCTTATACAGATGACGATAGCGTCGGTAAGAAGACCATAGAACTAGTGTTAGGGTAGCTGCCTTGTCTTTACGTAGCCATTAGGTTAGAATATGACATTAAATTATTTTTCCTTTTTGCTTCAAATGCTACATTATTTAATTTTCCACTTTACAACTAACCCTCTACAAGACTTTCCATCTCATGACTTCCCTGATGTGTTTTTAGAGAATGTACCAAGGAAACCTTCGTCCCGGACAATAGATCTCTGCATAGAACTTAAATTCGGTACAAATTCATATCACTTGGCCGACCCGTCACCCTGGACCAATAACCCACGTGCCTACCCAACTTGACCTGGCTTCTAGGTCGCACGCATACTTTCCTCCAACTCATTACCAACCCGACCCAATCGTGACCCGCACACATCCACCTCCCCTGACTCTTAAAGGAAATAAGTGCTTCAATAGAATGTTCAAAGACAAGATTGTAAAGTGGATAGATAGGCTCGAGGAGGTTGGAATAGGGGTTTGATAACCGAGTAAATATCCTTTTGAACTTTCAAGCTTTTGTGTACCTCCATTTTGCCTTACAATTAAAGAATGAGAAAAACAGTAAACATAAAGGGTTAAAAGAAACACAATCAAGCCAATAATAATAATCTTAACCACACTAAACAGATGCAAAGAAAATTGTGAAACAAACAATATCAAATGAAGTTATATCACAACTAATGGTTACTATCATAGGCTCGAGGTATAAACTCTTGTTGTTCATAGACTTGGGTAGCTAGTTTAGCCTACGTACTGGTTAAATGGTGTCCAAGATTGAGGTGCTATATCATAGAACTCTCTCTTTGTCATGAGGATGCATGGTGTGTGCTCGCTTGTTGTCATTCATGGGAGGTTAGTTGGTGAACTCTTCCCATATGATCACAAGTCACTGAAGGTTGGGGGAGCAACCCCTGTATGTGCCAACTCCATTGAGTAACCACATGAACCATGCATTCCCATAGGACGGATCCACTATGCAGGGTAATCAAACTAAACTATTAGGCTACACATTTTTAATTGGCCCCATGTCTTGCTCAACGGTACTGTACCTGAGTGGAAAGAGAAGTAGAAACTCTACAAATACTGTACCAACTGCTAATGGTCTCGGAGGCTACATTTGTCTTCCTAGGTTGCCATGGTGGTCTTCTAGGTCTCTAGGGTGGTGTGGCTGTCTTGACATGAACTCATGTCTTCAGGTTTATCAGTTTTGACTCCTTGAGTCTAGTTGGATCGGGAGCATTAGGGGTTGCACCCTTTGATCGTCTCTTACTATTGTAATGTGCCTGGAGTATGGGAAGCGTTTCATCCTAGGTCATGTTCTAGTCAAGTTGACGCTAACACCCAGTCTTATTCAATTTCTACTATCACTCTACGGATCATACATTTAACCACCTAGAGTTAATGTATAATAGCATGCATACAATTACACATGCTATATAGGGAGATAAATTTTATCAAGCACCTGGAGCGCAGATACACAGTCAATAACAACATACAAAGGCTATTTCAGATATACCTACAACAAGTGTGACAGTTCGCATGCTTATCCGATCATTCTAAGTTTTGGTCATACTAAATCTAACCTCATAGAATTTGATTTTACTAGCATGCATGCATATCCAAGCTATCCCTACAAATATTACTTGCCTAGAACAGAGTGGATACTTACATGATTTGTCTCATGCCTTTCGAGTTTAATTACTGCCGAAAAGTCACAAAAAATTCTTGAAATTCTCTCGTGGATTTTAATCAGACAAAAAAATTGGTTAGCATTAAAATCGACACAGAAACTGAGAAATGACAATGTCCGTGGGTTTCTTCCTTCTTGCTCCAAATTTTTCAGAAATCATAAGTATTTCATTCCAATCTATTTTCTTTTCATTTTCGTAACTCTTGATTCATAGCTTAAAACGATTTGGTTTTTCATCAATATTGAAGATTTCTAATAAAACTAACTCTTGTGAGGCAATAATTACCCTCTTCTTATTACCTTTGTATAAGAAATGATAATTCCTTCGTGATGAGTATCATGCACGACTCTTGGCATAAAAACTATTATCGATTAGGATTTAGTCTCGCACAAAACTCTCATTATTCCAATTAAATTATATAAATCAAAAGATTAGTGAATTAGAGAGCAGCTTCTAACTCTGTTAACTTTTATAAATTATTATCAAATAGAATCTAGATCTTACATGAAATCTTCTCTTGCATCTCAATGAAGTTAGTAACATGTATTCGAGATGAGATAATTGTCGTCCTTGGCCTAGCATGACTATGTTAAGAGATATTTAACTATCTCCCACGTGCTTTTAGTACTCGAATCATGTTTAGTTTTTTGTTTTTTTTTTGAAGTGTATGATTGTCCCTAAATTACATAAGGCTCTACCTAACTTTTTTCCTTCTATTGTTATTAGAATAGTGATCAATCATGGGTCCTTCTCGTTCAATGGGAATTTATTCTTAAGGATTGCACTACATTCTTTATTCATTGCTAGATATTGAATTCCTCAAATTTCTTTCGTGTAGTCGGAATGCCCTTCAAAAACTTAGGGTACTTGCTTTGTGGTGTTGTTTAGATTATTGTAGAAGGTTTTCATTTGTATGCAATGAAGTATTTTGTTATTGGGAAATTTTCTCAGTAATTTCTTGAACCTTTCTCATGCCTCAATCAACGTCTCATCGTCAAATTGTTGAAAAACTACTACTTAATTTATGAATTTAACATTTCTGGTGGGTGGAAAGTACTTGATTAAAAACTTCTCAACCAAAGTGTTCCATGAGATAATGGTTCCTAGAGGCAGAGTCTTTAACCAAGATTTTGTGGTGTCCCTTACTGAGTAGAAAAATAGACTTAATCTGATCCATTCCTGATTGACTCTTTGAAATCTGGACGAGTCACTTACACCTACATATATTTTTAAGTGTAAATGAGGATCCTCGTAAGAGAACCCATGAAATTTCTCAAATGTTTGAGACATTTGGAGAATCTCTGATTTTAACTTTGAACATGGGCAACTTGACATTCATGCTTGATTATGGATGGATTAAGTTTTTTCGTAGCATTCTTTCAACCTCAGATGGAAATTGTTATAAGTTTATATAGAGTTAAATAAAAATTCGTTGCTCTTAACCTTGTGGTTGTGGGTTTGGGTTGAACTCCATGGTGGACGTTTTCATTTTGTTTTTCACATTTTAGTAAAAATGTTATTAGTTATTTATTAATTTGGTTATCAACATGACCAAAAACTTTCCTTATATAATATCGAGTGATGGGGTTTAGTTTATGAAAAACAATTTATTTAACTATTTATGTTTCTACTATACTAGTTTAGTTTATGAAAAACTTTCCTTATATAATATCGAGCGAAGGGGTTTCAATTTAGAGAATGAATGTCAAATAATATATCATTAAATTAGACATTCTATGAAAATCTTTATGGATACCATATAAATTGACCTACTACTTCTTAAATCCCAAATATGTAAAATGACCGAAATGTCCCCGAGGCCTTTTAAAGTATTTTAATGTCTAAACACTCTCCAAATGACGTACTACTTATTATAAGACTTATTTCTAAGAACATACAGATGGTTGGGATTTATGCCCTAAAGCCTTGTAATTAATTATTTAGTTTTTAACTATAATTTTATTATTTTATTTGTAATTTAATTGTTATTCATGGTATGAAAATCCAAGCTTATTAATGTAATATTGAACAATATGTAGTTGACATATAAGAGGATCATGTTCAAGGATCATGTTCAAGTAATAACCTAAAGAGTCTATAGTATATGGATAAGGTTGGGTGCCTTATCCTGGTAACACTGTTGATACGGCCCACTTTGTAATTGTTACAAATGATTTGATCCAAATCATTCATGTGAAACATGTAAGTGGGGTATCCTATACAGTGAGTTTGTATAAGACTGGACCAAGAAATATTTAATCTCTCTCTATAAATCCGTTAATTGAGAAGATTAATATTTCACATGACGATCATATGCGATTTGATCTTAATCATGAGTGAGTTATGAACTCCTGCTTGGGAGGGCTTGTCCTTTAATTTATATGGATGAGAATGACTCTTTTATTCGATTCAATATGCCTACAATTTTGGGGACTTGAACAAATAGGGAGTTGGGAACATAATATCATGAGATGGACTTCACTCCTTTCGATATAAAGAAAGTAGATAGTTGTTCTCTTAAATACTGATTTCAAAACTTGAACAATAGGGCCCACCCTCTCATTGGCACTAGAGAGACTTGGTTTATGATTGGATCATAAACAAATTGTTCATGAGAGAATAAGTGGTATTTAAGGTGAAAGATGTAATTTCAGGGGTTAAACGGACTTTTGATCTAGCTGTAATTATGAACAACTCGTGAAGGATCGACTTGCTTGTAATGATTATATCAATGGATATAACTTGTCCTACAATGCATAAGAGTGCAACTCTAGGTCTACAGTGGATTGACCTATAGTTAAGGAATGAAAACTAATTAATTAAAGAGTTTAATTAATTAATTTTGTATCATAATCTGTAGGTCCATATGGTCCCCTTTCTAGCTCATAGCAACGCAAAAATGTTCAATTTATTTGAAAGAAAATTTGAAGTGTTTAAATTGATATTTAATATATTATATATTAAATATGAAGGCAAAAATAAATTTAGTTTGAAATATCAAATTAATATTTAATATATCAGATATATTAAATAAATAGAGAAAATATATTTAATTTGAAGTATTCAAATTATATTTAATATATTAAATATGTTGAATATAAGTGGAGAAAAATATATTAATGTGAGAGGTTCAAATTAGTATTTAATATAGTAGATATATTAAAGAAAAAATATATTTATTGTATTTGATGCAATTAAATATTAAATCAATTAATGTATTTTGATATATTAAATAAAAATATATCTGAAATTTGAATGAGATTCAAATTAATTAAATATATATTAAGATATTTCTTTATGTCGAGTACAAGGTATTATATCAAAATATATTAAATATGCAAATATATTATTTTGCAAATATTTTCCCAGAGTCCCTATAAATAGGACCCTCGAGGTTGAGACAAAAATATATGAATCTCTCTTGCTTTCTCTAGAGAATGAAATTACATATCGAGAGAATTCTTGAAACTCTTCTTCTCCAATCCCTTTCGGATTTTCTTTGATGAGGCTCCCACCAGCCTTGACCTTGTGTTCGAGTCATGGCAAGAAAGATCTCGTGAAATGTTGAAAATTGTTCCAAAAAACAATTTTACTGCATAGAGGAATTGTTTACAATTTTACTACATAATTAGAAAGATCTTGTAGAATTTCCTTTACCGTTTTTGAAACTTTAATTTTACTATATTTGGAATTGTTCTAAAAAAAATAAAATTTCTACCTTTCGAATGGTTCCAAAAGGAAAATAGATACATTTTGAATCTTGAAAATATCTATACTTGGAGTTGTTCCAATAGTAAAAGATTTTGCTTTGAAATTGTTCCATAAGGAAAAAGGAAAATATGTATACTTGAAATGGTTCCAAAAGTAAAAAAATTCTACTTTATAAATTTTTTCAAAATAAAAAATTATTACATTGGTAATCCTTACCAAACGAAAAGATACATTCGGTAAATATCTAAAACCCTAATTTTATTAGATTTGTAATGGTTTCAACTAGAAAGATCTTAAAATAGTTTTATTAAATTTGGAATTTTTCCAAAGGAAAAGATCCTGAAAACCAAGATATGTCTTGGATTTAAATTATGGTAATTTAATTCATTTTTAATTTTAGGATAGGTTAGATATGCCGGTGAATTTTGATTTATTTTTAATTTAATTATGCATATGATAGTATGTTTTAAATTGATTGATTTCATGCATATGGTATTTCATTTAGTTTAAAATCTCATCATAGGTTGAGTATAATCATGCATTTTAATTATTTTTTTTAATATAAATGTTATATTTGGTTGAAATTTTTTTATTAGGTTGTTTTCCAACCGAATTGAGATGGTTTCCTAATTAGCATGTATTTTCCTGGTACATTATACCACTTATAAATAAATTAGAAATTTAAAGTAGGATATTTATTTCTTAATTTGAATGCATGATATTTATCTAATAGGATGAGAGTACGTTCTAATACGATGAACTAGAATTTTGAGTAATCTATCAAATTTAATTTTAAACGGTTTAAAATGCAAGAATTATAAGATTATTCAATAAGTGAATTAGTTTTTAATAGGATTAAAAATGGTTTAATTCAGGTATGTTCATTAATCTAGTAATTAATAGTTAATTAAAGATTAATAAATTTTAAATAAAAATTGACTAGGAACCCTGTCTATGGAAGGTTCTGGCTAGGTTCAGGTATTTAAGCTGACATGGAACTGATTTCGGAGTTGAATTAGTCAAATTTTATTTAATTTCATTAAGCATGCTCATAATTAGATTAATTTTTTTTAATAGTTTAAAAACTTGGTAATTCAGGTTAAAAACAATCCAACCAACATAAGGATTATGAACTAGTAGATTGGAAACTTAGATAATGAGATTAGCCTAATTTGTTGAGTAATAGAAAACCCTATTTCAAGATATTAAGGACTTATGTCAGGATATCTTACGTTCTCTATTATTGATTCACACCGTGAGATTCATGCGGGGCCTCGTGGCGGCTTTTGGACCGTTCCCCTACGGAAGGTGTTTGCATGAGTCAATATCAAGGTGAATATCTTGAGAAAGTATTTATAGTAAATGGGAGAAGGAAATGTGTCAAATATCTTATGGTCTCCATCATTGGTTCATATCGTGAGATTTGTGCAAGGTCTCATGGCAGCTTTTGGACCGTCCCCCTACGGAAGGTGTTTGCATGGGTCAATATCAGGGTGAACTCTTTAGAAGGATAAGATAGTAATTTTATTTCCAATACTTGATCTACCCTACGGCAGCACTTGTTGGGATAAAATTACAAGATCTAAAATGATGGATTACATTTACGAAGAGATCATTAAGGTCGTTAATGATGTTCTTGACCAAACTAATGGTAACTAAATATTATAGGAATAAGAGTTATTCTGGAATAATGTTTGGTTGAGATTGTCTCAGTTTAGTGAACGAACACTAGACCTACCCTACAACGGCACTGGTTCTAAATCACTAAAGCCGCATTAGAAATGATTTATAGGATTCATTTTATAAAATTATTTGTTTTCTATGCTCAAATTGAGTGGTTACTTGATTGTTTGTAATTAAATAATATTTCATATATTTTAGATGTTATGTTCAAGTTCTCTCACTTCTTTAATTTTCACTACTACTGATAAATCAGACTGAGAAAATTTTAATATTTGAAAAAATAATATTAGTATATTAGCACGTAGTATATATATATATATTTTGTTTTTATTAAGAAATGTTCTCAAGATCTATTGTCAATGTGGATCGAATTATTTGAAAAACACATGATTAATGAATCCAAGGTGATGAGAAAGCTTTGTTCATATATTCTAGTTGACATGTTGGATGTCATGACTAAAAGATAAGAAAATGACAAAAACATGTGAGATGTTTAAGTCAATAAAAGCTAAATTTAGATAGTTATCTAAATCATCTCCAAATTAAGTATTACAAAATTCAAGAAAAATCTTATTACTAAAGCTATGCTAGGAAATAGTTTCTAATTAACCATGTCCATCATAATGAGATAAATTTTCGAAATTAATCTATAGAAAGAAAAATCTAAATGAAAGCAAATTTGAGTTACTAGATTTTTTGTGGAGACTAGATGACACCATCTCAATTGTAACGACCCGGGAAAGAAAAAAAAAAAACTCAGTCGCCGAAAAACCCGCGAGTTTTTCGGTGACTGCCGAGTTTCGCGGAACCCACGCGAAACGACGGCCACAGCATGCCCAGCCTTCAGCCCACGACTCCCAGCACCATCAGGATACCTGCAAAGGGAGAAAAGACAGAAAACTACGAGAGAGAGAGAGATTTCGGAAAAAAAAGTCGGCGAGTGTCCAGTTTCTCCGATGAACCCCCAAACCACCCTAAAAAAGACACCAAACGACCTATTATCGCCACGAGAAGGATCCCTAACGAAAGCACGATAACTCAAGATGCGTTTTGTGCTTTTTCGTAAACACCGTCGTCGGTAACCGAGGTCGAAAAATTGGGTATTTCCTAATCATTCTTAGATCTGTGGTTTTAGGAACCTTTAGGCTGCAAAACTCCCAAAAAAGAAAGAAGGACGACAAATAAAGAGGAAGAGGAAGAATGAGGACCGAAATCGGCAACAGAAACGCCGTGGGAAGGAGAGAGAAAACTCGCCGAAAAATTGGCCAGAGTCGGGTAAGGAAGACGAGGTCCACGGATCCGAGTCAACCCAAACCCAAAACTCGAGAGAGTCAGCCCATTCTTTCCCTCGGCCTCTACCTTCGGCCCAGCCCAACTACAGCGGCCCAAACCTCAGACCAGCCCAGAAGCTACGGTTTAGTTGAACCAACCCAAGACCAGACCCACGGTCCAATCGAGTCGTCCTGCAACCCAAAAAACTTTCGGCCTAGCCTAATAAGTCGAGGCCCAACGATAGTCTTGGCCCAGTAGCCTCCGCAGCCCGCGACCCAGACCACGACCCAAACCGGACTGCGACCCGCGCTTTGACCCGATGCTACCGCATGATGTGGCTCGCTCTATGATGATGTGTGGATTACGATGCTTGATGATATGTGTAGTATATACATATTTTGATGAATGATGCACTATGTTTGACGCACTTTGTGGCAATATGATGAGTATGATGATTGCATGATGTTTACCTTAATATGATGATGGTTTCCATATTGAGCATGCTAGATGATGATGAGTGCCATATTGTATCACGTCGTTAGATCGACATAGGACACAACCCTAAGACCATGAAAATGATATTAACATAAATATCCACGAGCATGTGTTACCTAGAGTAACAAAGAGATGAGACTAGAGGGTTGTGTCAGAAGAGACATACGATGGATTTAGAGGGACCTCATGCATATTGTATGTTCATAAGCATAGGGCTACTTCCCCTAGAGATGATGAGTGCGAACGCGCACCTTATGATGAGCGCGAATGCGCATAGGTGCTAAAACACACAGATGAGGGTGTTCATGAGGCGCATGACACTATGGGGTTCCGCTGACCTCCGAACGTCGCTACAGATTAGCTTGACAAGAGGGTCAAGGGGGTGTGCGAGCGCCTTGGGGATTCACACTCGCACGTGTGAGTTGTGTGTAAGGAAGTACTACATATCCAATTTGTCCGGGACTGGAGGCCACCTCTAAGATGATTAGAGATAGGTCCCTAATTCATGATTGCATGTGTTTGCATTAGCATGGCCCCTATAGTGGGGTCACTTACTGAGTATTTCTTTGAAGTATTCAGGCCGTATGCCATATTGTTTTTCAGGTAAAGGCAAGGCTCCCATGTACGGTTGACGGTGGCATCGTGAACAGAGACTGTGGCGCGTGCATAGGATAGTTGCATATTTAAAATTCCTAGTCTTGGTTAGGATAGGGCGTTTGCATTTCACTCATTTATATTATTTAATTTGTAATCGTTTTTTTTTTCTTTTTGAACTCCAGCATGATGTTTGAAACACGTAAGTCCGGCAGTGTTTTCCAATGTTTGAACGTATTCTGAAGTTTTAAATTTTTCCGCTAATAAAGATGAGCATTCCTAGATTTTTATTCTGCATTAGAGATGAGCATGAGACGTTAGTGGCGACTCTAGATATGTGGAAATTTAGGGTCGTTACATGAATAGTTGATATAAGATCTACTATCAAGATTTGTTCTTCCATACATTTATATGTAATTCTTGAAAAATACTTGATGAGGTAGAATAGATTCTACTGGTTGACACTAGAAAATCAATCTGGGTGTAGTGGGACACATTAAGATGTTAAGTAAAAATTGTTAGGTTGAATATGGTGTTTTTAGAAACCACGAGAGAAATTCAATTTCTCAAACTTTATTAGTAAGTAGTCACTAATAGTTCATAGGGTAGGAATTACTTTCAACTATTAAAGTTTAGATTTTCAAAATTGTTTGAAAATATGTTTAGATTAAATGAAGTACAATTAGTATACGTTAAAATGTTAACACTTACTATACCTTCAAAATATTGAGATATTCATGATTAGAGAATCAAGAATAAAAAGACAAATTGTTTTCTCCTAAAGGATGATACTTGTCTTTGGCCATCAATTTGATTAACATCAAATGGAATAAAATGAAAAGACTAGTAAAAGGTAATTCTCTAAACGTTGGAGTTAATTACTTTACGTGTGTGTAGATCTTGCTTTTCTGCCAAGATAATCATTGACTTTTATTGAATAAGGCTACAAGACAAAAGATATTTTTACCAAATGCAACTTAGTCTATTTTTTGATATGTTAAAAAAAATAAAATAAAAGAGACTAAAATTGAAATCCATTTATGTAAATCTATCGAGACATTATGATGAAATCCATTTATGTAAATCTATCAAGACATCATGATCAAATCATAATGATTAGTATGAGAACCTTGTGTACTAAAATTAGTTGATAGAAAGTTGAATTGATTTCCAACTCTAAGCATGATACAATTTTGTAAAATTTTGATGTAAGAGGAGAAAACAAGATTATATTAGATATAGTCATGTATTTTTAAAAAAAAAAATTAGGTTATTACCAAACTCTTGTTAGGATATGAAATAGGAATTGCATAGGGGACATGATTGCCTTCAAAATTGTCTATGAGACAATTGTTAGGATTATGGGAATGTAGTAAACTTAGTTTACAACACTTCATTAATTGTAATCAAGCATATATGCTGAGACAAATATGTACAAAATCATGCCTAAGTGTAGGCTACTTCAAAAGAGAAACAAAATAGTTTTTGTTTAATTCTAAATAGAAAAAGATATTTGTATGGCAAATGTAATTTTCTAAAGGATCTTTGATAAGGTGAGATAGTGTTAATTAAATAGTTCCAAGGAAAGCCGTTGAGCATTATTGGGAGTGAGTACCATATTCACTACTTTAAGAATGATCCTGGGTTTATAAGTGAGGAATGCTATCTTCATCGGTATGAAGCCTTTTGGGAAGCCCAAAGAAAAGCCATAAGAGTTTATGCTCAAAGTGGACAATATCATACCATTGTGGAGAGTCGTGATTCCTAACATGGTATTAGAGCCATGCCCTAAACTTATCTATGTCAATAGAATCTTCAAATATCAAACAAAGAATTGTGAGCCTCGAAGGTGTAGTCAAAAGTGACTAAAGTGTCGAACAAAGGGTGTACTTTGTTTGAGGGCTCTAGAGAAAGGAGTCGAGCCTCGATTATGCTCAACATCTCTAGAGAATTCTCGAAACTCTTCTTCTCCAATTCATTTTGGATTTTCTTTCAAGAGGCTCCCACAAGCCTTACCCTTGTGTTCAAGTCATAGTAAGGAATATCTTGTGGAATGTTGAAAAACCTTTGAGGAAGATCTCGTGGTCAAGAGGCTCCCACAAGCGACCTTGTGTTCGCGTCATAGCAAGGAAAATCTCGTGGAATGTTGAAAAACCTTTGAGGAAGATCTCGTGGTCAAGAGGCTCCCACAACAACCTTGTGTTCGAGTCATAGCAAGGAAGATCTCGTGGAATGTTGAAAAACCTTTGAGGAAGATCTTGTGGAATGTTGAAGAACCTTTTCATGGTAGGAATAATTCAAGGAGTCTTCCAAGCTAGGGTTTCTACAAAGGTAGAGTTCAATATCGTATTTATTGCTTTTCTTTTAATTTTTAATAAAATCAAAACGGTTTCCAATGCTTCCGCTACGTGGATGAAGAGTTCATTCCCTTCACAAATATATTCAAGACTTCATGTTGAATAGAGTAAGTTTGGAACCTAAACCAAGTAAGGGCCTAAGAAACGTTGAAAGAAGTACCTCAAGTAACTCTTACTCAAGATATAAGATTCTTCTAAAATAATCTAAAGAATACACTACGAATAACTCACGTTTGTTACTATGTTCGGTAGAGCTTAAGAAGGTCAATGCATGCATGTTATCTAAGGTAATGTGTGAATGATGTATAGGGTTGTGTCATAAGAATGATTTAAAGATTAAAATTATAGAAATCTCAAGCATTTTGTATGTACATATACATTGGATTACTTCTCCAATGATGAGTATAGGCGCCTACACGATGATGATGATCATCATCATAACCCGCATGACACTTAGGGGTATGCTGACCTACGGACGTCACTACAGACAACTAGCTTGACTATGGTGGGTCCAGGGGAGGTGCAAATCGGGATCCACACTCGCATGTGTGGTTCATGTGTAGGGAAGTACTACAAATCCAACTTGTCTAGATTGGAGGCCAGCCCTATGTGGTTTTAACGATAGGTCTCTAGATCATGAGTTGCATGTGTTTGTATTCTCGGACCTCAATAGTGGGGTCACTTATTGAGTATTTCTTAAAATACTCAAGCCGTGTGTTACTTCTATTTAAAGTAAAGGCAAGGCACCCTGCACGACTGACGACGACATCGCAAGTAGATACCATGACACGTGCATGAGATAGTGGTATTATTTTCTTAGTTTTAGGTTAATACATGATGTTTTTGCTTTTAATGTTTTACTTCATTTATTATTATTTTTTTATATTGTTTGAAAGATGCTTTTCGAACATAAAAATCCATGAAAGTGTTTTAAGATGAAGTTTTAAATGTTCAGTTTCACATAAGAGCTAGACTATGATAACGGTTGCGACTATAAGTTAGTAGAAATCTAGGGTCGTTGCATGACCCAAAACTCTAGCAGTAAAATATGAAAGATGACCTCAATGATTAACTTAAAAAGAATTCAAGAGATAACATGAACTCAAGAGTTTTGACAAATATAATGTCATTATTGACTCAGCTCATGAAAATGATTTGTTACACGAATAAGATATATTTACTTTATGGTTATTGATTCTAGGCATGTCATAAATATGGAGTGTTATCGGTATGCATTACCCTAAGGTTAGCTCATGAGATTATGGTAAGATTTGCTAGCCTAAGGATATGAACAAGATAGGAATAAAATAGGAAAATTATAACCCAAACTTTAAGACTTAATAATCTACCCAACACATAATTTTTTTTTTTTTATTATATATAGTTGAAATTCTTCTATTTTTAATTGAATAATTTTTATTAAAAAAAAAAGCAAATAATACTTTTAGGCAATAATATAATATAATATTCTACCCATTAATTTCTAAAACTTTAAAATTCTTAAAAAAAAAAAAGAAAAAAAAGAAAAAAACTTTAACATGGTGGCTAGAAATATATAATATAATATAATATAATCAACCCTGGCATATTAGGAACCATTTATATAAAAAATTTCTCTTCATTTTCTTGTTCTTTTTCCTTCTATCATATTCTAATTCTTCCTTATTGACTCCCTACAAAATAATTTATTTTTTTTACATTTTTAAAAATGGGCCTACACTACCTCCCCTAAAACTCATTCTTGATTAAAATTTAAAGTTCAATTATTATATTGTTTTCGTTCAAATATTGATTTAAGAAAAACATACAAGGTTAGGTTTCGAAACTCAATTGATTAGAGCGTTGATCTTATGAGCCGAAGGTCACGAGTTTGAACTCCGCCGAAACCAAAGAGTTAGAACCAAACACAATCAATAGAGTGATGAAAATGATTTTATGGAAAGGCTACAAATTGTATTATATGAGTAGCTATCCACTAAGGTCTTTTATTATGGTTGCTATAATAAATTGTATATATATGAGTAGCTATCCACTAAGGTCCTTTTATTATGGTTGCTATAACTATATAAATGTTTGCGTATGAGAAGTTAATAGGGAATATCTATCTTACTTATTATTTTTAATACGCACCCAATATTAAAAATAGTCTGAAGGTAAGTTCATTGTTGTGGAACAGTTTTAGGTTTTGTAATTAGACCAAAATGTTTTAGGAAGAAACTTTACACTTTGGTAAGAAAATAAAAAAAGAAAAGTTAATCGTAGATCGAAGTTTCGATTGAGCCTAAAAAATTGTTAGTTTTCAAATTTTAGTCAAACTTTGAAGTAGTTTATTTCTTTCCATAGTTAACAAAATAGAATAAAATTAAGTTTTTTTCATTGTTATTAATACTCTTCAACTTCGATGAAAGTACTGAAGTGAATCGAGTCACAACCTGATTATTTAGAATGCTTGAAGCACGGATTGTGACTGGGGTTGACTCGGTGGATATAGAATGACGGTAAAAAATTTCACTATACAAAACAAGAAGTATTTAAAACATAATATACATATATATTTACACTATATCAAAATAGAGCTCATACATAAGTAGTTTTAAATACAAAATATAGAACAAAGAAAAAAGCAAAACAAAAAGAAGGTTAGAGGTTATTGTGAGGCTTGTCTATGTCATCTCTTCCAGAGTCCGTCCCCATCCTTGACTAGCTTCTTGTATCGAAAAAGTATTAAAAACATGGAGTGAGTATAAAGACTCGGTAAGTTATTTACTTATCGACTTTTAATCATGTCCTTTGTATGCTAGGGTACCACACTATTTTAAGACTTGTTCTTATTCTTGTTCTAAGAACTTAGCCCCAAGGTTCTATACTTGAGTTCTAAGTTGTTGTCATGATCTAGTCAAATGACTTTGGTCTTGTATTCGGAGGTCGTAATCTTGGTTTTGATCTAAAGGCTCTTGGTTCTTAGAGATGAGAACTTGGATTTTGATCCATGTTCTAGTTTTTATATTTGTTCTTGACCTTAGTCTTCTTCTTGGTTCTTTCTTTAATTCTTTTTCTATTCCCTAAAACACTCCCCTAGAATTTACAGTATGAGCCATGAACCTAACAACCTAGGTCTAAGGGCACATCTATTCAAAGTAACAGAGTCTGTACTTATATCCAAAATTTCTTGCATTCTAAGTGACGTAGGTTCAACATACATCCAAGGTTTCATGTGTTGTCTCCTATATAATCTGAAAGCTATGCCCAATGCTTATTACATTCCAAGTGGTGCAGTTTGAAATCTGTCTCCAAGGCTTCTTACTTCGATGTAGTTTGAAAACCTATGCCCAAGACTTCTCATGTTCCAAGTGACATAGTCTGAATACCTACACCCTGTTAGAAATCAAGATCCTCCATAATGGTATGAAATTGTCAACTTTTGGCATAAAATTTCATGGACTTGCTTTTGGTTTCTCCAAGAGGACTTATACTGTAACGACCCGACTTATCCTGGCGGTAGCGGCCAGGGTCGTTATGAAAGATAATGCGATTTATTTGGAAAAATGATGAAAATCATGCAGAATTTTATTAGAAATCACGTGCGGGGTACCCCTTTAAAATTTGGCAAAACAATGCCGCCTAAAGCTATTTAAAACAAAGAGGAAATTTAAATCAAAGGAAGTCTGACGTGGCCGCCTAGTTCCCACAAACTAGGCATCCACAGCATAGCTTAAATGACACAAAGGAGCGGAAACATCTCTCCCACAAAAATGAGACTACAAGAAAAACATAAAAATCCTTGAATCGCCCCGTGACTGACTTTGGCATCCTACTCGTCACCACCGTGCCACAGCTTCGCCTGAAAATCATTTTAAAAAAACAACAGGGTAAGTATAAAAATACTGAGTAAGGAACTCCCCTATTGGGGGTCAACATATGAATCGTCATAAGACGATCAGCCAAAACACGCAGTAGATGATTATTGCCACCACCACCTCAACGCCACTTTCAATCCTTAAAGTGGTTATTTTTAGTTGGTTACCCAAAACACACAGTGTGTAACCATTACCATGAGGACCTCACCTCCATATTTCCTCTCATTGACTATCAACGGCTAGTTACCCGATTCACACAGCGTGTAACCATTACTGGATAGTCTTTTCTAGAATCACCCCAAAGGTGACTAGTGGTGGCTAGTTACCCGAAACACATGGCGAGTAACTATTACCACAACCCTTACTCATGGCTACCTACAATCACATTATGTCGGCAATAGACACATATCGTCAGGCTGCCCAACCTAACCATATTACTCTATGATCCGAATACACAACATTCCGATTACACAACCATCCGATTTCACAACCATTCGATTACACAACCATCAGAATATACGACAATCAAAATATACGACAATCAGAATACATAGCAATCAGGATACATGTCAACCAGGTTACATAATATTACACACAGAGATCAGATTGTTCCTGGCAAACGGATTACCCAGCACCTAGCCCACAAACGATTTTGTTCGACCCATTTTCAAAAAAACAAAACGTTTATTTTCAACCGGCGAGTCCCTTACCTGAGGAGTTGCGTTCTTGGCCTTTCCTAATCAACGACGATCCAACTCCCATCAAATTGAGCCTTCCTCCTACGTAGGCGTTGAACCTTTGCTACGTCTAACCCTCTTGAGGTCGGTTTTGGCAACGACGATGTCGTTCCCTTGCGGCGGCGATATGATGCTGGGCGGATGTTTTCTAATATGGGAATGGGGCGCGGAACGGTGTGGAAATAATCGGCTGCAGAGCCGAACGGTTGGGTTGCCGTGGCTAAAGGGAGAAATGTGAAACAAAAAAAGATAAGAGAAGGAAGGGTGGCGGCTGTGGTTTATTTATTTATTTATTATTATTATTATTATTATTATTATTATTTTGTTATTGGGTCATGGGCCCAAAACGTGGGCCTTACATATACCAATGGAGATGTATTTCTGATTTATAAATCCATGATCATCCTCTCGATTAGCCAATGTGAAACTTCCTCCCAAAAATCTTAAATAATTCTCTCATCGATCAAAGTACACCATAGAACCTCCTTTGAGGCCTATGGAATCCTCGAATAACCTCCCCTTAATCGAGGCTCAACTCATTCTCTGGAGCCCTCGAACAAAGTACACCCTTTGTTCGACACTTGAGTCACTTTTGACTACACCTTCGAGGCTCACAATTTCTTTGTTCGACACTTGAAGATTCTATTGACATTGCTAAATTAAGAGCATGACTCTGATACCATGTTAGAAATCACGACCCTCCACAATGGTATGATATTGTCCACATTGAGCAAAAGCTTTTATAGTTTTGCTTTTGGTTTCCCCAACATAACAATGGAGATGTATTTCTTAACTCATGATCATTCCCTTAATTAACTAATGTGAGACTCCCTCCCAACAATCCTTAACACACCCAATGTTTCATATATTCCAAGCGGCGTAATCTGAAACTTGAATCCAAGACTTCTTATGTTCCAAGTGATGTAGTCTAAAGACCTACAAACAAAGATTATGTTCCAAGCGATGTAGTAATAGTCATGAACATATTGTACCAGGGGAGTTTTAGGGGTTTCTTGAGTTTCTTAGTTTGAGAACCTTGATCCTCAATTCTTGAGTTGTACCTCGTATTCTTCTTGTCTTAATGGATATAGGGCTTGTGTTGGTCTTTTACTTGGTTCTTGTACTTAGAGCATTCTCTTAGTTTCTTGGGTCTTTTAGTTCTTATTATTGAGGCACAAGTCATATCTTAAACTACTCATAAATCATGAACTCAGAATAGTAACATGAGTAAATGATTCAAAGTATCATAAAGTCATAACATGTTTCTTAAAAATTCTAGAAAGGTCTTTAATTTTGGTTATGAGTCATTAGGGATATTCCTTTAAGCCTTTAACTTATATCCCTAACTTTGTTTAATATCTAAAATTTTTCAAAAAGAGCTTGATACATTGAACATGTCCTTATAACCTTGTAAATAGACCTCTTAAGCCATTTGTAGAATTTTTGGGCCTTGAAATATCTTAAAGTAATTAGGGGCACTTTAGTCATTTAATCACTAAGCCCTATTGTAAAATTTTATGACGGTTAGTCATTTGGTTCTTGAACTAATTTAAACCATGTAGGAGTATTTTGGTCATTTTGCAGTATTTCTTGGTTTGGCTACTTATCCTTATTCATTGGCCACAAAACTTTATGTACATCCTTAATATTTCATAAAATGCTTAATTTGGGCTCTTAACTAATGGTTCTTAGTATTTTTGTTTCATATTCCCATAATCTATACTTAACTCAAACTTCATGCTAGAATTCAAATGATTCGTACAAGTATTTCTTAAGAAAAGTTCATGACTGGCTACTTACCTCATCGTCGTTGTTCGGGACTTCCGTTCTCAAGTTTCTAATGGAATCACTAAGAAAAATTAAGGGAGGGTTTCATGCAATTCATCAAACATATCGTGTAGTCTGGAAATAGGGTGTTGATACTTTACCATGATTATATTGATGGCTCTACAATCCACACATATGCACCAAGTTTCATCTTTCTTTGGCACCAATAAGATTGATGCAGAACATGGACTCAAACTTACTTGTATATACCCTTTTTCATTTTGATGGAACCTATTAACACATTTTGAGTAGTAAAAAAGTCATTTTTCTAATTTATGCGGAATTTTCTGGATTTTTAATTTCTTACTAGAAGGAATCTCAAGATGGCCAAGAAGAAGGAAACAAGGACGAAGAATGTTTAGAAAAATTTTGAGTTTTTAAAGAAAAATAATAAAATATTACCAAAATACCTCTAAAATTATAGATAATTAAGGATATGCCATTAGGCTCAAAATCAGAACCTCCACCTTGACCTCCTACACAAAATTCATCGAATCTCAAGATCCAATTATTGGATTTCCTCCAAAATTGGACACAATCTAGAACGTTCACAAATCACCAAATCCAACGGTTAGAATTCGAATTGGAAGTATGTAGCTCGCTAATCGGAGAGGATATTTCTGATGAATTTTTCAAAAAATTTAATCTCCAAGTCACGTCGATGGAAGCTTCCCCTATAAAGTCTGAAGTTGGGGCAATAATATGGAACAAGAATCGAGGAAGGTCGAGCTCCCAATCATAAGCAATAAGCGTTTAGTTTGTAGGTATCCTACTCTCTAATTTGTTCCAAATACGAGAGCAATTGTCCACCATTTTCCTTCAAATTTGTTCATACAGTTTCTAAACAATATTACCCACAAGTTTCATGAAGAAATCGAGTGCTAAAAGTACCTAGAATCCGCTCCTCCCCTCCCCCTCGCCCCCGTTCAATCCGCCATTGAAGAGCTTCAAGAAAATCATGAAAATTTAATCCGATGATACACGATAATTTCTCGTGCAAGGAAAATCTCAACCTGTTCAGCCGCTAGGAGGATTGATTCCATAGAAGAATATGAAGAGAAATAATCTCAGAGACATGGGGAATGGAAGGAAATCAGTTTGAGTGAAGAAGTATAGATTTCCTATTTATGGTCACTTTTCCTTCAAATGGATGATTAATTTAGCTTGAGAGGAAGTAACTTTAGTAAAGGAATGGAGAGCTCAAATGTTATAGAACAAGCTACCCAAGAGATCCATTTTCTGGGTTTTGGGTGAATTGCAGACCGAGAACAATTTCTCAAAATTAAAGTTCTAGACTCAAAGTCGTTCATCCAAATCAATTCCTTTAGCTCGAGTGAAGGATAAGGTAGAGGTTCCATGAATAAATCAAGCCTTGAAAACCCCTAAAATTGGTTGTCCAATAAGAAATTCTTTGTTTTTGATTCGGCGAGAACATTGATTTTAAACGAACTTTGGAGGCGAATATCTTGGGCTACAATCAACGAGAAGGTATGAAATCAATCCCTAGTTATTCCTTATAACACCTTTAAGTTTCATGATGAAATCGAGGGGAGAAATGCTAAAAATAGAGTTGTGGAAGGCGAGTTTCAGACATTGACACAAAGGACGTGTGCGTATTATTCCTTATCCAAAGGAAGAAGACGATGACGTGGCCGATTCAATTGAACCGGCCATGTCAACCCAAAATCCCTTCCCTCGATTTTTCTCTATTTTAACCCTCCTTCAAGAATGATTCTTATGAAATTTTATTTTATGATTCTAGAAACTAGACACAATAAGAAGTTTGTGGAAGAAAATTTGAGGTAAGTCGAATAAAGTAAGCTCAAGAACATTGGTCTTGAATGTCGACAACGAGGTAAGTAGCCACCTTGAAATTTTCTTAAGAAATGCATGTAGGAATCGCTTGGATTTCTATATGAACTCTAAACCAAGTATGAATTAAGGATATATGAAAGAAAAACTCAAAGAATCATGATTTAAGACCTTGAACTAATCAAATTGCTCAAGATTTAAGTAACGTTAAAATAACCCACTAAATGAAGTCTACTGTCTATTAAATTTTAATGCTGAGCTTGTTTTAATGAGATTATGTATGAAATTTAATGTCATTGGATAAGGGCAAGTAAGTAAACCCAGAAATGTTGTAAAATGACTCTAATGCCCCCAAGGTAATTTACATTCAGTTCATGACCTAGATGACCTCCAAATGCAATGAAACTCTTTAATAGATCTTATTTTATGATGTTTGATGATGTTGTTTGAAAGCGTTTGGAACACATTAAGTAGCAAAACCAAGAATTAGGGGTAAAATGACCAAAATGCCCCTAAGACTACTTCTGATATTTCAAGGTTTGTACATGCTCCAAATGACCTATTACTTTCTATAAGGTCTATTCTTAAGGACATGAAGATATGTTTGATACTTCAAGTTGATTAAAGCAAGTTTGGAACTTAAACCAAGTTAGGACCCGAGAAACACCTAAAGGAAAAACCTCAAGACTCAAGACTCTTTTAGAACCCCCTAAAGAATTCATTATGACTCTATGACTTTCTAGAATAACTCATGCTTGGTATTATGGTGCCTATGTTTATTAATTCATGATACAACTTATGCCACGAGGAACTATGAACCTTAGAAATTTACAAGATTGAGAACCAAGAACAATACATTTACGACTACCATGGTAAGAAGAATGCTAGGTAATACTCAAGGATAAGGAACCAAGGTCCTAAAACTCAGAAACTCAAGAAAGCTCTTAAGACCTCCCACGATACAACATATTCATGACTCAGACTATACTGTTTGGAACGTATGAAGCCTTGAACCTAGGTATTTAGACTATGCCACTTGAAATGTATGAAGTCTTGGACATAGGTATTTAGGTTGTATCACAGGGCAAACCTTAAGATGCGGGTTCAAACTATATCGCTTGGAACGCATGAAGCCATGGATGTAGGTTAAGACTGTGTCCTTGAAACGAATGAAGTTTTGGATACAAGTTGTTAGGTTCATGACCAATGCCATAAATCATAGGGGAAGTATCTTATTGAACGAACCAAGAACAGAACAAGAACGTAGAAAGTACCAAGAACAAGACAAAGATCAAGGACTAGAACATGGATCAAGATCCAAGTTCTAAGACCAAGAACAAAGAACTAAGAACCATAGTACTAAGGCCCTTAGATTAGAACCAAGGTTTATGGATTCAAGGACCAAGGTCCTCAGGATAGATCATGATAGGAACCCACACGTAAAGAACAAGAACTAAAGGGTCTAAGTACTTATAATAAAAACAAGAACATGAAAAGAAAGCGTGTGGTGCCCTAGCATATCAAGAACACGATTAAGAGCCTACTACTATTTAGTCTTTGTACTCATTCCTTATTTTTCATGTTTTTCAGGTAATAAGGAGTTGGTAAAGGTCGAAGTGGACTTTGGAGTAGGTGCCATGGACAAGCCTCACCTATCGTCCTCAACCTTTCTATTTAAAAATGTTTTGTATTGGTTCCTTATTTTGTGTTTAACTTTTGTGTTGTATTGTAAAAAATTATGTATGAACTTTATTTTGATATAATATAAATAGAATGTATATTATGTTTTAAATTTTCTTTGTTTTATTTCGTGAAAAATTTGTCCGTCTTTTTGGAGTCATCGAGTCCGCCCGACATATTAGAACTCAATATAACATGCCTCACCGTACATTGAATCTAGTGGTAGGATTTTTAGAATAGTAGAGAAACTAACATCTTCTACTAAGCAAATATTTCACTAAAATCTTAATAAACCTAATGAAACATATAGCAAAGATGAGCTTACATTTAAAAGAGTTTTAATGGAAGGAAAAATCTCATTTTTAAGAATTTGAGAAACATATGCATATCTTCCATCATCTTAACATTCTAAATTTAAGATTTCAAAAATTAATTTACAATTTTCAATCCCAACTAAATACAATTAATTAACATAACACATGAAAAAAGCAAACAAAGAATAATAGGTTTTGATGTATAAAAAAGTCAAATCCAATGAAAAATATAGATAAAAAAAGAATACGAAGTAGAAACGGTAAAAAAAAAAGTATGAAAATACATTTTGTTCATAAAGAAGCTTAAACTAAACTCTTGGTTCAACGGGGCATGAAAAATCATAGCATTTTCATTAATGTGTTTGACTTTTTCATTCTACAATAGGACCATAAAACCAGACAACACAATATCGTCAACAATTCTTCGCCATACAGGGTTGCCTTGCCTTTACTTGAATAGAAGTAGCACACAACTTTAGTATTTTAAGAAATACTCAGTAAGTAAGTCCACTATTGAAGTTAGAGAATGCAAACACATGTAACTCATGATCTAAAGACCTATCATTAAAATCATCGTAGAGGTGCCCTGAAATAGAAGTAACACACGACTTGGGTCTTAAAATTCATGCGTTCCAAACCGCATAGCCTGAATACTTAAGCTCAAGGCTTCATGCACTCCAAGCAGCGTAGTCTAAATCGTGAGCATGTTGTACCATGAGAGGTTTTAGGAGGTTCTTGATTCTTGACTAAGGTAATTTACTCTCTTCTTGTTCCATCATGGCCCTAGATTACTCCCCATGATAAATCATAAAGGTCACGTGATCGGTGCATACTTGAACATGGCATCCTGCAAATCTTTGGTACCCAGAACATGGTGCAGGACATATCATCTAGGTGAGGGAAACATGACGCCAAACATGACATCCTGCAAGGAAAACATGGTGTTGGGCATCCCACCTAGAAGAGGAAACTTTAGCCTCTGAAAGCACTGCGTGATGGGAGGTCATGAGTCATTTTGGACATGATTAGAGTATTTCCTAGCATTCTTGAGTTTCTAAGTATGAGGACCTTGATCTCTTATCCTTAAGTGGTACCTACCATTATTCTTACTTTGGTAGTTGTAGAGCTTGTGTGGTATTGTTCTTGATTCTCAATCTTGTAAATTTTTAAGGTTCATAATTCCTTGGGGCATAAGTTGTAACATGCATTTGTAAACATATGAACCCATCATAATAACAAGCATGAGTCGTTCTAGAAAGTCATAAATTCATAATGAATTCCTTAAAGGGTTCTAGAAGGATCCTGAGTCTTTGATGGGCTTTCTTTTATGCATTTCTTAGGTTCTATCTTGGTTTAGGTTTCAAACTTGCTCCAATCAACTTGAAATCTTGAACTTATCCTTATGTTCTTTAGAATAGGCCATATAGAAAATAGTAGGTCATTTGGAGCACGTCCAGACCTTGAAATATCATAATTAGTTTTAGGAAAATTTTGGTCATTTTGTCCCTAATTCTTGGTTTTGC
Source organism: Cucurbita moschata (assembly GCF_002738365.1). Classification (NCBI taxonomy): domain Eukaryota; kingdom Viridiplantae; phylum Streptophyta; class Magnoliopsida; order Cucurbitales; family Cucurbitaceae; genus Cucurbita; species Cucurbita moschata. Next base: position 761,859 of record NW_019268573.1, read on the forward strand.
TACTTAACGTGTTCCAATGAAGGTTCAGGGCCTTAACTCACGGTTCTTTGGGTGTTTCTTTCATATAACCTTAATTCATACTTGGTTTAGGGTTCATATTGAAATCCAAGTGATTCCTACTAGTATATCTTAAGAAAAGTCCAAGGTGGCTACTTACCTCATCGTTGACATTCGAGACTTTCGTTCTTGAGCTTCCGATATCCGAATTACCTCAATTTTTCTTTCCCAAACTCCTTAATGTGTCTAGTTTCTTGAACCTTAAAATTTTTCATGCCAACCAATCTAGAAAAAGGGTTAAAGTTAAGAAAAACTAAGGGAAGATTGAATTTTGGGTTGACATGGCCGGTTCAGTTGAACCGACAACGTCATCATTTTCTTCCTCTGGATGGGAAGAAGATGCGCACGTCCTTTGGCCGCCGTCTAAAAATGTGGTTTGCCAGCTCCGATCACTTCATTTCTCTCCTTGATTGTCTCATGAAACTTTAAAATGGCATTATAAAGAAGAGTTAGGGATGGAGTCATACCTTCTCGTTGATTGTAACTTAAGAAATTCATTTCCAAAGTTTGTCCAAAAATTGACTTCTCGCCGGAGATAAAACGGGGGATTTCTTATTGGGTAGTCGATTCTAGGGGTTTTCAAGGCCTGATTTCTTCATGAAACCTCTTCCTTATTCTTCCCTCAAGCCAAAAGAATTGGTTTGGAGGAACGACTTTGAGTGTGGAACCTTAATTTTGAGAAATTGTTCTCGGCGGTAAGTTTCCCGAAACACAAGATTTTCGTTCTCTTGGGCAGACTATTCTACGACGTTTCAACTCTCGATTCCTTCATCAAAGTTACTCAACTTGATCCTTTGAAACTTAAAAAATTCTCAATTTGAAGGAAAAGGGATCGTCTATAAGAATTCAACATTTACTCCTAATTTGAGCTTGAAATTGATGTCCTTCAATTGGGCACAGTCCGAAGGTTATTTCTCTTTATGCTCTGCTATGAAAACATTCCTTGGAGGTGCAGAAAATGATTGAGATTGTTCTTGCTCTACGAATTGTCGTGTATCCTCGGATTAGATTTTCAAGCTTTCCTTGAAGGTCTTCAATGACGGATTGGATTGGAAAAAGGGTTTCTAGGCATTTTCCGCACTCAATTTCTTCATAAAAGTTGTGGGTATTTTTGTTTAGAAACTGTAGGAACAAGTTAGAAGAGAAATGGTGGAATTGCTCTTGAATTTAGAAGAAATTCGAGAGTAGGAGACCCAAAATCTAAATGCTTGTAACTCTCAATTGAGGACTCGATTAAGCTCACTTCTTACTCCAATTAGTTGGCTCTGATCCATTATTTATAGATGGATGATCCACCACTCTTGAAATGTCTAGAATCACCATAATTCCATTCTTGGGCTTCCTAGATCTTTTGCAAAAATTATCTGCTCCAATCATAGCCTTACCAACCTTAATTTTGAATCCTAGCCATTGGTTGTCATTTATGAGTGTTCTAGATTATATCCAATTTTGGAGGAGATCCAACCTTTGAGATTAGAGATTTGACAAATTTTGTGTAGATAGTCACGGTTGATAATATGATTCTTGCTACAATGGCAGTTTCGTAATTATCCATCTCTTCAGAGGTAATTTGATAATTTGCTATTTTCTTAATATTTTAATTATTTTCCTAGAAAAATCCAATAATTTTCTAAAAATTCTTGGTTCTTTTGGGCCATTTTTCCCTTTCTTCTCATCTTGAAATTCCTTCTAGATAAGGAATTAAAATATGAAAAGTTCCTTAAAAATTGAAAAAAATTACATTTTCGTACTTTTGCTTACTTTTTTTCTTTTTCCTTTTCAATCCTTTTCTAAAGGTCTTAGCTCCTTAAAATTATTTGTTAGGGTATAAGAATAATTTGATTAAGACCTTTGTATGTGCTTAATCCTTTAATTTCTTTTCTTGGGTACTTTGAGTCATATATGGGTGGCTTATTCTCATCGGAGCTAATTCTCTTCATTTTTGGGGTATTACAAGAAGTATCTCGATGTATATGAACACACAAAATGCATGAGGTCTCTATAGTTTTCATCTTTAAATCATCTTTATGACACAATTCTATACATTGTTCATACATTAGTCTAAGTAACATGCACACATTAACCTTCATACATTCATCACATTAACATTAACTAGGGTTGTGTCTTTGAAAACTCGTCATCAGAGTACTATCATGAAATTTAATACATGCACATTGTCTTAATATGAAACATCATCATATTAAGTCATTTCATCATAAATATCTTACATCATCTTGTTATCATGCATCATCATCATGTACATCATTACATCATCATCATTTACATCATTACATCATCATATAACATCTTCACATCATCATTTAACGTCATCATATCATCATATAGCATCATATCATCATATAACATTATCACATCATCATGTCATCATATAACATCATCACATCATTATTTAACATTATTACATCATTATATAATATCATCACATCATCATTTAACGTCAATACGTCATCATTAACGTCATCACATCATCATATAACATCACTATGTCATCATATAACGTCATCACGTCATCATATAACGTCATCACATCATCATATAATATGACATCATATAACATCATGACATCATCATATAACGCCATCACATCATCATATAACGTCATCACATCATTAGATAACATCACCACATCATCATATAATATAAAGTATAAATGACACGTGCAAGGACCACAGAGCAAGTGTTGTCATACATAAGAAAAGTCTTCGAATCGAGTCAATAGTAAGGTCACTTATCTTATTAGCTTAAGCTGGTGTCACCAATTTATCTTTAATGAAAGTACAATTTTTTCATTTAAATCGAAGTCAACCTATGTGAGCCCACGGCATAAATTTATTTTTTGATAATTTTATTGTTAAAACTCTATTCACCCCTCTATGGTTGCCATATCGATCCAACAAATGGAGATGTGGGAAATCGGTTACCATTTTTTTTCCTTATTTTTTAATTTTATTATCATTTTTTTTGTACGCTTGTTACACTTTTGGGCATGTAGCAACTTATTTACCATGATATTTATTTTATCCTAGGTATATTTTTGGAACATGGTTTATAAATGAAGCTAAGTTTGTACGTTATATCATGGAGTAGCATTACAACTCATTAGTTTTAACTCCGGTAAACGTTAAAGGGCAACCTAACGTGATCCCATGGGAATGAAAACTTAATAGTATCTTGGTAACCTCCTTTAAAGGTCGTATATTAAGTTCCACATTACCTAAGTGTCTTAAAAGTCATAAAACGGGGTTATTTTTTGTGAAGGGCATTATGACATTTTACATCTCTACTCGGTTTACCATCTTAGGCATATCCAATGGCTACCAAATTTCACACGTGACTTTAACACACCATAATATGACAAGTATTAAAATTTCATAAGAAGCAGAATTCGTTTAGGAGGTCAATTTAATGTTATGAAATTTCTCCAAGAACAATATATCGTTGGGAACTTCACGGCACCTTAGATACTCAGGTAGCAGTAGAAACTATGCTCCAACTTCCTAGAGCCAAGAGTAAAGTCCGTGGATATCTACTAGGTTAAGAATGCAATGAGAGTCTACAAGTAGGTTGCTTAATGAATATATTTATATGCTCACCCCTTTCCTCTTTCTTTTTTCTAGATGTTTGTTGGCTGCTGGAAAAGGTGGAGGAAGGTTCGAGAGCTAAGTGGTCACAGAGGGAGTTGTTCCGGAGTGTTCGTCCTTACTATTTCAATCTTTTGTATTTTTATTTGCATTTGTATCTTAAATCAATTTTTTCCTTTTCTAATAAACTCAAACACTCTTCTATAATTGGATTATATTTTGGTAATTTTGTCTTTATTTCTATTTAAATTTTATTGGGTATTCATCTTATGTTTTTGTAACAACCTAAAATAATGATAATATGTATTTTGTACGTATGTGTTGTGTGTTTAATAATAATAATAATAATAATAATAATAATAATAATAATAATAAAATGAAATAAATAAATAAATTAATTAATTAATTAATTAAAAAAAAAAAAAAAAAAAAACGAAGCAGCTGCGTCAAGCAGCTGCTGTAAAGGAGGTTGAGGGGCGGCGGACGCGTAGCTGGAAGCGTGGGATGGATGAGTGGATGATTAGGGGATTGTGGAGGCGTATTAGAGCCTGATTAGGCTTTAAAAAGGGAAGAAAAACAAAGAACGGAGATGGAGAGAAACCCAAAAAACAGAGGAGGAAATTTTTGGAGAATTCGAGTTTTTGGTTGCTTAAAATTGGACATCAATCGAGGGTAAAGGAAGAGGGGTTGTTGCTGAGGAATCTTTTGAGGAAAGAACACGGCCCCGAGCTGAAGCGGACGGTAATTCGAAGGTAACGGAAAAACCCACATCACCGAACCTTTAAATCTCGATATCTTGATTTATACTGCATGATAAGTTATGAAATAAGGCTGGTTAGAACCGTAGTTAGAGGATCTATAAAGTTGTAGAAGAAATCAGGACGAAATTCGGGCTGTAGAGATGAAATTTTTGCTTCGGGACACAACCGGTATTAAAGGAAAAGATTGGGAAAAATTGCAGGGAGAGAGGTTGAAGACGAGCGCGTGAAGGACACGCGAGGCGCGTGGGAGGCTGCGAGTGGAGGTGCGACTGTACGCGGATCAGGCGCGTGAGAAAACGAACCTCCGACCTTGTATTGGCGCGTGAGGGCGCGTGAGAAGGTATTTTGGCTCCCGGTTTGTCCCGTTCGACTCCTTTTGACCTGTCCTACCAAAATTGGTCTATACTTATGTTGAAATTGATAAAATATGATAAAATATAGGTCTAATAGGAAGGAATTGTGTTGAAATACTATTAAACGTACATTCAAGGGGGAGAAAGGAGTTCGAAACCAAGTAAGTAGCGTATCGACCTTTGAACTAGTTCTTAACTTGTTTTACAACATGTGAGTATGTTGTTTACCTGATTAAGAGCTTAATAAGTTATGATGAGCTTTGATGATATTTAGTGTTTATTGTATATTGTGACTGCTTGCCTGTGATGTAAGCGTGATATAAACGATTGTCTGAATGTTCTACGTGTTGATCATGATACATGTATGAAAGCATGTAGTAACTGTGAGTATGTTATGCATGTTAATGGAAAGGTTATGACCTTATTGGTGGTTGAGCTATGGCTTATTTACTGAGTATTCTAATTACTCATCAGAATTATTATAACTTTTCTTTCCACATGTAGATGCTGCAGGCCAGCCGAGGACGAGACCAACGGGTTAGAGACCACTGGGAATCCATGTCTGGGTCTGTTTTGTAATTATGCTTTCGTTGTCAAGAATTTACCTTAGTCGTTTTAAGTTTTTTTAAGTACTGTTTTTCCTTATTAAAATATTTTACTGGATCTTTTTAGAAATATTTTTAATTTTATGATTGGGTATCAGAGTCTCTTAATATTGTCGATAGTAACTCCTGTTAATCGCGTTGGCGATGAGCGGGTGTTACAGTTTTATTTTACTTTTATTTTTATTTGATTCTACATTCATCTTTTTAGTCATGGTCTGAGATTTAAAGCCTTGAAAATTGGGTTGTAATAGAGCGGGGCATCATTGTTTAAGTCCCAAAATCAGTACGAGAACAACTCATATATTTTCCCATATGAAATGTAATGAATTCCATCTCATGATATTATGTTCCCAATTCCATATTTTGTTAAGTCCAAAAAAATGTTAGGATCATATTAAATCGGCTACAAAAGTCATTCTAACTAATGCAAATCAAAGGACAAGTCTTCATAGGCAAGAATTCATAATTCACTCGAGGTGAAGATCAAGTCACATATGATCATCCTATGAAATATTAACCTCGTCAATTCGTGAATTTATAAAGAGAAATTAAATCTTTTTTGGTCCGATTTTATACAAACTCATCATATAGGATACCCGAACTATCATTTTTCCACATAAATGATTTTGATCAAATCATTTGTAACAATTAAAAAGTGGGTCGTATCAATTGTGTGACTAGAATAAGACACTCAACCATATCCATATAAAGATCATTTAGGTTATTACTTGAATATGATTCTCCCCTATGTCATTCACATATTATTTAATATTAATTAATAACCTTAGATTTTTCATGCAATATATAATATTAAATTATAAATAACAAATCAAAATTATTGAATTAAATAACTAATGGCGAGGCTTTAGGGCATAAATTCCAACACTTGTCATGATCCATTTTTTAGGCCTTGAGTCTCAAATCGTGACTAAAAAAAATAAGACAATTATATTAAAAAAAAAAATCAAAATCCAATATAAAAGTGCTAGTCAAGTTTATTACAAATGGTTAACGGGTTTGGAATACAAATTTCAAAGAAAATGTAAAAGACCCCAAAATACACAAATGCACTGATGTTTTAGATGACCTTCTTTGTGCATGCACAGCTCTTGAACACTCCCCCACCTCGACTGACAACTAGTGAACACCTACAAAAAGAAATGAGGAAAGGAGTGACTATAAAAATACAATAAGCAACCTACTTGTACATTCTCATCGCATCCAATCCCTAGTAAGTTACCACAGACTTTTCTCTAGGCTTTAGGAAGTTTGGTTTAATTATACAACTCTTTGAGCTTTTAGAAAGGCCTAAAAGTTTTGAGAATTCTCTTGTTGCTTAAGAACCCACCCTAGGTTTGAAGGTGGTTTACCCATTTATTGAACCGCAAATACACTGGCAGTGAATCTTAGCTTGTGGTGAACTAACTTTATTGTTCTCTTGACTTAGGTAGCTTGCTTTGTTTACACAATGAATGATCCACGCCCTCGGTTGAGGCACTACATCTTATAATGATCTTGAGGGATAATATGGTGTCTGTTAATGTGAACATCATCTATGAAAGGTTAGTTGGTGACCCTCTCATAGAACTATAAAGTCACCCTAGTGTCGAAGGAGTGACATCCATGTGCTAGTCAGCTATTGTGTCAACTTACGTGGTCCAACACACCCTCTTAAGATGGGTTTACAGCCCAATGACCCGATTCAGGAAAACCTTGGCCATTTCTACAAGGTGGGGACACCTTATCTGTTAGGATCGCACAACAAAGGACACACTCGATCAAGATAAACACAACAAAATAGGAGAGAGAAAATTCAAGAGGAATATTGGCTAAAGATTTTATTGATGACTTGAGGTATGTACAACACGAGAGAATAGAGAGAATGAAGAAAGTACATTTGGGAAGCACTATCTAATATTGTATATATAGGGTTTCAATTGAGTAAATATAGATTTAATAGATTTATCCACCTATGAAATATAATCTACCAAATATATCTTTACCAAAATCTTTACGAAATATCATATATATATATATATATATATATATATATATATATATATATATATATATATATATATATATATATATAT
>NW_019268573.1:769339-781422 GCF_002738365.1 Cucurbita moschata
AGATTTTTCATGCAATATATAATATTAAATTATAAATAACAAATCAAAATTATTGAATTAAATAACTAATGGCGAGGCTTTAGGGCATAAATTCCAACACTTGTCATGATCCATTTTTTAGGCCTTGAGTCTCAAATCGTGACTAAAAAAAATAAGACAATTATATTAAAAAAAAAAATCAAAATCCAATATAAAAGTGCTAGTCAAGTTTATTACAAATGGTTAACGGGTTTGGAATACAAATTTCAAAGAAAATGTAAAAGACCCCAAAATACACAAATGCACTGATGTTTTAGATGACCTTCTTTGTGCATGCACAGCTCTTGAACACTCCCCCACCTCGACTGACAACTAGTGAACACCTACAAAAAGAAATGAGGAAAGGAGTGACTATAAAAATACAATAAGCAACCTACTTGTACATTCTCATCGCATCCAATCCCTAGTAAGTTACCACAGACTTTTCTCTAGGCTTTAGGAAGTTTGGTTTAATTATACAACTCTTTGAGCTTTTAGAAAGGCCTAAAAGTTTTGAGAATTCTCTTGTTGCTTAAGAACCCACCCTAGGTTTGAAGGTGGTTTACCCATTTATTGAACCGCAAATACACTGGCAGTGAATCTTAGCTTGTGGTGAACTAACTTTATTGTTCTCTTGACTTAGGTAGCTTGCTTTGTTTACACAATGAATGATCCACGCCCTCGGTTGAGGCACTACATCTTATAATGATCTTGAGGGATAATATGGTGTCTGTTAATGTGAACATCATCTATGAAAGGTTAGTTGGTGACCCTCTCATAGAACTATAAAGTCACCCTAGTGTCGAAGGAGTGACATCCATGTGCTAGTCAGCTATTGTGTCAACTTACGTGGTCCAACACACCCTCTTAAGATGGGTTTACAGCCCAATGACCCGATTCAGGAAAACCTTGGCCATTTCTACAAGGTGGGGACACCTTATCTGTTAGGATCGCACAACAAAGGACACACTCGATCAAGATAAACACAACAAAATAGGAGAGAGAAAATTCAAGAGGAATATTGGCTAAAGATTTTATTGATGACTTGAGGTATGTACAACACGAGAGAATAGAGAGAATGAAGAAAGTACATTTGGGAAGCACTATCTAATATTGTATATATAGGGTTTCAATTGAGTAAATATAGATTTAATAGATTTATCCACCTATGAAATATAATCTACCAAATATATCTTTACCAAAATCTTTACGAAATATCATATATATATATATATATATATATATATATATATATATATATATATATATATATATATATATATATATATATCAGATCTTTTAATATAAACATGCATCAGACTCCATATCCCAACAATCTCCAACTTGGAGACGATTCAGTCAACCAAAAATTTCATTCTCAATCTTCACTCACCATACCAATTGAGGCTTTGCACAACTTCAATGTTCCAACATCAATACATTTTGTCAACATGTTTCCTGGATTCTTTGCACCCTTTATCTTCTCCAAACACATCACCATCTTCCATTAACCTACGAGTGAAATAGTATCACCTTCTATGTTTTGTCTTTGAATGATAGACTGGATTCCTCACCAACTGCATGACACACTAACTATTTACCTAAAGAATCTTCTCGCACTGCTTCTTGCCTAATTCTTCTAGATAATCTGGCATCCATATCATCTTCTTTCCAGCTTCAACTATTGCCATGTACTCAGTCTCAATAGATGAAAGAGAAACGAATTTCTGAAGTCTAGACATCCTATCATCCATGAATTGCTCTCACTTGGTTGTATCCTTGAATTTTAGGATCTCATCAAAGGGCTCTAGTTCCACTTCATTAGTCAGCAACAAATAGTGTAATGAAGGTGAATGAATACCTATTTGGTACTCTGATAGTCCTGGATGATATTTTCAGTACATGCTGAGGTGTCACTTGCTCCACTTCTAGTTCCTTAACAACAGTCTCAGAAGTTTCTTGAGTATCTGCAACAACATTGCCCTGTGAATTGTTCTGCAACTCAACCTCAACTCTCACTTGCTTCGTTGTCGCGGAACCATTCTTCAATTCTCTGACAGTTTTTATGAAGCTAACTCGTTTCTGTTTACTCATAACGTAGTTCTCACAAAGACTCATATCAACAGATTTCAGACCTTCCAAAATTCATTCCGCAACCAACATCTTCATTCCTTTTACGCTCATATGTCAAAGTCTATTGTATCATAGAGTTGAATTTGAAGCACTCTCAGCAACAGCAGCCGTGTTCATACACCATGCAGTGGTGTATAAGGTTTCAGATTTTGTGCCACATGCTACCACCATAGCACCCTTCATAATCTTCCACGAACTCTTGCCAAACTCTGTTGCATAACCTGTGCTGTCCAACTAACCAATAGAGATTAGGTTTCTTAAGACAAGAAATGTATCTAACATCCTTTAATTTCCACTGATTTTCTGCCGGAGTTTTTATGCAGACATCTCAATTTCCTTCAACCTCCAAAGCTTTGTTGTCGGCAAGATACGATTTCTCGAAATTTTCAGACTTGAAATTTCGAAACAGTTCCTTATTTGGAGACGAATGAAAAGATGCACCTGAATCCAAAATTCAGGATTGAATCGAACTGTCCACGCTAAGGACTAGAGCATCCCTAATGTCTTGTCCTTGATGATGTTGAACGCCATGTTTCTGGACAGCGTCAACTAGATCAACCTTCAGACCTGACGATTCTTGAGCTCCACTGCTCAGTAGTCATAGTATCCGACTTCACCACCAACAGGGGTTCGTGAAGATCTTTCTGGTACAAATAATCTTCAATCTACATCTTTCAGGAATTGAAATTGGATTCATCAAACTTCTCAATTTCAATCTTTGAAATTTCCATCTTCACATATCGTGGTGAATCTCGCCTCACATAAATACCAGTTGTTAGGATCTTACAACAACGCACACACTCGATCAAGATGAACACAAAGAAATAGAAGATAAAAATTCAAGGAGGAATATTGGTTGAAGGTTTCATTGATGATTTTAGATATGTGCAACAAGAGAGAATACAGAGAATGAAAAAAGTACATTTTGTGAGCACGGTGTCACGGTCCTACATTATTGCAGATTGTGACACACGGCCTAATGGAGTATATATAGGGTTTCAATTGATTAAATATACATATAATAGATTTAACCCCCTACGAAATATAATCTACCAAATATATCTCTTCTAAATCTTTACGGAATATCTATACCGTATGAAATATCATATATATATATATATATATATATATATATATATACGCACCATATCTTTTACTATAAATAGACATCAGACTTATCCCAATGACCCTATTCAGGAGAGCCCTACCCATTTCCACAAGGTGGGGACACCTAATCGCCTCGACACACTAGCCTGTCTGACCTACGCCTAGCTCCACGGTACTATTTCTTGAGACCTATCGCTTGGTAGGGGCTCTATTTAGTTCTACCTGCATTGCAGATAACACTAATGGGCTATTAGAGAGGATAGAGTGGCATAGACTACCGTTCATACGGGTAACAGCCTGATGAACTACATTAGTCACTCTTAGATGTTGTGGAGGTTTAGGGGTTCTTATGGGCATCTAGGCAATTTAAAGCCCATCATCTTGCATTTTCAAGACATTCGAGACTAGTTCCTTGGGGCTAATTCAATATCTCGGTGCACTTTGGAGGGGATAAATTATGTCATCTTCTCTTGCATATAGTTAGATCTGTCAGCATCCATAAAAAAAGTACTGAAATTTAGAACCACCTTCTATAGAGGAGTTATGTTAGCACCCACCCCTCCGAAACAAATTCTTAAGATTGAGGGAATCGACTACCCAATAAAGGATATCTTGGTTTGAACTCCAGTGAGGATAAGGTTTTTCGTTGAAATTCAGAAGCTTAGAACTTAGGCTATAGTCTAGGAGAAGTTATTAACCAATGTCTAGCTCTTTCTTGCAGCACCATCTTCGGGTCTCATGAAGAAATCAAGGGCAGAAAAGTGAATGCCCCTTTAGGCAAATAAGCAATGACGCATTGTGTCTTCTTCCCTTTGTCTTGGAGAAGAAAATGATTACATGGCTAGTTCTACTGAACGGGCCATGTCAGCCCAAAAAGAATCCCACCTTTAATTTTGATGAGTGATTTGGGCATTAGAAGTTCAAGAACAGATGTCCCAAACAACAACGATGAGGTAAGTGCAGTGTATAATTTTTCTTAAGAAATACTTGAGAAATGAATTTCAGCATGAACTTTGAGTTGAACATGAATTATGAGAATATGAAAAAATAAAAAAAAAACACTAAGAACCCTTAGTTAAGTACCCGAGCCAATCATTTTTCTCAGAAATCAAGTAACATTAAAATTAATTTGTTAAACAAACTCAGTTGCCCATTAAATTTTAATGTTAGGCATAATCATAAAAAGGTGGCTATGATGTTAATTGCGAATAGAAAATAATGTAACCATCACCAATTTGTTATCATTACCTAAAGGTAACTACAACGGTAATAGTGAAATAACCAAGGTGCAATTACCGCCTATTAATTATCAATAACCAAGGTGCAATTACTGCCTATTAATTATCATCACCCTAAAGTTACTATAGTGATAATTGCGAAATAACATACATGTAGCCACCACAATTAGATATCACCAACTAAAGGTGGGTATAACGTTAATACAAAATTTAATCACAGAGAAATAAAGCACGTATAAAATAAATAGTTGTGATTGGTTCTAGCAGGCTTGAACCCACGACCTTTGACTCATAAGACCAATGCTCTAACCAACTAAGGTATGAAATCTTGAAAGTTTTTCTTTAATCAATGATTAAATGAAAAATAATATAATTATAAGATTATAAATAATATGTACGTTAAGAGCTCGTTTCTTATTTACAAACAAATATTTTTTAAATAAATTATAACTTACTCAAGCCATTGAAGCAAATCAATTGAAATGAACTTTAAATTTTAGTCAAGAATCAGTTCTAGGGGGAGATATGTGTAACGTCGAATTTTAAAAAATGTAAAATTTTTATTTTTGGAAAAAATAATTATTTTTAAGGAGTCAAAAAGAAAGAATTTGAACATGTGATAGAAGAAAAAAAAACACTAAAATAAGGATAAAAATTATATATCAATGTTTCTTAATGTGCAATTGTTGTTTGACAAGGTATAAAACTAATTCATTATACATTTATGTTTATTGTATTATATACATATATTTCTAGCCTAAATTTATTTGATTACGTTAATATTTTTTATTTTTTATTTTTAGAATTTGGGTTACGTTGTAATAAATAAAATCTAAATTTTTAGAAAGGATGTGAGTAGAATATTATATTACATTGTTGCCTAAAAATAATTTTTACATTTTTTTAATAATGAAAAATAAAAATTATTCTATAAAATAAGTGATTTCCCACCCCATAAATTTCACTATGGTATAAACTTTCACAGTATTTTCTTTTTTTTTTTTCAATTTCTTTTAGTTTTATTTATTGTGTTATGTTGAATGATAATTTTTTACGTGTCACGAATGGTGGATATGTGTTGAAAGAGGTGTTAGGTTGAGGTGCTATAAAAGATGTAAGGGTGAGTGTCTTGGTGGGTGGGTAAAAAAGAGTAATGGTCCTAGAGAAAGTGTTTGAAGGATATGGAGGAATAATGTGATGATAAGTGCCGGAAGTAAACTTTAGAAGGAGGGTTTAAGCCCCACCCATGTGGTTAAGAGCCATAGATTCTAACCAACTGAGCTATTTCAAGCACACATAGGCTACACGTGTCGACGTTTTGTTGGCGAGCGCAGACCCACAGATGACCTGATCCAAGATCAGCAACCAACCGACCAAATTGCCTCTACCAAATTGCCTCTAGATAACCTGTGACCTACGACCCTGCTGATTGCGCCATATGTCACCATGACATAATTGGAAGGAAAATCATGTGCCCTTGAATTCGAACGTAGATTATCAGAGCCAAAAGAGATAATTGTTGATCGTTAAGGTACAAAACTAGCCTATTATACATTTATATTATATTGTATTATCAATGACACGATATTACTATTGGATCGATATGACAACCCTAGAGGGGTGAATAGGATTTCAACAATGTAATTATTAATTTTTTTTTTAATAACAATCAAACTTGATACCATGCAATAAAACTTAACAATAATTTAGAACTTAAATAGGAAAATGGTTAGAAAATATAACACCGTAGTTTTATAGTGGTTCAGTCAAACTCGACCTACTCCACTTCCCAGGCATGTAACGACCCGAACAAAAAATAATAATAATAATAATAAGTAAATAATAATTATAAAAAAATAAAATAAAATAAAATAAAAAAAAGTAAAATATCGACTCTCTCTCCACCTTCCCCAAATATCTCCCCAACCCGTCCAACTGTAAAATGATCTGAAAAAAAAAACAAGAAAGGAAACCGAAACAAAAATGGCAGATTTTGGGAAGGGAAAAATGGGAGAAAGAAACATAGGAAAGATCACATATTTTGGGAGAGAAGAATTGGAGATGACCTTCACTTCAGGTAGATCTAATAGGAATGGAAAGAGATAGAAAAATTATCGGTAAGTTAGATCTCATTTTCTTTTATTTTTGCACGAGATAGAAAAGTTATCTTAGATCTCTCTTTCAATTATTTAGATTTTTGGATATGGGATCGAAAATCAAAATTGGTTGTGTCAATTGCATCTAAATTGAATCATCATTTTGAGGAAAGAGAAGAAAATCATAATGGATGGATGCATAGCCATTCAAAGAAAAATTAAAATAGATTGGAAATGGTTAATGACAGTAGTTTTAGGAAAGAACAGAAAAAATTCAAAATCATTTATAGAATTAATTAGAATCAGATTTCCACCTACATTATCCAGTTATTTAGATGTTAATTAGTAGTTAGAAATCATGTCAGATCTTTGAATGAGATCATAGATCTTCTCCTTTGTACCATTATTGAAAATTAGATTAACCCTTCATTTACTATTCATTTACTAAACTGTTAGAATTAAATAGGAAAGAAAAGAATTAAATAGAGAAGAAAAGAATTAAACAAGAGGTTTGGAAAAGAATTAAACCGAGAGAGGTTTGAAAAGAATTAAACTGAGAGAGGTAAAGAAAAATATATATATATATATTTAATTAAGTACGGAAAAGAAGAAAAGAAAGAGGTAAAGGAAATTATATATATTTAACTAATTAAATAGAGGAAAGAAAAGAGAGAGACAATGGAGAGGAAAATGGAAGATTTGGTGAACAGAAACAATTTTACAATTTTACAGAGTAAATACATAGAGTAAAAAAAAAGATGCAAATATATATATATATATATATATATATATATATATTTAATACTCATAAAGTCTTTAATGCTGACATGAAGTTTAGCACATGAACTCTTGTAGGAGTTAGAGAATTAAACATGAAATTGATGTTATGGATTCTTATAGGTTGGCTTGGATACAAAGGGAAAAATCGAACTTTCATTAAGGATAAATTGGTCACACCCGTATAAGCTAACTAGGTAAGTGGCCTTACTATAGGATAGGCTAAATAATTGTATGAGTTATGATGATGTGTGGATTATGATGCTTGATGATATGTGTGGTATATACATATTTTGTTGAGTGACGCTTGATATGTTTGACGCACGTTGTGGCATTATGATGAGCATGATGATTGCATGATTTTTACCTTAATATGATGTTGTTTTCCATATTGAGCATGCCAGATGATGATGAGTGCCATATTGCATCATGTCGTTAGATCGACGTAGGACACAACCCTAAGAGCATGAAAATGATATTAATATAAATATCCACGAGTATGCGATACCTAGAGTAACAAAGAGATGAGACTAGAGGATTGTGTGAGAAGAGACATTACGATGGATTTAGAGGGACCTCTAAGGAATCAATACAAGGGGAATAAGATTCGGATTACCTTGTCGATCGAATATCTCAAGCCAAGAACACTTTGTTTGAGATTCGAATCACTCCAGAAGCAAGATCGATCATGTCTAGCTTCAATGATTCTTGTTGATCAAATATCTCAAACACTTGTTTGAGATTCGAATCACTCCACAAGCAAGATTGATCATGTCGAGCTTGAATGATTCTACATGCAATCTAAACTACATAGAATTGCAAAGAAACTTAGCCATCGGCTAAAGAAAAGCACAAATGCTTCTTTTGATATATCTTCTAAGTCTTATTACAAATACAACATAGATGGCTTTATATAGCCTCAAAATGAAAGGCATTCCAAAATTTACAACAATCAAACTTTATTCTTCTTCAATGTAGCATGAATTGAAACATCTTTTGATTATTTTGATAACCTTTTCTCCACATCTTCATTGAAGCATATTGTATGATTGGTGTCTCTTGGTTCATATCACATTACGATGGATTTAGAGGGACCTCATGCGTTTTGTATGTTCATAAGCATAGGGCTACTTCCCCTAGAGATGATGAGTGCGAACGTGCACCTTATGATGAGCGCGAATACGCACAGGTGCGAAAGCACACAGATGAGGGTGTTCATGAGGCGCATGACACTATGGGGTTCCGCTGACCTCTGGACGTCGCTATATATTAGCTTGACCAGAGGGTCCAGGGGGTGTGCGAGCGCCCTGGGGACTCACACTCGCACGTGTGAGTCGTGTGTAGGGAAGTACTACACATCCAATTTGTCCGAGACTAGAGGCCACCCCTAAGATGATTAGAGATAGGTCCCTAAATCATGATTGCATGTGTTTGCATTTGCATGGCCCCCTATAGTGGGGCCACTTACGGGGTATTCTTTGAAATACTCAGGCCGTGTGCCACATCATTTTTCAGGTAAAGGCAAGGCGCACTTGTACGGAGGACTGCGGCATCGCGAGCAGAGACTGTGACACGTGCATAGGGTAGACTCATATTTAAATTTCTAGTCTTAAGTTAGAATAGGTTGTTTTGCATTTTATTGTTTTAAATTATTTTGTAATTGTTTTTGTTTTCTCTAAATTTCAATATTTCATATTTAAACACGTAAGACCATGGTTGTGTTTTCTAGAGAAGAAGTTGTTTTAAACGTTTTTTTGAAATTTACGTTATCAATTATGTTCATGTAAGAGTTATATATACGCATTATAGATGAGCATGAGATGATAGTAGCGACTCTGAGTATGTGGAAATTTAGGGTCGTTACAAGGCACCTCTTGGGAATTTGAATAAAACTTTTTTACTCTTTCTTCGGATCAGAGCCCAACCGCTACACCGCTCTTTTTATGAGTGCAAGAGCAAACTCAATCCTTTCCACGGCTCAGGATCAAACCGGTACACCGCTCTTTTTACGAGTTCAAGAGTAAACTCAATCTTTTCCACGGCTCAGGATCAAACCAGTACAATTGTCTGAAATCTTATAGAAACACACCACAACACTCTGAAATAATAGACATCTTTCCCAGGAATAAGATGATAAAAAAAATAGAATTGGAAGCTTTGGATAGAGCAACAATGGAGACTTTTTTAAAAAAAATTAGATTGAGGAAAGAAATGTTCTGTGTGTTGTGTTGTAAAAAATACTAAGAGATGATGAGTTTAAATAGCATCAAGTTGTAAAAATAGGAATGGATACGGACCACTAAAACGTGAATAGAAACGTGGACCAAAAAAATTATAGACCACATATTTCATTTAAATATATATATATATATTATTTTAAAAGTAATAACTCATTTTCATAAATGAAATCATTATAATTTTTTTTTCATTGAGAAGTATGTAAATGAAATCTTTATAATTTCTTTCCCTAAATAATTGAAAATTTTTATAAATATAATTGAAATGATTTTATAATTTAAAAGTAATGGAAACTTTTATAGATGTTATTGAAAACTCCACCATTTGTTACTCAACCAAATTTATGATGTCAATTTTGCCACTGGTCATGATGTCAATTTTGCCACTGGTCATGATGGCAATTTTGTCACCACATCATCAATTTTGTCACCATATCATCAATTTTGTCACCATATCATCACATCAGGTATCTTGTTTTGAATTTGATTGGTCCATGATGTCAATTTTGCCACCACATCATCACGTCGGGTATTTGTTTTGACTGGAACTTCTTCGTTTTATCTCTAATTTGAGTGAACCAAAAAAGACGTTGAAATCGTTATTCCCAACCTTACGCTGTGGACAAAAATATCGAGAATGGTTAATACTTGAAGGTAAGTTTGTTATCATCAAAATATCAATTAATTAATTAATTAAAATTAATTAATTTGAGATTATGGCAAAAAAGCCAACAATCTCCCCCCTTTTTTAAGATAAACCATTTCAAGAAAAAATTGTATGAAAACCATAAAACTTAAAATAATGCACATGTCTAAATAATAATATTGATACCAACGCATCATCATAGACATTCTAATATATCATCAGAACTTTGAAATTCACTCACATCCATATTCTCCCCCTATATTAAATAACATCACAACAACAAAGTAATTCATTAATTATAAAATAACAACGAAGTGATTCATTAATTATAAAATAACAAACTTAGAGCATATTTTTTCTAATTTTCTCCCCCTTTGTAATCATAAAAAAGAACAATAAAACAATAATAAAAGAATGACATGCTCCCCTAAGAACATACCTATAATTAAAATTCAAGATATATCATGTAACGCCCCGTTGGGTTTAGTTATATATATATATATATGTGTGTTAAAATAAAAATAACAAAATAAAGAAAAAGAAAAAAAAACTGACCACCTCCTTTAATCTCTCCGTCCATCCCCTACAATATCTCCCTCAATATCAATAACTCAGCAAAAAAACAAAAATAGAAAGAAAATATTTTTCTGGAGGAAACCAGAAGGAAGGCAGATAATGGAGAGATGGTAGACAGAGATGTCATTTCAAAAGGTTAGTAGTCAGGTTTACCTTTTATTTTTTATTTTTCTCTTTCTTTCTGCAAAGGATATTAGCAATTATTTAGATCTGAGTTAGAAATTTAGAAATTATCTGTTGCAATGATCTGAATTAGAAATTATATGTCCTAGCGAGGGTCCATGAAAATTGATAAAAAAAAAAGAATAGATAGATAAGGAGGAGAGAAAGATAGGGAAAAGAAAGATCTGGATACATATTCAAAGAAAATAAAATCTAGCAATAGAATTAAAATATGAGAAGAGAGAAAGATTGGAAGACAGATCAAATAAAAAATAAAAAATACCAAATTTGGAAAACATAATCAAAAGAGATTTTCACAGGAAAGAGAGGAGATTAGATTTGGAAACAGTAAAGTTAAAGAAAGTCTGGTGAGTAGAATTAAACCCAGTGTAATAAACTGCCTAAAATAATGAAACTAATTAAAAGAATTAAATTTAAATGCCTTAAAATAATTAGATATGGGAGTAGAATTGAAAGGCTAAACAGAATTAGAGTAGAGAGAAACAAGAAAAAAAAAACAAAGAGAGAGGATTTTAGGAAAGAAAAGAAAGTTAGAACAGTTTGAAGATGGCAAGTACCGTTCATATGGCAATGACAAAATTAAAAGGCTAAACAGAATTAAAGTTAAAAGAAAGAAGAAAAAAAAACAACAGAGAGAGGATTTTAGGAAAGAAAAGAAAGTTAGAACTGTTTGAAAATGGTAAGTACCGTAAATAGAATTAAAATATGACATAAAGAGAAATAAGTGATAGAAGAAGATATGAGAAATTGTTGTATTTGTATCTATAGGATATAACATTAAAGGTTGAATTATCCAAGCCACTTGAAATATTAATAATATTGACATATTATTAATTTAAGTTTTAAGTTTTATTATCCTATATAATTTAGAAACAATGAAAACATGGAATTCGATTTTTATTGAGACCGTTTAGAGCAGTTTTTCACACGGTTAGTTGGATTATTAATTAAAATGTGAAATACTAACAAAATGTGACGAACGATGCGATAGGAAGCAAACCTTGGCAACATTTGGTGTAGTTCTCGAGAAACGGGAGCTTACGTAAATAAATTAGGGAATTCTTCGGCTAAG
>NW_019268573.1:782114-786120 GCF_002738365.1 Cucurbita moschata
ATTTTTCAGGTAAAGGCAAGGCGCACTTGTACGGAGGACGGCGACATCGCGAGCAGAGACTGTGGCACGTGCATAGGGTAGACTCATGTTTAAATTTCTAGTCTTAAGTTAGAATAGGTTGTTTTGCATTTAATTGTTTTAAATTATTTTGTATTTGTTTTTGTTTTCTCTAAATTTCAGTATTTCATATTTAAACACGTAAGACCATGGCTGTGTTTTTAGAGAAGAAGTTGTTTTAAACGTTTTTTTGAAATTTTCGTTATCAATTATGTTCATGTAAGAGTTATATTTTCCGCATTATAGATGAGCATGAGACGTTAGTAGCGACTCTGAGTATGTGGAAATTTAGGGTCGTTACAGTTGGTATCAGAGCTCTAGGTTTTAGATTTTGTAGACTAGCCTACAATGTAGGCTTGGCACGTTCCATGGTCCCAACGTCGATGCCCCGTCACCGTCAGATACGTCTTGCACAAGATAAGAAAAGAGAAACGTTTTCAAACTTGCATGCATTTTTATGCTAATGTTACTGAAATTGTTGTGATATTTCACGTATTTATTTAAGAGCATGATGTGATGTGTTGCATGCTGAGTGATTTTGTTTGCAATATGATGTGAACTTAGTAGATGTGATGCATAGCATAATTTCATAGGTAATGAGCCTTAGACTTAAGAGATGCTATCTTGGTTTCTAGAACCATGCTGCCTAGACCATGCGAAAGAGTAAGACGAGGAAGGGGACGACCTCTTATAAGAGATAGAGGACGAGATGAGGCTGAAGAGAGCCCACCTCGAGAGGGATCAGAGATAGGGTTTGAATTAGAACCCTTATTGTATGTACTGTCGGAAAGCAGCCCTGAGAGGGTAGACGTAGTAACTAAGGATAGAGTAAAGAATGATCAAGCAATAGTAGCTGACCAAACTTTAAGCGTAGTCCTAATAGTAGTAAAGATGACCGACTTCAACGTACTACTAGGCATGGATTGACTAGTTGCAAACCATGCTATTATAGAATGTCGCAAAAAAAAAAAAAAAAGGTGATATTCTCACCATCGGTGGGACCTAGCTTTAAATTTAAAGGCACAAATACCGGGGCTACCCCCAAAGGTAGTCTCGATGATGAAAGCAAAGAGATTAGTCCAACAATGTGGTTGGACTATATTAGCATGTGCCGTAGACGAAGAGGAAAAGAAAAGGCCCTAGAAAACGTGTCTATCGTAAATGAGTTCCCAAATGTGTATCCGGATGACCTACCTGGAATACCCCCTTCTCGAGTGGTCGACTTAATCATCGAACTCGAGCCGAGAACTAATCCTATTTCTAAAGCACCTATCGCATGGCGCTAGCAGAGTTGAAAGAACTCAAGGCGCAATTACAAGACTAACGGGAAAAAGGGTTCATTCGACCTAGCATAATCCCCTGAGTTGCGCCAGTGGTTGTTCAAAAGAAAGATGGATCGATGCATTTGTGCATCGATTACAGAGAGTTAAATAAGAGAACCATAAAGAACAAATATCCTCTGCCTAGAATAGAAGACTTATTCGATCAACTCAGAGAGGCAACGATATTTTCTAAGATAGATCTGCGATTAGGTTACCATTAAATAAAGAGTAAAGAAAAAGACGTACCAAAGACAGCATTCAAGACAAGGTATGATCGCTACATGTTCGTTGGGGGTGTCATTTGGCCTCACCAATGCTCCAGCTTTGTGAATGGAGTTAATGAATCGAGTGTTCAAGGACCGTCTAGACACTTTTGTGATCGTGCTCATTGATGACATCCTAGTATACTAAAAAACAAACTTGGTACACCAGGAACACCTCTAAAATGTCCTAGCCACCCTAAGAAAGAACAAGTTGTATGCCAAGTTCTCATAGTGTGAATTTTGGTTATGATAAGTTTTTTTCCTAGGATACGTGGCGACAAAGGATGGAGTATCCATAGATCCTACTAAGATTAAAGCGGTCACAAAGTAGGAACGCCCAACTTCGGTAACACCAGTACAGAGTTTCTTGGGACTAGCGAGATACTATCGAAGGTTCGTGTAGCACTTCGCTAGAATAGCCTCGCCTTTGACACAGCTAACGAGAAAAGGGGTACCATTTATATGAAATGACGCTTGTGAGGCAAGCTTCCAAAACCTAAAAGAGAGATTGGTAACCGTCTCGGTACTCACAGTACCCGAAATCTCAGAAGAGTACGTAATCTATAGTGACGTCTTTAAAGAATGGACTAGGATGTGTGTTAATGCAACACGTTAAAGTTGTTGCATACGCGTCCCGTCAACTAAAATAATACGAAGATAATTACCCTACCAACGACCTGGAGTTGGCCGCTGTAGTGTTCACGCTGAAATTTGGTGACACTATCTGTATGGAGAGAAAAATTCAAAGTTTAACCGACCACAAGATTTTAAATATTTCTTCACCCAGAAAGAGTCAAATATGAGACAGAGAAGGTGGTTAGAATTGGTGAAGGACTACGATGTAGATATCCAGTATCACCCTAGAAAAGCAAATGTGGTCGCAGACGCTTTGAGTAGAAAGGTGGCTCACTCTTCGGCCCTCATTACGAGGGAAGTAAGGGTACAAAGAAAATTCGAGGGAGCCAACATAGTTGTAGCGATCGAGAGAGTAATAGCACAACTGGCCCGACTTACAGTGCAACCTACACTTTGGTAAAGAATGGTGACCTCCGAACGAGAGAATCCAAACCTACAGAAAGTCTTAAGCCAGCTAGCTGAGAGCCTAGTAAATGGATTCTCGAAGACCTAAGATGAAGGACTATTGTATCAGGGAGGCCTATGTGTCCCAGAGAAGTTAAGGAAGGAGATACTAACGGAAGCTCACAACTCGTCATTTGCCATGCACCCAGGAGGTACAAAAATGTACCAAGATTTTAAACAACATTTATGATAGAAGAGCATGAATAGGGACATGGCCGAGTTTGTGAGCGAGTGCTTAGTTTGTCAACAAGTGAAAGTTCCTAAACAAAAGGGCAGTGGGGTTGTTGTAGCCCCTAAGCATACCAGAGTGGAAGTGGGAAAACATAGCAATGAATTTCATAGTAGGATTACCCAAAACGCACAAAGCATATACAGTGATCTGGGTAGTTGTCGATAGGTTGACCAAATCGGCACACTTCCTACTTGGGAAAGCTACATATACAGTTGACAAATGGGCACAACTGTATGTGAAAGAAATAGTAAGACTACATGGAGTCTTAGTGTCTATAGTGTTGGATCGGGATTCACGCTTTACGTTAGCGTTTTGGCGCGGACTTCAAAAAGCATTGGGTACCTGCCTCGATTTTATTACCGTCTTCCACCCCCCCAAACAGATGGACAAACGAAGTGTTTAAACCAAATTCTAGAGGGCATGTTATGCGCTTGAGTACTAGACTTTAGGGGAAGTTGGGATTCCATACTCCACCTCATGGAATTCTCGTACAATAACAACTTCCAAGCCACTATTGGTATGACACCGTTTGAGGCCTTGTATGGGAAACGGTGTAGGTCCCCACTATGTTGGGACGAAGTAGGCGAAAGAGAGTTAGTAGGACCCGAGCTTGTTCGACTCACCAACGAGGCTGTTCAGAAAAATCGAGTGAGGATGCGTATCGCTAAAAGTCGACAGAAAAGCTACGCCGATGTAAGGCGTAGAAGCTTAGAGTTCGAGACAAGGGGCCTAGTACTCCTCAAGGTGGCACCTATTTAAGGTGTCTTGAGGTTCGGACGTACGGGCAAGTTAAGTCTTAAATTCATTGGACCATTCGAGATCCTAGAGCGAGTTGGTCCAGTAGCGTATAAGTTAGCCCTACCTATAGCCCACTTAGGAGTACACGATGCATTTTATGTGTCGATTCTGAGGAAGTACATTACGAACCCTATCTATGTAATAGACTATGAACCACTCCAACTCAATGAAGATCTGAGTTATTAGGAAAAACCAATAAGAATCTTAGCAAGAGAAGTAAAACCGTTATGCTACATAAACATTGCGTTCATTAA
>NW_019268573.1:786130-813689 GCF_002738365.1 Cucurbita moschata
TATATATATATTGATGAATGTCGTACTTGATATGTTTGATGCACTTTGTGGCAATATGATGAGTATGATGATTGCGTGACGTTTACCTTAATATGATGATGTTTCCATATTGAGCATGCTATATGATAATGAGTGTCATATTGCATCATGTCGTTAGATCGACATAGGACACAACCCTAAGAGCGTGAAAATGATATTAATATAAATATCCACGAGTATGTGTTACCTAGAGTAACAAAGAGATGAGACTAGAGGGTTGTGTCAGAAGAGACATTATGATGGATTTAGAGGGACCTCATGCATATTGTATGTTCATAAGCATAGGGCTACTTCCCCTAGAGATGATGAGTGCGGACGCGCACCATATGATGAGCGTGAATGCGCATAGGTGCGAATGCACACAGATGAGGGTGTTCATGAGGCGCATGACACTATGGGGTTCTGCTGACCTTCGGACGTCGCTACAGATTAGCTTGACCAGAGGGTCCAGGGGGTGTGCGAGCGCCCTGGGGATTCACACTCGCACGTGTGAGTCGTGTGTAGGGAAGTACTACACATCCAATTTATCCGAGACTGGAGGCCACCCCTAAGATGATTAGAGATAGGTCCCTAAATCATGATTGCATGTGTTTGCATTTGCATGGCCCCCTATAGTGGGGCCACTTACTGAGTATTCTTTGAAATACTCAGGCCGTGTGCCACGGAGGACGGCGACATCGCGAGCAGAGACTGTGGCACGTGCATAGGGTAGACTCATGTTTAAATTTCTAGTCTTAAGTTAGAATAGGTTGTTTTGCATTTAATTGTTTTAAATTATTTTGTATTTGTTTTTGTTTTCTCTAAATTTCAGTATTTCATATTTAAACACGTAAGACCATGGCTGTGTTTTCAGAGAAGAAGTTGTTTTAAACGTTTTTTTGAAATTTTCGTTATCAATTATGTTCATGTAAGAGTTATATTTTCCGCATTATAGATGAGCATGAGACGTTAGTAGCGACTCTGAGTATGTGGAAATTTAGGGTCGTTACATATCACACCAAGTAATACCAAACTTAAATTCAAAATATATCACACCCAATAATACCAAGCTCAAGCCTATTTTTGCATAAAATTTCTTCGGATTTTTGGTTAAATTAATAGCACTGGTGTTATCACAAAAGATAGGCACACTATCAAATTTTAATCCAAAATCACAAAGAGTTTGTTTCATGCAAAGAATTTGAGCACAACTAGCAACCATAATAATTCCACTTCTGTAGTAGATAAGGCAACCGAATTTTGCTTTTTACTAAACCAAGAAACTAATGAACTACCAAGAAATTGACAAGTTCCACTAGTACTTTTACGATCAAGTAAACTTCCCGCAAAATCCGCATCAGAATATCCTACCAATTTAAACTCAACATTCGTAGGATACCACAATCCTAAATTAATAGTCCCAAGCAAATATTTAAATATGCTTTTAACGGCATGTAGATGAGATTCCTTAGGACAAGATTGAAACCTAGCACAAAGACATACACTAAACATAATATTAGGTCTACTAGCAGTAGATTGAATCATACCTCGATAAGATTTTATATCTACACATTTACCTTTTTCATCCTTATCAAACTTGGTAGATGTGCTCATTGGAGTTTTTACAATCTTACCTTCATTGAACTTGAACCTTTTGAGTAAATCCTTGATGTAGGAAGATACCATCAGTCAGTTGTTTGATTTGAAGTCCAAGAAAGAAATTGAGCTCTCCCATCATACTCATCATACATTTAGAAAATTCTTCCCATAGAGAAGGATTAGTAGAATCAAATATAATATAATATAATCCACATATATTTGCACTAATACATATATTTTTCTTTAATTTTAATAAAGAGAGTGGTGTTAAGCTTATCCATTTTGAAATCATTCTCAATAAGAAAATTACCAAGTCTATTGTACCAAGCTCTTGGAGCTTGTTTTAAGCCATAAATAGCCTTTTTCAACTTATAGACATACGGTGAAAAATCAAAATTTTTAAATCCACACGGTTGTTTTACATGAACTTTCTCCATAATATATCCAAATGCACTTTTCACATCCATTTGATATAATATAAAATTCTTGTAACAAGTAAATGCAAGTAACATTCTAAGTAACATTCTAAGTAACATTCTAATAGCTTCTAATCTAGCAACGGGTGCAAAAGTTTCATCATAGTCTATACCTTCCTCTTGACAATAAACTTGAGCTACAAGTCTAGCTCTATTTTTAATGACATTCCCATTTTCATCGATTTTATTTTTAAAAACCCATCAGGTTCCAATAATGGAAATATTAGAGGGCTTAGGGACTAATTCCCAAACTTTGTTCCTTTCAAATTGATTTAGTTCTTCTTGCATAGCTAAAATCCAAAACTAATCATTTTCGGCATCCTTAAGACTTTAGTTCTTCTTGCATAGCTAAAATCCAAAACTAATCATTTTCGGCATCCTTAAGACTTTTTGGTTCAATTTGAGAAACAAAAGCAAAATTAAATTAATAAAGGAACGAGTTTTCACACCTTGTTCGGGATCACCAATAATCAAGTCCTTGGGATGAGATGAGGCATATCTCCCGACTTTTCATTTAAGCTCACTTCTTTTTTATGTGAGAGAGTTTCTCTTCCTTTGTCATTGACAAGAACTTTCTTCCTTATTTTCATTGAAGCTCACTTCTTCTTTACTTGAAAGAGTTTCTCATTCCTTTGTTATTGACAGGTAAATCTTCAAAAATTTCTTTCTAAATCATCACTACAAATAAACTCATTAGAAATATCATTATAAAATTCATCAAATACCACGTGCATAAATTCTTCTATAACTAAAGTTCTCTTATTGAAAACTCTATAAGCTTTACTAGTAGATGAATAACCAAGAAAAATACCAATATCCGTCTCAGAATAAAAATTTTCCAACTTTTCTTTGTTGTTCAAAAGAAAACATTTGCAACAAAAAAAAAAAACTTTGAAATACCCAATATTTGGAATTTTATTACGATAGGGTTCATGAGAAGTTTTATCTGAACAGTGTCTAATTAAAGCTCTATTTGAAACATAACCGGCGGTATTAACAGCTTCAGCCCAAAAATATTTAGGTAAATCATATTCATTTAACATTGATCTAGCAAATTCGGGTAAAGTACGATTTTCATTTTTCAACCAGACTGTTTTGTTGAAGAGTCCTTGGAGAGAAGTCATGATAAAAACCATTATGTTCACAAAAATTTTCAAACGCCACACTATCGAATTCTCCTCCATGGTCACTCCTAATCTTATCAAAAAAAAAAAATCATTTTGAACTCTTTTTGCAAAATTAGCCAATCTTTTCAAAACACATTTTTATGTTTTATCATCAAAATTAAGTAAACTCCAAAAAATCATCAACTAAAATTACATTTTCAAAGAGAGTACTAGAGTCATGACCTATAGTATCCTTACCAATTAGTTTACCCTTTTTGTTGTCGCCAAGAGTTACTAAGCCACCATCCTTCTTGGAAAAACTCACAAACTTGAATTGATTTCCCGTCATGTGTCTTGAGCAACCACTGTCTAAATACCACTTATTTTTCTTGGAGGCTTTCAAATAAACCTATAAACAAAGATATTCAAAATTGACCTTTTGGTACCCATACTTGTTTGGTCCTAACAAGTTAGTTTTCACAAATTTAGGAATCAGGCTTGCATTCATATTAAAAAACTTACCACACCAGAAACAAACATCATGCAAAAATTTATTTCTTGGACTAAGTTTATGTACTCTATTTTCAATAGAAAAATTATTTCTTAAAACATTGTTAAACTTTATATTTTGAGAAAATTTTCTTCCGGAAGTAATGGTTTGAGAATTTTTCAACTTAAAGCAATTAGGTCTAATATGACCTTCAACACCACAATAATGACATATACGCACAAATCTAGATTTATCATACTCAGGTACAAATTTGCATGTGTTAGGCTGAGGCAGAATGGGGGATGGTTTAACAAATATTGTTTTAGAGCTCGAAGGAGTAGAACATTCATCAATTATTTTATCTAATTTTAGAGCACCTATAGTTAACTTTTGAATAGACTCTTTAGCTTTACCAAGTTCTTGTATAGTATTTGATTCCTTTTCTTTTAGTAATTTAATTAACTTATATTTTTCATAACAATCATTTACAATCATTTACATGCTTTTCACAGGGTATATCAAATTCTACAACATTACTATTATTCTCTTTCAAGCAAGAAATTTCATTTAGTAAAGACTCATTTTTAATAATTGAAGCCTTATATTTCTTTCGAAGCATAACATACTTTGAACCAAGTTTTTCTAAATCAAGTTGCATCTTCTCAAAAGCTTTAAATAATTTATCGTAAGAAGGAGATTCAAGAATTACCTCGTCTTCTTCATCCTCTTTGTTACCCTGAGCCATGACTTCATCCTCTTTGTCACCATGAGCCATGAAGCAAAAATTTGCTACTTTTTCAATCACTTAGAGATTCATTTGCATACATTTTATTATGAGCTAACATGCTAATTTTTGTTTCTTTAACTTGATTTGTTCCCTCGTGAGTTACTTCAAGAGTTTTCCAAATTTCATATGCTGAACAACACATAGATACTCTATTAAATTCATCATTACTTAGGGCACAATAAAGATAATTTATAGCAGTAGCATTCAAAGAACATTTTTTTATATCATGTTCATCAAATTCATTCTCTAATTTAAGCTCCTCAATGTTATTGACAATTTTTATTGGAATGAAAGGACCTTTACTAACATTCAATCATAATTCATAATCAATCGATTGCAAATAAATTTTCATTCTAGCTTTCCAATATGTATAATTTGTTCCATCAAAATAAGGAGGTCTAGAGGTTGATTGTCCTTCACAAAAACCATTTTTAACACTTAGATTTGTCATAATCTCTAGAAATAAAGTTTATATTGTAATAGCCAAAAATAAATAAAAAAATAAACTAATAAAAATAGTTAAAATTATAATAATAAAATGTTTTAATTAATTAATTAATTAAAAAAAATAAAAAAATAAAAAAATAAAAAATAAACCTTTCCCCACCTCTCTCCACTACCCTCTCATTCCTTCCCACAATTATCACTCATCTACGCTGCAAAAAAAAGAAAGAAACAGAAAACCTGAGAAACAGAAAACAACCCTGTTCAGATTTGAGAAGAGTAAAATGGCTTTGAACAGATTGCAGATTTAGAGAATTTTGTCTGTTATTACGGTAAAATTCTATCTCAGATCCCATGTTCAATTTATTAGATTTTTGTTAGCATCGGATCGAAGTTATTGGAAATAAGGTTAGAATCAATAAAATTTTAGCTGTCAGATCCATAAATATGTAAGATAGTAGCCAAATTAAAATTGGCCTATAATATCGGTGTAAGAATGAAAATAAATATAGAATTAGAGTAATATCTTATTTACAGATGTTTACAAAATTGATAATCTATTTACAGAATGGGAATGAAAATAATTACCAGGAAAATTGAGGGAAGATTTGTTAAACAGAATTTAAAAATATAACAGTAGATATGAGAGGGCATGAAACTCCATTAAATTCTGTCTAACAGTAAATATCAGAATTTTAACAAGGTAAATTAGAGAAATAATGTTGTAGAGTTCAAACTTGAAACTAATGTCATGGGCTCATATAGGTTCACTCGGATTTCAAAGGATGGAATCGAACTTTAATTAAAGATATATTCGTGACAACGACTTAAGCTGGCCAGGTAAGTGACCTTACTATCGACATGGTTATATTTGATGTTGACACGTGCCCTATGGTTCTGCACGTGTCATATATATTGATATGTGTGAATTGTTTGTGGATCGATATATTTCCTATATGTTATGTTATGTTATAATATGTGGTTTGTATGATAATAATTATGGTACGATGTGCTCAAGGATATGTTTGAGAGAGGGTACGAGAAGGATGCACAAAACGAAATGTAACGATAGGAGTAAGATACGTTCATGAAACGTTAGAGTTAGGTTACATACCGGAGTGCTATGGATAGGAGAGATTGATGAAAGAATACGGTTAGGTTATGGGTAGAAAGGGATAGGTTTGTGATAGATTGATAGAACGATAGCCATGTACCCTAACGCTATCGTTCTATCAATCTAACATAAACCTATCTCTTTCTACCCATAACCTAATTGTATTCTTTCATTAAATCTAACACAAATCTTTGTATACCCTCTGTATTTACCCTTCCCACTTAGTTTGTGGTTTTTAATTCCCAAGTTTTTTTTTTATCTGTTGCCTTTTAATTCTGTTCTCATGTATTCCAAATTTGAAGTGGATCTCTGTTTCCAAATCTTTTCTTATCTCAGTGTTTCCTATTTACTCATGTTAGTGTTTCCTATTCAAGAAATTTTCTTGGCCATTCTATTTTAATCTATTCATTTGGCTACTGATAAAAATTTAGTCTAATATTACTCATGGGACGTGGTTTGCTAGAATCGTATAAATGATTGACATTTAGTTTCTAACTCTAGACCATTGTAATAATCCAATGAAGATCTAACTATAATTGGTTGTGATTTCTAAAAAAAAATAGGATAAAAGAAAATGAAGATTTAATATATATACCTGATTGATCAGATCTATCTTCAGTAAATCTCTGCGAATCTCACCCGGGTAAAGGTTATTCTCATTTTTTTTTTCCTCAACTAAATCTGACGATTATTGTTTTTCTTTTTCTTTTTGCTGTAACTCTCACTTTCTAGCGTAAGGATGGGTTGAGGAGAAATAATTGTGGGAAGGATGAGAGGTTAGTGGAGAGAAGAGGGGAAATGTTGTTTATTTATTTATTATTATTTTAACTACTTTTTATAATTATTTTTATTTGTTTATTTGTTTATTTATTTATTTTTTTTGGCTATTACATTGGAGGGATAGGTTTGTGTTAGATTGATAGAACGATAGCATTAGGGTACGTTCTTGTGACGATATGACTAAGGTACGTTACGTAATGATACGACTTTGATAGGTATAAGAACGTTAAGGCTATGGTAAGTTAGAGAACGATATGACTATGAAGTGTTTACGTTATGACTTGTTTATGATATGATCATTGTATGCTAGATTATTGTGCTTAAGTACGTAGTTATGTGAACGTGAATGTATGCTTTTAGTTTGATGTGATGTGTAATGCATGTAACGATGTGTGGTCCTTGAACGATTATGGCTTGTTTGTATGAATATTTGAATGTGACTGCATGAATTGTATGACATGAAATACGGTAAATTGCATGAAACATAACCCCATTAGGAATATGTATGATATGTAAAGAAATGAGAATGAGGATGACATGTAAGCATGAAAACATGATAGGGGGTTATGTTCATTAATGATAACTGTAGGACTAGTGGGACCTCATGCATATTGTGTGCTCATGCATTTGGGGGGATACCCCTATCCCATCACGAGGGTACAAACGCGTACATCTAATGGCAGGACAACGATCGTTATGCTTTGCATAGCGCTGCCGTGACGGTTCTAGTTTTAACGGGTCTCGGTATAAGGGCTCCCAGAGCATGCCCACCGGCTAGGGACAGTGGCCCAGCGGTGTGCGAACTAGCTGGTGTGTCCATACTCGCACGTATGGGCTGCGTGTAGAGTATATGGTACACGTCCACGATTACCTGTTAGAATTACACCGTAGGAAAAATGAAACGAAACGAAACAAAACGAAATATAGGTCCCATCATTTCATTGCATGTGATTGTTGCATAACCCCGATAGGGGGTCACTTACTGAGTATTCTAGAAATACTCAAGTCTCGTGCTACTTTACTTTTTCAGGTTAAGACAAGGCACTCCTATACGGTTGACGACGACATTGCAACTCGAGACCATGGCGCATGCATAGGGTAGTGGTATTTATTTTCTTAGTCTTAGGCTAGAATCGGATGTTTTTTTTTTAAACTTAAAGTCTTATTCATTTTATTTAGTCTTTTGTTGTGTCGTTTTAAAGATGTTTTCGAAACTCGTAAGTCCATGGTTGTGTTTTAAGTTAAAGGTTATGTTTTATGGAATTTAAATGAAGTCTTCCGCTTTCAATGTTTATGGTATGTATACAGTAGCGACCTTAAATTAAGTAGAAAATTTTGGGTCGTTATAAACCATGTAAGTGGTCTTACTATATGTGGCGTATGATTCACCTAAAAAATAAAGTGTAGCAAAAGTGAGTATAAAAAATACTTAGTAAGTAACTTATTTATAGGCTCTCATGGCATCTTCTCTTCATTAGAATTTATAGGCTCTCATGGCATCTCCTCTTAATTAAGATTCTCATGTGCTCATCATGCTCCATGAGCGGGGAAAATATATGGAGTCATGGTTCAGTTCTAGCTTTATTGGGCTCATCAAGTCTTATACCCTAAACATAACTAGTTTGACGTTGTAAGGGTTTTAGCCTCATTTGGCTCATCAAGTCTCATCCCCTAAACATACTTAAATCTAAAGGTGCAAGGTCACCCCCACGGGGTTAACTTATGGTTTCATTGTGTACCTAACCTCATGTTCTGTTATTCTAGGTCCATCTATCCATCGCGCTATTTGTACATATGTTATTCTAGGGTCCATCTATCCATCTGTACATGGGTTAGGCTTCCCTCATCTATCTCGCTTTAGAGTTGATAAAACAGGTATGTTGAAGCCCTCGCTCTCGAGTAGCCTCTTAGGTCTCTTTATAAATCCACATGTGCCTACTACTAGACGCTAGCTGGAAGCTCCCCTGGTGCCACCTAATAAGGTCCCTATCCCTACCAACTTTAGACTTGAATAATGCATGCAAGGTGTCACAATCGCACTTTTCTTGGCAGTAGACTTTGCGATTGTGCGACACTCACTCCCAACATCAAGTGAGACAAGCCAATTTGGACCGAAAATGTATGCTCAAGCTTTTGGCTCAAGGTTCTATATAAAAAAAAAGGCAGAGAGATTTTCAAAATAGATTTTAAAACCAATGTTATTTCGGGTTTGGTATTGCATGGGAACACAACCCAATAATATCATTTGTCTAGATTTAAAGAGGAGGGAAATTCCAAGAAGAGGTCTCCAAAGAAAGAATCATATCACTAACCAAATGCCCATATGTTTGACATTATTTGTTATGTTTTATTGAATGTATAAAGAAAGAACGTATGCAAAATATTCAAACAAAATGTTGAGATTTAGATA
Organism: Cucurbita moschata; assembly: GCF_002738365.1. Classification (NCBI taxonomy): domain Eukaryota; kingdom Viridiplantae; phylum Streptophyta; class Magnoliopsida; order Cucurbitales; family Cucurbitaceae; genus Cucurbita; species Cucurbita moschata. Next base: position 795,355 of record NW_019268573.1, read on the forward strand.
GAAGATGTGAATGGATCAAAATTCAATTGTCAATTTCTCCGTCTTTTATAACTAATAGAATAAAATATAAAATAGGTCCCACGGAGATTTAAACTCAAGTTATTGGATTCAAAATCCAATGTCCTAACCACTGGACCATAGGACCAAAAATATTTACAAGATTTGTGTGTAATAAATCTCTAAACTTCAAAAATAAATAGTATCTTCATATACTTTCAAAACTTTGAAAATTACCGATGTGTCCTCGTTTGTTCAGTTTTGTATTTGATAGGGTTTCAACACATCAAAATCAATTAATATATTAGGTCAAGTTTACAATTATGCTACCATTCTGTTTTAGCCCTACGATCATAAATATGGTTAAAAAGTAGTGAAAGAAGTATTTTCTTTGCCCAATTATTCTACCATTCTTTTTCAGTCCATGACTCTGAGCATACCCATGGTAAGATACTCGCATTCACGTCGTCCCTTGCGTTTTTCTTCACTGTCAACAAATTTACAATTTTTGAATACTTAGGTATAAAGATGGTCGAGTTGTGTAGGTACAAGACACTACAACGTCGTGCAAATGTAAGGTAATGATGTTGATGATCAAAGAGACAACCTATTTCACACACGGTGTTTTATTCAAGGAGACTCTTTGTAGTCTTGTCATTGATAGTGAAAGTTGCACCAATGTAGGAAGTACCATGTTGATCAAAATGTTATAAATTTCAACCCAACATCATCCTAAACCTTACAAGCTTGAATGGCTCAATGATAAGGGAAGAATGAAGGTAGTTTCTAAAGTTTTAATATCTTTTACTTTGGAAAAATATAAATATAAAGTTCTTTGTGATGTGTTACCAATGCTTGCTAGAGACATGTTGCTTGATCGACCTTGGCAATTTGATAGGAAGGTCATGTATGATGGTTATTTGAATAGGTATTCTTTTATAAAAGATGGTAGAAAAACTACTCTTGTATCTTTGAGTTCTGCAAATGTATTTGTTCGATCAATTAAAGTTTGAGAAAAAAGAATATGTTTGAGGAAAAAGATCGAAAGAAAAACCAGAATTGAGTGAAAAATAAGAGAAAAATCAAAGAGAACAAAATAGTAAAAAGAAAATGAAAAAAATATGAGATTGAAAAGGAAAGAAAGTGAATTGTTTGGCTAGGGTTGGAGAGGTGAGAAGGGCAATATTTTCACAAAAAACCATCTTTGTACTTATGTACAAGGAAGAATATTTGGTCTATAACGATAACAACTTGTCTTTGCCTAGTGTTTTAATTTCTTGTACACGAATTGTTGGTGTGTTTCAAGATGAAGTACCGAAAGGACTATCTCCCTTAGAAATATTGAACATAAAATAGACTTCATTCCGGGGTTGTCATTCCTAATAAGTTAGCTTATAGAGTCAATTCAACTTACACTAAAGAAATTCAAAGGAAAGTGAAGGAGCTCATGGAGAAGGGCTATTTACAATAAAGTTTGAGTCCATGTTCTGTATTAGTCTTATTGGTGCCAAAAAAAAGATGAAACTTGACTCATATGCATAGATAGTAAAGTCATCAACAAAATCTCTATTAAGTATAGACATCCTATTCTTAGGTTATACAATATGTTTGATGAATTGCATGGTTCCTGTCTATTTATAAATATTGTTTTGAAATCTGGATATCATCATATTAGAATAAATGTAGGATATGAATGGAAAACAATTTTCAAAATTAAGTTTAGGATGGTATGAATGGCTAGTTATGCCTTCTAGGTTAACTAATGTTCCCAGTACATTTATGCGTTTAATGAATTATGTTTTAAGAGAATATTTGAGAATGCATGTTGTTGTGTATTTTGATGATATTTTAATTTATTTGAGAACTTTGCTTGAGCATGTACAGCATATTAAGTCAAAGAAATTTCATGCTGATTTTAATAAGTGTAGTTTTTTCATGGAAAAAGTTCACTTTTTTTTAGTCGGTAAAAATGGAGCAGATAAAGCGATTAGGGATTTGCCAATACAAACAAAATGTAAGTAAAGTTGGAGTTTCCATGAGTTAGCTAGCTTTTATAACAGATTTATAAAAAGTTTTAGCACCCTTCAATAATTGAGTGAAAAAGAATGTTGTTTTTAAATGGGAAAAAAATACAAGAGAATGCCTTCAATGTGCTTAAGAAGAAATTAAGTAATGTATCATTACTTGTTTTGCACTTTGATAAAACTTTTGAAATTGAGTGTGATGGAGTGGTTTATGTATAAGTGTTGTTTTGATGCAAGATGGAAAATCTTTGGTGTATTTTAGTAAAAAACTAAATGGGGCAGTTGAACTATCCTACTATGATAAAGACTTGTTTGCTTTAGTTCCATATTGCAAGTATGGCAACACTATTTTGACATAGAGAAATATGTATCCACTCTGATCATGAAAGCTTGAAGTATCTTACGGGTCAAAACAAACTTTATGGTAGACGATTTGCTTTTAGGAAAAGTAAGTTTTGTATTCCTAAATGCTCTATAAGAGATTTGCTTGAAGAGGAGAACACATGGCTTAATGAGACATTTTGGGATATATAAAACGTATAATATGTTACATAGACACTTCTTTTGGCTGAAAATGAAGCACGATTTTTATAATTTTTTGTAGACAATTGTTTAAATGCAAAGAAGCTAAATCAACCAAATGGATTGTATATTGCCCTAACAAACTTTAAACTAATATATTAATGGATTTTGTTCTTTGTTTGCAGCACACTAAAAAGGGTGATAGTATTTTTGTTGTGGTAGACCGATTTAGTAAAATGATTCATTTTATTGCATGCAACAAGACTAATGATGCAAAGCATGTTGCTGGCTTACTCTTTAGGGAAGTAGTAAGATTACGTGGAATACCTGGAATCATTGTTAGTGATAGGGATGTTAAATTTTTAAGTCACTTTTAGAAAGCCAATTCGGATTCACATTGCCTACAGCCGGGCAACCTCTGTTGAAGTCTCTAGCAAAATTTTGAGAAGAAGGTTTTCGAAGACGACGACAGAGAGATTTTTGAAAGAGTGTTTGAAAGCAAAATTGAAAAAAGGCTTTCAAAGCAATGTTATAGGCTATAAATGAGAAAAGTAACTCGAGGATAGTAAGAATTGACGATTACTTGCACTCCCTATAATACATTTTAAGGCAATTCAGGTCTGACAGGCATTGACGTTATTTCTCTGAACAATCATACAAATTCTGGGTAGGGAGAGTTGATGACTAGGCACATCTCCTTATAGTACATTTTAAGGCAATTTAAGTCTGACAAGTTTATATATGATTTCACCGAACAATAATACAACAGAAAATACAATAGTATGACAATATAATATGAAATCAAATAAAGGGTTTGGCGTATATGGGCAACATGTCCTAGACGAGCATGACTGTGACATTCTCTCCCACTTAATTGGTTAATGTCCCTGCGAACGGACTATTTTTTAACTCAACCATAAGTCATTAATGTGTTCTTGCTTTTTTTAGTTTTGTATTTGATAGGGGTTCAAGATATTAAAATTAATTAATATATTGGATCACTTTACAATTATTTTACCATTCTTATTCAACCCAACCATCATAAATATGGTTAAAAAAGTAGTGAAAGCAATTATTCTACTATTCTTTTTCAAGAATAATCGTGTTCCAAATGTTCCAATTGTACCTATTTCACCATCTAAGGTCAGGAAGATTCAACAAGTATTCATACTTCATCTACAAAATTAGATAGGCTCGGTTCAACCATCATTTCATGTGTTATAAGGTGATTGGATTGAGGAATGACCATTTGGAGATTTAGGAGTGAATATTTGCAGATTGAAGTAGCGGATGAAGTTGCAAGCATCATTTCATGAGTTGTTAGAAAACTTTATTTATTATTTTTAATTTCATAAAGTTTGCAATGGTCAAATTGTTGTGGAGATCTAAGGGGATCATGATTGAATCACGACCAATAACTTCATGCAAGTCTGGTTGTAGATTGCATTTAAGACATTCAATCAAGGCTTGGTCAAGTTTGATTGCGGAGTGACAACAAGGTTCCAAATCTTGCTTCTAGGTCTTCGATATTAAGAGATAATCTAATTCTAACCTTATCTCTTGGTTATCCGAATTTTGTTTAAGAAGGTGTTAATTTCATTTATTCAAGGGTTCTTACTTCAACAAAAGCTTAGATCGTTGGGGTTTGGATTAGGGTTGCCTTATCACATGAATCCAAGCATACCCACGGTAAGATACTCGCATTCACGTCGTCCCTTGTGTTTTTCTTCACTATCGACAAACTTAAATTTTTTTAATACTGAGGTATAAAAATAGTGGCATTGTGTAGATGCGTACAAGACACTACAACGGCATGGGAGCATAAGACAAGCCAATAGGAACTCACCATAGTTAAGATCTAAATGGAGGAGTAACGGAAAAAATGGAGTCAAAAGGTCTCGAGAAGAAAGAGAAAGGCAGACAGAAAGACGCGTGAAGAAAGACGCGTGAATCGGGCAAAGAAGACAACGGGATAGGGTCAGATTTGGTTTGAACTTCAGCAACCCATCACTACAGACAACCCACAGCCCATCATTCCTTTCAATTTGTGGCCCATTTGCTACCCACGGCTCAAACAAGACTCACTAAGGAAGTTTGCTTAAGAAAATTTGGAGAAAATCGAATACATGAAGCTTTTTTAAGAAATATTTATGGAAATCATTTGAATTTCAATATATACCCTAAGTCAAATGTGAATTAATGGTACATGAAAGAAAAATATTAAGAATCATGAGTTAAGGGCCTAAACTGGACGTTTTGCTAAAAAAATTAAGTAACATTAAATTAACCCTATAAATGAGCTCCGCTTCTTATTAAATTTTAATACTCGACATATTATTCTGAGTTAAACCAACGTATGAAATTTGGTAGCAATTGGATATTTCCTAAGATGGTAAACCGAGAGGAGGTTTAAAATGACCATAATGCCCTTCACCCAAAATAACCTCGTTTTACGACTTTTAGAACAGTAAGTAACATGGAATTGTACAGTAACATGGAATTGTATACACGACCTTGAAAGGGGGTTATCAAGTTACTAGTAAGTTTTCACGCCCATCAAATCACATTAGGTTGTTCTTTAATGTTTACCTAAATTAAAACTAATGAATTTTGATGCTACTCCATGATATAATGTATAAGCCTATGTTTATTTATAAACCATGTTCTAAGAATACCTAGGATTAATTGAATATCATGGTAAATAAGTTGCTAGGATTCAAACCCAAAAGTGACCGTTATCTCCCATCACACAGTGTGCGACAATGCCCCTATTCCTCTTTTATGTGGGATGCCCTACACTATGTATCATGAGCAAGATGATGAGGATGATCTCCTATTTCCCTCACTTGGCTGAGATACATGCATCTGAATTTACTATATGGATGAGATGATCTTGATAGCACCACTCATGTGCTCATGGGAAGAGAACTAAAGATTATTTTAGAGAAAAGTTTTTAGGATCAGTCAGTGACAGGTAAGAATATAAGCTCTCAGTGTCAAGACCCTGAAGACACAATAAGAGATAACATCTCAGCTTAAGGTTGCCATTAAGAGCCTACAAGTAGGCTACTTATTGACTTTTTATTCACTCCATGTTTACATTTTTTTCAGGCTAGGAGTTGGTCGTGGATGGGAGTGAAGTTTGGAGCGTGGGTGATAAGACAATCATAATTCTTAGCCCAACAATCGAAGTTTTTGTTGAAGCAAAAACCCTTGAATCAAAGAAATTAACTCTTCCTACAAAATTTGGATCAACTAAAAGATGTGGCTAAAAGTAGATTAAGATCAAAGATCTAAAACCCTTGATTCGGCTTGATTGAATGACTCAGATGCAATCTACAGCAAGAATTGCATGAAACTTAGAAATGACAAAGATGATGTTCAAGTTTCTAAGGATGAAAGTCTCAATTTGACAGCTAAATTTCATTCGTCAAAATCTGCCTTTTACATCATAATTTGTGGGTATTTATAGTCTCTCCATAAAACAAACTTTCAATTGTTCAAATGCCCACTAAATGGTCATTCCTTAATCGAATCAACTTGTATCACATGGAATGGACGTTGAATCGAGCCTATTCAATTTTGAGGATGAAGAATGAATGCTTTGTTGAATATTTTTTGTAACGACCCAAAATTTTCTACTTAATTTAAGGTCGATACTATATACGTACCATAAACATTGAATGCGGAAGACTGCATTTAAATTCCATAAAACATAACCTTTAACTTAAAACACAGCCATGGACTTACGTGTTTTGAAAACATCTTTAAAACGACACAACAAAAGACCCGAAATAAAATAAATAAGCGTTTAAGTTTAAAACATCCTATTCTATCCTAAGTCTAAGAAAATAAATACCACTATCCTATGCATGTGCCATGATCTCGAGTTGCAATGCTGTCGTCAGCCGTACAGGAATGCCTTGCCTTAACCTGAAAAATGTAGTAGCACATGGTTTGAGTATTTAAAGAAATACTCAGTAAGTGACCCCACTATTGGGGTTAAATGCAACAATCACATGCAATAAAATGATGGGACCTATCTTTCGTTTCGTTTCGTTTCGTTTCGTTTCTTTTTCGTTTCGTTTCGTTTCGTTTCTTTTTCGTTTCGTTTCGTTTCGTTTCTTTTTCGTTTCGTTTTCCCTACGGTGTAATCCTAACACGTAATCGTGGACGTATACCATATACTCTACACGCAACCCATACGTGCGAGTATGGTCTCACCAGCTAGTTCGCACACCGCTGGGCCACTATCCCTAGCCGGTGGGCATGCTCTAGGGGCCCACTGGGACCCGTTAAAACTAAAATCGTCACGGTAGCGCTATGCAGGGCATAACGATCATTGTCCTGCCATTTGGATGTACACGTCCGTACCCTCATGATGGGATAGGGTATCCCCCCAAATGCATGATCACACAATATGCATGAGGTCCCACTAGTGCTACAGTCATCATTTAATGAACATAACCCCATGTCACGTTTTCATGTTTACATGTCATTCTCATTCTCATTTCGTTACATATCATACATATTCCTAACGGGGTTATGTATCATGCAATTTACCGTATTTCATGTCATACAATTCATTCAGTTACATTCCAATACTCATACAACAAGCCATAATCGTACAAGGCCACACATCGTCACATGCATTCATATCACATCAACTAAGCAGCATAAATAACATACATTCACGTTCACATGATTTCGTACTTAAGCACAACAATCTAGCATACAATGTATCATATCATAACCAAGTCATAATGTAAACACTTCATAGTCATATCATTCTCTAACTTACCATAGCCTTAACGTTCTTATACCTATCACAAACATATCATTACATGACGTACCTTAGTCATATCGTCACAAGAACGTACCCTAACGCTATCGTTCTATCAATCTATCACAAACCTATCCCTTTCTACCCATAACCTAACCGTATTCTTTCATCAATCTGTTCTATCAATCTATCACAAACCTATCCCTTTCTACCCATAACCTAACCGTATTCTTTCATCAATCTCTCCTATCAATCTATCACAAACCTATCCCTTTCTACCCATAACCTAACCGTATTCTTTCATCAATCTCTCGTATCCATAGCACTCCGGTATGTAACCTAACTCTAACATTTCATGAACGTATCTTACTCCTATCGTTACATTTCGTTTTGTGCATCCTTCTCGTACCCTATCTCAAACATATCCTTGAGCACATCGTACCATAATTATTATCATACAAACCACATATTATAACATAACATAACATATAGGAAGCATATCGATCCATAGACAATTCACACATATCAATATATATGACACGTACAGAACCACAGGGCACGTGTCAATATCAAATATAACCATGCCGATAGAAGGTCACTTACCTGGTTAGCTTAAGTCGTTGTCACGAATATATCCTTAATGAATGTTCGATTTCGTCGTTATCCTTGATGAAAGTCCATTGAACTCCAAGTCAACCTATATGAGCCTATGACATCAGTTTCAAGTTTGAACTCTATAAAATTATTTCTCTAATTTACCTTGGCCATTCTTAAATTCTGATATTTCCTATTAGACGAAATTTGATGGAGTTCCTTGCTCCCTTATGTTTACTGTTTTATTTTTTTAAAATTATGTTCAACAAAATCTTTTCTCAATCTTCCATCTTCCACTGTAATTATTTTGGAGATATTATTGACCAATTTTATTAATCTATCCTTCCTTCCAAATCTTCCATTTTTATTTTTTTACTTTTATTTTTTTTCTCTCTCTTCCGTCCACAGTATTCTGTCTTCCTTCTGATTTAGTTAACAATTATATTCTTAGCTTTAATTTAATGATTCATTTGGGTACGGTCTTTTTCTATAATTCATATAAAATTATTTACAACCTAAATCATTGCAACAACTCAGGAGATCTAAACAATTTAGGAGATCTAAATATAATTGGTTGTGATTTCCTAAAACTCATACAAAATTCTTTTCATTTAATTTCTGATTCAAAACTAAATAATTGTAACCAAATTAATATTACTTAATAAAATGAGAGGAAGATTTAACATACGACTACTGGCCTCTTCAAATGACGTATCTCCTCCGAACTAAATCTGCTAAAACCTTTTGTTTTTTCTATTTGTTTTGGTAGGAACCAAGAAATTCTGGGTAAATCTTCCCAGAAAAGGATTCCTGATTTATTCCTAAATTTATTTTTAAGGAAGGAGTGGTGAGAGATTAGAGGGAGGAGGAGGGATCGGTTACCAAATGTTTTTTTTATATATATTTTTTTTTATTAGTTATTTATTTATTTATTTATTATTATTATTATTATTATTATTACTATTTTATCTTGTTTTTCTCGGTTGTTACATTTTTGGTCTTGAACTGTGTAATAGATCTAGTTGAAGCATTTGGAACACTATGATACTTATCAGAGGGCCATGGACTAACTTTCATTTTAACTTAGTATATGTAACAACCCAAGCTCACCGCTAGCAGATATTGTCCTCTTTAGGCTTTTCCTTTCAAACTTCCCCTTAAGGTTCTTAAAGATTTCCAAACTCTTATAAAGAATGTTTTGTTTCCGTCTCCAACAAATGTTGGATCTCACAATCCACCCTCCTTCCAGACCCATCTTCCTCACTAGCACTTGTTCCTCTCTTCAATCAATGTGGGAACTCACAATCACCCCCATTTGAGGCACAGCATCCTCGCTGGCACTCGTTCCTCTCTCCAGTCAATGTAGGACCTCACAATCTACCCCTTTTCGTGACCTAGCATCCTCGCTGGCACTCATTCCTCTCTCCAATCGATGTGGGGTCTCACAATCTACCCCTTTTCATGACCCAGCGTCGTTGTTAGCACTCGTTCCTCTCTCCAATCCACCCCCTCTTTGGGTTTCAACTTTCTCACTGGCATACCACCCAGTTTCTTACTCTAATACCATCTCTAATAATCCAATCCTCTTTGCGCTTTCCTTTTCAAACTTTCCCAAAAGGTTTTTAAAATGCGACATCTATTGAGTTGCATCCCCCTATAGTACATTTTGAGGCTATTGACGTCTGGCCTAGACATAATTTCGCTGGACAGTCATACAAAAGAAAATACAATAATACGATAATATAACATAAAATCAAATAAAGAGTTTTGCATGGCATGGGCATGTGGCCATTGAGCTACACGCCTTGGACGAGCATGACCGTAACATCATCCCCCATCTAATTGGTTGACATTCCTGCAAACATCGAGTGAGTCAAGCCAATTTGGATTCGCATCGCTTACAGCTGGGCAACATATATTGAAGACTCTTGCCAAATTTGAGAAGAAGGTTCTAGAAAACGAGAGCAGAGAGATTTTTGAAAGAGAGTTTGAAAGCAAGATTGAAAGAAGGTTTTCAAAGCAATGTTATAGGCTATATTCGAGAAAAGCAACACAAAGGCTTAGATAGCATATAACTTCAGGTAGTAAGAATTGACAATTATGTCCAATCCAACTGGATTAGTAAGGTCAGCTTCAAGTGAAGCAATTTGGGTCGGTTAACTCGAACCATCTTCTTCCTCACGATACCAACTACTCACCTACACTATGATTCTCCTTCAACCAGTCACTATACTCGCTCGTATAACACCAAAGTCTGAGAAATTAGTGTTTTGCCCATATTTTCCTCCTTGCCTAATTAGGGTTTTGGAGGGCTAATGAGGAGGAAAGGGGAAAAAAATAATAAAAATAAAAATAAAGAGGGTTTTAGATAAAAAGAAATAGTCATTTGATCTAATTATGAACTCAAGACCTCTCACACCCAAAGCGAGAATCATATCACCAAACCAAACACCCATATGTTTGACATTATTTGTTATTTTATGAAACCAAATGCCCATATGTTTGACATTATTTGTTATGTTTGATTGAATGGGTAATCATTATTTTATTAATAATGAAATCTAGCAGAAGTACTATCGTTGAAGTATTCCATAATATAATGTTTAATTTGATAGTTTCACTTTAATCATCAATCATCAATCCTGACTCCACAAAGAAAATGTTAGAATTTAGATAAGACCATGTGAATGGATCAAAATAAGTTGGAGTAAGATGGTTGTCCCTTGCATCCTCAAGATATGCATATTTCACTATTACAAGGCCCATATGAAATAGAATAAAAACTTAAAAAGGTCCCACCGAAATTTAAATTCGGGTTACTGGATTCAAAGTCCAATGTCCTAACCACTAGACCATGGGACCACAAATATTAATAAAAATTTGTGTGTAATAAATTTATGAACTTCAAAAAATAAATAGAACCTTCATATACTTTCAAAACTTCGAAAATTATCGATGTGTCCTCATTTTTTTCAAGTTTGTATTTGATAGGGTTTCAACACATCAAAATCAATTAATATATTAGCTCGTCAGTTTACAATTATCTACCATTCTTTTTTAGCCCTATGATCATAATATGGTTAAAAAGGAGTGAAAGAAGTATTTTCTTCGCCCAATTATTCTACCATTCTTTTTCAGCCAATGACTCCAAGCATACCCATGGTAAGATACTCGCAATTCATATTGTCCCTTGTGTTTTTCTTAATCGTCGGTAAATTTACAATTTTTGAATACTAAGGTATAAAAATAGTCGAATTGTGTAGGTACAAAACACTACAATCGTGGGAATGTAAGGCAAGAAAATAGGGACTCACCATAGTTGAGATAAGAATAGAGGAGTGACTGAAAAATGGAGTCAAAAGGTGTCGAGAAGAAAGAGAAAGGCAAACAGAAAGACGCGTGAATCAGGCGAAAAAGACAACGGGATAGGGTCAAATTTGGTTTGAATTCGGGCAACCCATCACTACAGCCAACCCATAGCCCATCATTCCTTTCGGTTGGTGACCCATTTGCAAAAAGTTCAAGAAATGAGGCTCCGAACACCAGACAAGAAGTAAATAAACATCTTTAAGTTTTCTTAAGAAATGCTAGTGGAAATCACTTGGATTTTAATATATAACATAAGTCAAGTATGAATTAATGGTACATGAAAGAAAAATATTAAGATTAGTGAGTTAAAGGCCTGAATATGACCTTTTGTTAAAAAAATAAAAATAACATTGAATTAACCCCCTAAATGAACTATGCTACTTCCAAAATTTTAATACTTGGAATATTGTTCAATGTTAAAGCTACGTATGAAATTTTGTAGCCATTGGATATATCTAAGATGGTAAACTGAGAGGAGGTGTAAAAAGACCATAATGTCCTTTACCCAAAATAAACTTTATACACGACCTTCAAAAGTACGCCCATGGAATCACGTTAGGTTTCCCTTTAATGTTTAGCTAAGTTAAAACTAATGAGTTTTGATGCTACTCTATGACATAATGTATAAGCCTATGTTAAGTATAAACCATGTTCCAAGAATATACCTAGGATCAATTGAATACCATGGTAAATAAGGTTGCTAGGATTCATACCCAAAAGTAACCGTTATCTCCCACCACTTGGTGTGCAACAATGCCCCTATTCCTCTTTTATGTGGGATGTCCTGCGCTATGTATCATGAGTAGGATGATAAGGAGGACCTCCTATTTTCCTCACTTAGATGAGATACTGTAACACCCACTCATCGCCAACGCGATTAACAGGAGTTACTATCGACAATATTAAGAGACTCTGATACCCAATCATAAAATTAAAAATATTTCTAAAAACATCCAGTAAAATATTTTAATAAGAAAAAACAGTACTTAAAAAAACTTAAAACGACTAAGGTAAATTCTTGACAACGAAAGCATAATTACAAAACAGACCCAGACATGGATTCCCAGTAGTCTCTAACCCGTTGGTCTCGTCCTCGGCTGGCCTGCAGCATCTACATCTGGAAAGAAAAGTTATAATAATTTTGATGAGTAATTAGAATACTCAGTAAATAAGCCATAGCTCAACCACCAATAAGCATATCTAGAGTCATAACCTTTCCATTAACATGCATAACATACTCACAGTTACTGCATGCTTTCATACATGTATCATGATCAACACGTAGAACATTCAGACAATCGTTTATATCACGCTTACATCACAGGCAAGCAGTCACAATATACAATACACACTAAATATCATCAAAGCTCATCATAACTTATTAAGCTCTTAATCAGGTAAACAACATACTCACATGTTGTAAAACAAGTTAAGAACTAGTTCAAAGATNAGTAGCTTCACTAGCTTGCTGATTCTTCCATAAAACTTTAACAAAGGGAATATCTCTGCTACGCAAAGATCTCACTTCCCATGCTAAAATTTTCATGGGCTGTTCTTCGTAGCTTAAGTCCTCTTTTAATTCCAAATCTTCATAATGGAGAATATGCATAGGGTCTGCAACATACCTCCTCAGCATCGAAACATGAAAAACATTATGTACAGCATCCAACGCTGGTGGTAATGTCAATCAATAGGCTACTGGGCCAACTCTTTCGAGGATCTCAAAAGGTCCAATAAAACGTGGACTAAGCTTCCCCTTTCTACCAAATCGCAAAACACCACGAACTGGTGCAATCTTCAGGAACACATGATCCCCCACCTCAAACTCTAGATCCTTCCTTCTGATATCTGCATAACTCTTCTGACGACTTTGGGCGGTCAAAATTCTCTTCTTAATCTTCTGAATCGCCTCATTGGTCGTTCGTAGCAAATCTGGACCTAATAGCGGTTTACTACCTACCTCCTCCCAATAAATTGGAGTTCGACACCTCCGTCCATAAAGTGCTTCAAAAGGAGCCATCTGGATAGTTGCCTGATAACTATTATTATAGGCAAATTCCACCAAATATAGGTAGGTGTCCCAACTGCCAGCAAAATCAAGTACACATGCACACAACATGTCCTCGAGAATTTGATTTAATCTCTCTGTCTGTCCATCTGTCTGAGGATGGAACGCTGTACTAAACTTCAGTTGTGTACCAAGGGCTTCCTGAAGACTCTTCCAGAATCGAGAAGTAAACCGCGTATCCCTATCTGACACAACAGAAACTGGTACACCATGCAACCTTACAATCTCCTTTAAATACAATTGTGCCCACTTGTCAACCGAATATGTAGACTTACCCGGTATAAAATGAGCTGTCTTAGTTAATCTATCCACAATGACCCATATCACTGTAAACCCTAACTGGGTTCTAGGTAGTCCTGTAATGAAATCCATAGTCACTTCTTCCCACTTCCACTGAGGCACATTTAAAGGTTGCAATAATCCAGCTGGTTTCTGTCTAGGTGCCTTAACTTGTTGACAAGTTAAACACCTACTCACATATTCAGCAACATCTTTCTTCATCCCAGGCCACCAAAAGCATGTTTTCAAATCTTGATACATCTTTGTGGAACCTGGATGTACAGTATAGGGCGACTCATGAGCTTCAGATAGAATCTTCCTCTTGATCTCTACATCGTTTGGCACACAAGTTCGGTTCTGCCACTTCAAACATCCATCACCCGTTATCCAGAAATCCTTGATTTCTTCAGTCTCAAGTTGCCTCACAACTTTTGAAAAATAAGGGTCCCCTTGCTGACCCCGAATAATTTGTTCTTGCAACGTCGGACAAATAGTCATAAGAGCTAGCTGAGCTGTCGCTTTCCTGACCAAGACAGCTATTTGGGCTCGTTCAAACTCCATCTGAATGTTGTGTTGTCTCGTTAACATTGCAGATGAGTGAGCTGTCTTACGACTCAAGGCATCAGCTACCACATTAGCTTTACCAGGATGATGTAGAATTTCCACATCATAATCTTTTACCAACTCCAACCACCGACGTTGCTTCATGTTGAGCTCTTTCTGGGTGAACAGATATTTAAGACTCTTATGATCCGTATATACTTGTATCCTCTCACCGTACAAATAATGTCTCCATATTTTCAGAGCAAACACCACAGCAGCTAATTCTAAATCATGAGTTGGGTAATTGCGTTCATAATCCTTTAATTGTCGAGAGGCATAAGCAATAACTCTCCCGTTTTGCATAAGTACGCACCTCAACCCATGCTTAGAGGCATCACTATAAATTACTAGGTTCCCAGTACCGTCAAATACAATAAGCACTGGGGCTGACGCTAATCTTTCCTTGAGTTCCTGAAAACTACTTTCACAAGCTCAACTCCAATCAAATTTCTTCCCTTTTCGGGTTAACTGAGTCAGTGGTGCAGCAATCCTTGCAAAGTCTCTAATAAAACGCCTGTAATATCCGGCTAAACCCAGAAAACTTCTCACCTCAGTAACTGTAGTTGGTCGAACCCAACCTATAACTGCCTCCACCTTTGCTGGATCAACGGTTATACCATCCTTGGATACCACATGACCAAGGAATACTACCTTTTGAAGCCAAAACTCGCACTTTGAGAACTTGGCATATAATCTTTGTCTACGTAGAACCAACAAAACCTTCCTCAAATGTTCTGCATGTTCATCCTCAGGCTCGAGGTAAAGCCTTTGCCACGACAAGCAAGGCAGCGGGGGATGCCAGCACGGTGGTGACAGGTACTTTACCCATATCCGGCTATTTTGCTTATACTGTATTTGATTCTGGCTCGACGCATTCTTTTATATCATTATCGTTTGTCTGTCAAGCCCGACTTGAAGTAGAGCCTTTAAGTTATGAGATTTTAGTTTCTACACCTTCAGGAGTCATGTTGATGACCCGTGAAAAGGTGAAACTGAATAAAGTAGAAGTATCCGGCCAATCATTAGACGTGTTGTTAATGGTGCTAGATANAAAATTAAAAATATTTCTAAAAACATCCAGTAAAATATTTTAATAAGAAAAAACAGTACTTAAAAAAACTTAAAACGACTAAGGTAAATTCTTGACAACGAAAGCATAATTACAAAACAGACCCAGACATGGATTCCCAGTAGTCTCTAACCCGTTGGTCTCGTCCTCGGCTGGCCTGCAGCATCTACATCTGGAAAGAAAAGTTATAATAATTTTGATGAGTAATTAGAATACTCAGTAAATAAGCCATAGCTCAACCACCAATAAGCATATCTAGAGTCATAACCTTTCCATTAACATGCATAACATACTCACAGTTACTGCATGCTTTCATACATGTATCATGATCAACACGTAGNCTGTACCTGTAGTGAATGAATTCCTGGATGTTTTTCCTGATAAATTACCTGGTTTACCACCAGAGCGAGAAGTCAACTTTGGTATTGAACTAGAACCAAGGACGACACCTATCTCTAAAGCTCCTTATAGGATGGCTCCCGCGGAATTGAAAGAGTTGAAGTTGCAATTACAGGAATTGTTGAACCAGGGATTCATNTCTGTTCGTTAATGAGGTATCTCAGCTACCTCCAGCTAGGTTACTGACTCTCTCTCGATATGCTTATTGGTGGTTGAGCTATGGCTTATTTACTGAGTATGATAGTCTACTAATTCCCGCGGAGTTCCTGGCCAACGCGCTGTGTGCTAAGTCAGGGAGCATGAGTACTCCTGACCGTTGGTATNTACATGTATCATGATCAACACGTAGAACATTCAGACAATCGTTTATATCACGCTTACATCACAGGCAAGCAGTCACAATATACAATACACACTAAATATCATCAAAGCTCATCATAACTTATTAAGCTCTTAATCAGGTAAACAACATACTCACATGTTGTAAAACAAGTTAAGAACTAGTTCAAAGATCGATACGCTACTTACTTGGTTTCGAACTCCTTTCTCCCCCTTGAATGTACGTTTAATAGTATTTCAACACAATTCCTTCCTATTAGACCTATATTTTATCAATTTCAACATAAGTATAGACCAATTTTGGTAGGACAGGTCAAAAGGAGTCGAACGGGACAAACCGGGAGCAAAAATACCTTCGCACGCGCCCTCACGCGCCAACACAAGGTCAATGTTCGTTTTCTCACGCGCCTGATCCTCGCACAGTCGCACTTCCACTCGCGGCCTCCCACGCGCCTCGCGTGTCCTNTGTTTATGGAGCTGATGAATCGGGTATTCCAGGATTTTCTGGATTCTTTTGTCATTGTGTTCATTGACGATATCTTGGTTTATTCCAAGACAAACGATGAACATGCAGAACATTTGAGGAAGGTTTTGTTGGTTCTACGTAGACAAAGATTATATGCCAAGTTCTCAAAGTGCGAGTTTTGGCTTCNTTCTCACGCGCCCTCACGCGCCAATACAAGGTCGGAGGTTCGTTTTCTCACGCGCCTGATCCGCGTATAGTCGCACCTCCACTCGCAGCCTCCCACGCGCCTCGCGTGTCCTTCACGCGCTCGTCTTCAACCTCTCTCCCTGCAATTTTTCCCAATCTTTTCCTTTAATACCGGTTGTGTCTCGAAGCAAAAATTTCATCTCTACAGCCCGAATTTCGTCCTGATTTCTTCTACAACTTTATAGATCCTCTAACTACGGTTCTAACCAGCCTTATTTCATAACTTATCATGCAGTATAAATCAAGATATCGAGATTTAAAGGTTCGGTGATGTGGGTTTTTCCGTTACCTTCGAATTACCGTCCGCTTCAGCTCGGGGCCGTGTTCTTTCCTCAAAAGATTCCTCAGCAACAACCCCTCTTCCTTTACCCTCGATTGATGTCCAATTTTAAGCAACCAAAANACTCAGTTAACCCGAAAAGGGAAGAAATTTGATTGGAGTCGAGCTTGTGAAAGTAGTTTTCAGGAACTCAAGGAAAGATTAGCGTCAGCCCCGATGCTTATTGTACCTGACGGTACTGGGAACCTAGTAATTTATAGTGATGCCTCTAAGCATGGGTTGGGGTGCGTACTTATGCAAAACGGGAGAGTTATTGCTTATGCCTCTCGACAATTAAAGGATTATGAACGCAATTACCCAACTCATGATTTAGAATTAGCTGCTGTGGTGTTTGCTCTGAAAATATGGAGACATTATCTGTACGGTGAGAGGATACAAGTATATACGGATCATAAGAGTCTTAAATATCTGTTCACCCAGAAAGAGCTCAACATGAGGCAACGTCGGTGGTTGGAGTTGGTAAAAGATTATGATGTGGAAATCCTACATCATCCTGGTAAAGCTAATGTGGTAGCTGATGCCTTGAGTCGTAAGACAGCTCACTCATCTGCAATGTTAACGAGACAACACAACATTCAGATGGAGTTTGAACGAGCCCAAATAGCTGTCTTGGTCAGGAAAGCGACAGCTCAGCTAGCTCTTATGACTATTTGTCCGACAGCTCAGCTAGCCCTTATTTTTCAAAAGTTGTGAGGCAACTTGAGACTGAAGAAATCAAGGATTTCTGGATAACGGGTGATGGATGTTTGAAGTGGCAGAACCGAACTTGTGTGCCAAACGATGTAGAGATCAAGAGGAAGATTCTATCTGAAGCTCATGAGTCGCCCTATACTGTACATCCAGGTTCCACAAAGATGTATCAAGATTTGAAAACATGCTTTTGGTGGCCTGGGATGAAGAAAGATGTTGCTGAATATGTGAGTAGGTGTTTAACTTGTCAACAAGTTAAGGCACCTAGACAGAAACCAGCTGGATTATTGCAACCTTTAAATGTGCCTCAGTGGAAGTGGGAAGAAGTGACTATGGATTTCATTACAGGACTACCTAGAACCCAGTTAGGGTTTACAGTGATATGGGTCATTGTGGATAGATTAACTAAGACAACCCATTTTATACCGGGTAAGTCTACATATTCGGTTGACAAGTGGGCACAATTGTATTTAAAGGAGATTGTAAGGTTGCATGGTGTACCAGTTTCTGTTGTGTCAGATAGGGATACACGGTTTACTTCTCGATT
>NW_019268573.1:814081-815639 GCF_002738365.1 Cucurbita moschata
CTTATAACAATCAATACTAGCATGATGAGCAGACAGCCAATCCATGCCCAAAATAATATCGTAATCATACATATCTAGCACCATTAACAACACGTCTAATGATTGGCCGGATACTTCTACTTTATTCAGTTTCACCTTTTCACGGGTCATCAACATGACTCCTGAAGGTGTAGAAACTAAAATCTCATAACTTAAAGGCTCTACTTCAAGTCGGGCTTGACAGACAAACGATAATGATATAAAAGAATGCGTCGAGCCAGAATCAAATACAGTATAAGCAAAATAGCCAGATATGGGTAAAGTACCTGTCACCACCGTGCTGGCATCCCCCGCTGCCTTGCTTGTCGTGGCAAAGGCTTTACCTCGAGCCTGAGGATGTCCCCCGGCACTCAACTGACCCCCTACTCCACCTGGAGCAGATCGCTCGGGGCGCATCATATTAGGGTTCTTTGCACTTCGACATACTCTGGCGAGATGACCAATCTTGCCACAGTTGTAACATATCTTGTCTGCAGCATTACAAGATCCCGCATGAGTTAACCCACACTTACTACAACCTGCCCTCCCTTCACCGGAATAAGGCCGACGATCAACTCGCTGTGGTACCGTCTGCTGTTGCGAACCCGTGGATATTTGAATAAATTTTCGTTTACCACTTGGTCGTACCTGACTGCTGGAACCCTGATTATTCCTCGGGGTGCTAGCATCTAATTTCACCGCAGCATTATAAGCCGTAACAAAATCTTGAGAAGCATGGGCAGACACGGACCCCTGTATCTCTTGCCTCAAACCCTGAATAAAGAGATCCGTCTTCTCTTCCTCAGTAGCAACCATAAGAGGAACAAATCTGGATAATCGTGTGAATTCCGCCTCATACTCCTCTACTGACCTACTACCCTGTTCCAATTGCATAAAGGCTTTTCGGTCTCGCAATCTCGCTAGAGCAGGATAGTATTTCTCACAAAACTCATGTCTAAAGGCTGCCCATGTGATTGGGGTCCCACCAGCCTCCATCTTCGGCTTCTTTGATTTCCACCAAAAATGGGCTGGCCCCTCCAACAAATATGTAGCACACAACACTTTATGATTCTCTAGGCAGTTGTAGAATGTAAATTTTGTTTCAATACATTCCAACCACCATTCAGCTGCCTCCGGATCAGTCCCCTTTCCTCCAAAAGTTGGCGGGGCAAGTTTCATAAAATCTCGTATGTACTCACTCTCCTCTGTCATACATCGTCGGCCATAAGTTACTACCCGTGATGGTGCCTCTGTCACCACAGCTGTACCAGATAACTCTGTCAACCGTGTTGGAGGTATTTCTGTCTGAACACCTACTCCTGGTGCTTCAGACACCAATGTCGTCTGGCCCGATACAGGTACTGTTGGAGCCGCCTGGCTTTCAAGACCAACAAGGGCTGCTTGAACCGCTTGATCCACCCGGCTCTGCATTGCCTGATCTACTCGACTCTCAATCAATGATTGTAATGCTTCCAAAGTAATCACAACAGTCGGCTGATCTCTAGATGCCGACTGAGCAGCAGGCTCCGGAACCGCCTCT
>NW_019268573.1:816372-820432 GCF_002738365.1 Cucurbita moschata
AATTTTTTTTTTTTTTTTTTTTGTGAATTTTTTTTTTCATACTATTCTTTCATACAATTTAATCATACATCACTTACCCAACCGAGGCGAGATACCGCTGAGCTGGACTAAAGGAATCCATACTGTCCATTCTAGACTGTCTACAGAACCTATAACCTAGGCTCTGATACCAACTTGTAACACCCGCTCATTGCCAACGCGATTAACAGGAGTTACTATCGACAATATTAAGAGACTCTGATACCCAATCATAAAATTAAAAATATTTCTAAAAACATCCAGTAAAATATTTTAATAAGAAAAAACAGTACTTAAAAAAACTTAAAACGACTAAGGTAAATTCTTGACAACGAAAGCATAATTACAAAACAGACCCAGACATGGATTCCCAGTAGTCTCTAACCCGTTGGTCTCGTCCTCGGCTGGCCTGCAGCATCTACATCTGGAAAGAAAAGTTATAATAATTCTTATGAGTAATTAGAATACTCAGTAAGTAGCTAGTTCATCATTCACAGGCTCATAACTAATCTTTCCAGGTGTTTTTACGTTTTATTCATCATTGACTCCTAGTTCTCTTACTAGGGTCATCTGTTCGTTAATGAGGTATCTCAGCTACCTCCAGCTAGGTTACTGACTCTCTCTCGATATGCTTATTGGTGGTTGAGCTATGGCTTATTTACTGAGTATGATAGTCTACTAATTCCCGCGGAGTTCCTGGCCAACGCGCTGTGTGCTAAGTCAGGGAGCATGAGTACTCCTGACCGTTGGTATATGAGATAAACAGGCCGCCAGAGCAATTAGTAGACGGGCCGTATTTGACCGAGAGCGAGTCTTACATACGAGTCCGAAAATTCTAGATAAGCATATCGAGAGAGAGTCAGTAACCTAGCTGGAGGTAGCTGAGATACCTCATTAACGAACAGATGACCCTAGTAAGAGAACTAGGAGTCAATGATGAATAAAACGTAAAAACACCTGGAAAGATTAGTTATGAGCCTGTGAATGATGAACTAGCTACTTACTGAGTATTCTAATTACTCATCAGAATTATTATAACTTTTCTTTCCAGATGTAGATGCTGCAGGCCAGCCGAGGACGAGACCAACGGGTTAGAGACTACTGGGAATCCATGTCTGGGTCTGTTTTGTAATTATGCTTTCGTTGTCAAGAATTTACCTTAGTCGTTTTAAGTTTTTTTAAGTACTGTTTTTCCTTATTAAAATATTTTACTGGATGTTTTTAGAAATATTTTTAATTTTATGATTGGGTATCAGAGTCTCTTAATATTGTCGATAGTAACTCCTGTTAATCGCGTTGGCGATGAGCGGGTGTTACAGATACACAACATCAGAATTTAATAGCACGATGATATGATCATAATAACACCACTCATGTATTTACGGGAAGAGAACTAAAGGTTACTTTAGGGAAAAGTAGAATCCACAAGTGACATGTAAGAATATAAGCTCTAAGTGCCAAGACTCTGATAACTCAATAAGAGATAACATCCTAGCTTAAAGTTTCCATTAAGAGCCTACAAGTAGGCTATTTATTGACTTTTTATTCACTTCATGTTTACATTTTTTTTAGGTAATTAGGAGTTGGTTGTAGATGGGAGCGAACTTTGGAGCCTGGGTGATAAGGCAATCCTAATCCTCACCCTAACGATCCAAGCTTTTTTTGAAACAAAAACCCTTGAATCAAAGAAATTACATATCCTTATACAAAATTCTGATCAACCAAGAGATAGTTAAAAGTAGATTACCTCCTAAAGTCAAAGATCTAGAGCAAGATTTGAAACTTTCTTCTAAATTGAGTCACTTCACAATTGATCTTGATTGAACGGCTCGGATGCAATCTACCATAAGAATTGCATGAAACTTAGAAATGACAGAGATGATGCTCAAATTTCAAAGGGGGACATTTAGAGCTTAATTTTATTCATAAAAATTCTCTGTTCTCACCCTTTTGCTCACTACAAGAAGTTAAGTAATTAAATTTTGAACACCTTGATCCTTATCATCTTCCCCCTCTTCAACATTATTTGTACTCGAATCAAGAAAATCATAACCTACATCAAAATAACTCAAGTAAGCGATATTGATAGTAAGATCAATTTTATAGGCATTGTTATTAATTCTTTCAAGAACTTTGTAAGGATGATCCCCTCTTGAATGTAACTTTGTTTCCTTTGACATGAAAATCAATCCTTGCGAAAATGTATCCAAAATCAATAATGGTGAAAAATACCACTTTCCAAAAGAGAAAGTCATTAGGTAAAAAGTTTCCATGTAATTTTACCACTCTCCAAAAGAGAAAGTCATTAGGTAAAAAGTTTTAATAAAGAGAAGCTCTAACTTGGTTGGTGGGCATCCCAAGAATTGAACTTAGCGCCAAGTCAATTTCGGGCCACCAAACCCTGCAATGATCAGGCCCTATGGAGTAAAGGGAAGCGTGTACGTTGTCGGTTTCATGGCTTCGCTCCTCTCCGAGTCTTCGTTGCTTGGCTCCCCTACCAGTTATATGATCAAGGGGATCAGTCGTCCAGCGCTTTCTTTTTCTTCCAGGGAGGCAAGGGAGGGGGAAGTAGAGGAAAAACCAACCCTTGCAAGTCAGTCAGGGGCTAATACCTTCTCGACACTATCGAACCGGAAATCCTGAGCCTATTTAGCGAGTGAGAGAAAAGAAAGAGATTCGAAATCTTAGTGAAAGACTGGATTTAAGACCTCTTGCACCCAAAGCAAAGGTTGACCTCTCGCACCACTAGACCAAATGCGTATTTTATATTGACATTATTTTTTATGTGTTATTAAATGTATAGTCATTATTTATTAATAAAGAAAGAGAATATTAATGAAATCCATGTAGAAGTATTATTATCCTATTTTTTAGTTCTAAATCAATGCAAAATTTGATTAATTTAAAATTATGTTTGAAAGAAGTAAGTAACCATAGAGAAGAAAAAACCTTTGAAGTTATTCCATAATATAAGTTTTAATTGGATAGTTTCAATTTAGTCATTAATCATGAACACAAACAAAATAATTATTGAATGTTAAAATTTGGATAGGCAACATGAATTGATCGAAATCTATATTTTTTAATTAATATATTATTAGATTAGGTTTACAATTATTCTATCATTCTTTTTCAGCATACGATCATAAATATGGTTAAGAAAGTTGTGAAAGAAGTATCTTCCAGTATATTATGTGGATAAAAGAGAAAGACATGAAATAAAGGAAAAAGTAGGGGATTCCATGAAAGCCCTAATTTTATCTTTTTATCTTGGGAAATTTACTTTTTATAAGAGCATCATTATTATTTTATTCATTTAATTTGATGTCTAATGTCACGTCATACTTTTTCAACCGTGTTACATCGTGATCTTGACACACTTATGACAAGTTTTAAGGAGGAGCTCAAGCCCCATTTACATTTTTTGCCCGATTTTGTAGCTTTGTTAAACCTTAGGCGAGGTTTTCCTCCACCAACTGAACACAACTTGTGTGGAATTCAAACTTGTTTTGTCACACATGCCTCTCGTGTGTGTACATGTTCCATTGTCTGCGACTCTATCCAACATGCCTTTAGACTATATCAAGTCATCAGACTCGGGTTTTCCTTCACCAACTGAACACAACTTGTGTGGAATCCAAACTTGTTTTGTCACATATGCCTCTCATGTGTGTACATGTTCCATTGTCTGCGACTCTATCCAACATGCCTTTAGACTAAATCAAGTCATCTGACTCGTCTTTTTCTCTACTCTAGGCCAAGATCTCTCTTAAGCAACGTTGAATCTCAGAGTCATCTTGGTTACCACAACATAACCCATGCATTTTGACATCATTCCATGTCTCGATAAAGTTCGACCATCTTGACTTGTTCTGACAACATTCGTTGAGAACTGACCCATGTATTTACCATCTCACCGGACATCCAAAAACATCTATTCATATGGATTCTCATGGTCAGTTGAGTTTTTTTTTTTTTTTTTTTTTTTTTTTTTTTTTTTTTTTTTTTTTTTTTTTTTTTTTTTTTTTTTTTTTTTTTTTTT
>NW_019268573.1:820489-832960 GCF_002738365.1 Cucurbita moschata
TTTTTTTTTTTTTTTTTTTTTTTTTTTTTTTTTTTTTTTTTTTTTTTTTTTGTCTATACTAAAAAATTTTCAAAGGAAGACATGGAATGAAACTTTTCAAAGGAAGACATCTATTCATTGGATTCTCATGGTCAGTTGAGTTTTTTTTGTGTCTATACTAAACAATTTGGTAGAATGAAACTTTTCAAAGGAAGACATGGAAGGAAATTTTCGAAGAAAGACTAAACTTTCTAATTTATATCTTATAATTTGAACTTTTTAAAATATCTAGTTGCTTTAATATTTATTTTAAGTTAACACTTACAAACATAAAATAGGTAAGTTAATACTTACAAACATAAAATAGGTCCATCCAGATTTGAACTCAAGTTACTAGATTCAAATTCCAACCTCCTATATAATATATAAAATTTATGTGTAATAAATATTTGAACTTTATTAAAACTTTGAAAATGATTAATGTGTCCCCATTTTTTTTAGTTTAGTATTTGAAAGGGTTTCAACACATTAAAATTAATTAATTGATTATATCACGTGTATAATTATTCTACCATTTTTTTTCGTACGATCATAAATATGGTTTAAAAAGTTGTGAAATAAGTGTTCCAATTATTGGATTTGGGACCCTATCATCATTATTTCAGTCATTTATTTGATCTTTCAAATATTATTAATGAAGAAATGGATATTAATGAAATCCAAGTGCAACTATTATTTTCATATATTTTAGTTTTAAAAAAATGGAAAGTTTGATAATTCTAAAATTATTTATACTATTGGGTGGAATGACTATCGATAAGATAAATAAATTTAGGTAAAGTTTTCGTTTCTTGGTTTAAGTGCTTATCCTTATCCAACGACCACCAAATTTCATATATAATCTCAACATGCTATAAAATTCTCAACATTAGAATTTCACAGGCAGAGGAGTTCATTTAGTGAGTTTTTTAACATTACCTAAATCTCGAGTAATTTGATAAGTTTAGGGCCTTAACTCACGGTTTTTTGAGTTTTTTTTTCATATATCCTTAATTTATATTTGGTTTAGGGTTCATATGAAAATCCAAGTGATTGCTACAAGTATTTCTTAAGAAAAGTTCAAGGTGGCTACTTACCTCATTGTCGACGTTCAGGACTTCCGTTCTCGAGCTTCCAATATTTGAATTACCTCAAATTTTCTTCCACAGAATCTTTATTGGGTCTAGTTTCTAGAACCATAAATTTTTCATAAGATTCGGTCTGTAAGAGGGTTAAAATTGGGAAAAATCAAGGAAAGGTAGGAAGTTTAAGCCTCTCTTAATCTCTCACTTTTTAGCTCTTCCATCGATCGCACACATAATCGTCCTTGACATAGCAGACTAACATATGTCGACTTGGAGAAACTGTCCACTAAACCTATTGTTAACTATTAAAAATATCCTTGCTAAATGATGTCCCCTCGTCGAGATTCAATAATCCAATGTCGAAATGTAGGATAGATTGTGAGTCGATCCATCTGTGCTACAACTCCTTCACTCATCACTATTATCTCCGCTTGCACACTCGTGACTCCCTACTAATCATGGTCGACGAGTGGGCCGTCGTTCAGCTTAGGGCATCGATGACTATGTTTTCATTTGGGACGATATTGGATGTTTATACCGTAGTCAATAGCCATTGCAACCAACTGACATGAGGCATAGACAATCATCTTTCTATGTTGCATCAATACACATCCTAACCCTTTATTAGAAGCAAAACTATAAATCACATATACTCTTGAGCTCTCCTAGACCGTGGGCACTAGAGTGACAATAACCTCTATTTCAGATCTTGGAAGTGTTGAATCGGTATGGCAACCCTAGAGGGGGGGTGAATAGGGTTTTAACGATAAAAGTGTTTAAACGTGATTAATTTTTCTAATGATGAAACTTTTTACAAATAAGTAGAAGATGATAATTACTATAACAAAGTAATAAGTCAAAACAATAATACAGTAAAACATGCAATAAATCACAATATTATTTTTAAATTAAATAGGAAAGAGTTAGAGAAAATGACACCGTAGTTTTATAGTGGTTCGGTCAAATTCGACCTACTTCACTTCCCAAGCGCCTCTTGGGAATTTGAATAAAGAACTTTCTCGACTCTTTCCACGGATCTGAGCCAAACCGCTACACCGCTCTTTTTACGAGTTCAAGAGCAAACTCAATCCTTTCCACGGCGCAGGATCAAACCGATACAAGTATTTGAGTTTGATAATAACACACCACAACTCTCTCAAAGAGTAGATTTACAATTTGGGATACTCAACTATTTCCTCACAATATAATAATAATCCCTCTCAAGAATAAGATAAAAAGAAATAAACTTGTAAGCTTGGAGAGAGAAACAGACAATGGAACTTTGAACAAATGAGGATTGTAGAATGTATGTAAGTTGTGTATTTTAAAATGTGGGAAAGATGAGTTTATACAGAGGAGAAAAGTGGCAAAATGTAGGATTGAATATTGACCATTGGATTGTGTTCGGAATAATGGAAGGTGGAGATTAAAAGTAAATAAATAAGAAAATTTTCTAAACTCATTTATTTCATAATTTTAATATAATAGTAATATAATATAATAATAATAAAAAGTTATGTGAGTAACAGTTAAATGAAATTCAAAATTTATTATAAATATAATAATATAATAATAATAAAAACGATGTGAGTAACTACCAAAATTTTAAAATATAATAATATAATAATATAATATAGTAATAATAAAAATCGACGTGAGCAATGGTTAGATTCAAATTTATATTTTGTAAAAATAACTTTATTCAAAAATATAATAATAAGAAGAAAAAAACTCCACTATTTGTTACTCTCCCAAAATTATAAATGTCATACTTCGATATATTTTGATTTGTCCATCATTTTTATTTTACTGACACATCATCACGTCGGGTATGTTGTCTCGATTGTAATTTCTTCGTTTTAGCTCTGATTTGAGTAATTGAAAAGTCGTTGAAATCGTTATTCCCGACCTTATAATGTGGAAAGTTCAAAATACTGAAAATAGTTAATAATTAAAAGGAGGTTTGTTATCATCAAAACATCAATTAATTAATTGATCGATAGTTAATAATTAAAAGTAGGTTTGTTATCATCAAAACATTAATTAATTGATTGAAATTAATTAAAGTGAGATGGAGGGCCAAAAAGCCAATTAAAGTGAGATCGCTGGCCTCACACGCAAAATCTTGCACGAACTTACAGAGGTTTGATAATGAAGGGCCAAAAAGCCAATTAAAGTGAGATCGCTGGCCTCACGCAAAATCTTGCACGAACTTACAGAGGTTTGTTATCATTAAAACATCAATTAATTGATAGTTAATAATTAAAAGTAAGTTTGTTATCAACATCAATTAATTGATAGTTAATAATTAAAAGTAAGTTTGTTATCATCAAAACATTAATTAAAAGCTCATGGCCCAACTCCCAACTTGAAATGGAGAGGTCAAAGAACAACTCCAAACACAACCCTAACCAATGGGCTAAACCAACCTCCAACCACTTTGTTGGCCCCATATGGGTTACAAGCTCACATTACCAAGCCTAGCAATTCCCTCAAGACAATGACTACTTTATGAAGACTACATCCAATTTTAAATCTATCAATGTGGGATTGTTGTTATAGAGAAATCCATCATATTTACATGTAAAATAGAATATATGTAAAAAAAAAAAACAAAAGCGGATGTCAGGCTAAAGACTACCCAAAAATTTATATTGGGCATAGGATAAGAGCGGAAGGTTACGCTGCTCTGTTAAACCAGCCTCATGCAGTTTCCTTCAACTCTAAGGGCCATGGACAATAGGTGTTCGTCCAAAGCCCATAGCCAAACTCCCAACTTGGAATGGATTGACCAAAGAACAACTCCAACAACTCTAACCAATGGGCTGAACCAACCTCCAACCACTTTATTGCCCCCATGTGGATTACAAGCTCACCTTACCAAGCTTGGCGATTTCCTCAAGACAATGACTACTTTATGAAGACTACATCCAATTTTAAATCTATCAATGTGAGATTGTTGTAGCGGAGAAATCCATCATATTTACAATGTCCATAGTCCAAGCCACAAAAAATATATGTAAAAAAAAAAAGTGGATGTCAGGCTGAGGACTACCCAGAGATTTATATTAGGCCTAAGAGAATCGACCCGCTATTCTTCCACCGACAAGAGCGGAAGGTTACGCTTCTCTGTTAAACCAGCCTCACACAGTTCCTTCAACTCTAAGGGCCATGGACACATCTGCTCCCACCAGGGCTTGACCGACGTTAATTTTGAATTTGTGAGTGTTCTAGATCCACCCGACACATCTGCTTCGACCAGGGCTTGACCGACGTTAATTTTGAATTTGTGAGTGTTCTAGATCCACCCCAGTTTTGAAGGAGATCCGACGTCCGAGAACTGAGTTTTATGGCGTTTTGTGCACGCAATCACATTCCGTACAAAAGGGAATTTTCGTTGATATTCACTCTTTCAAGGGCATTCTAGTAATTTTCCATTTTTAACTATTTAAATATGATTTTTCTTTAAAAATCGAGAATTTTCCCATTCTTGGGCATCTTATTTTTAGTAAGAATCCTACCACTAGATTCAATGCAAAGTGAGGTATGTTATATTGAGTTCTAATACTTTAATAAATGAATGGTCAATATCAGTTCTTTTTAACAAATAGAATGGAACATTTTAAAGAGTATGCAACTTGTAATTAATTAATGTTTTATTTCTTACTTATTTTGTCGCTCTCATGTGAAATTTCAAACTTATATCGGATATATCAATTAATTTATTTGTGTTAAGGTACTATTCCCCAATAGAAAATAAGGTTCCACCCAGATTTAAACTCGAGTTACTAGATTCAGTGTCCAATGTCCTAACCATTAGACCATGGGACCATAAATATTTATAAGATTGGTGTGTAATAAATAGTATCTTCATATACTTTCAAAACTTTGAAAATGACTAATGTATCCTCATTTTTTAGTTTTGTATTTGATAGTTTTCAACATTCTAAAATCAATTAATTTAATAGATCACGTGTACAATTATTCTAGCATTTTTTTCAGTCCTATCAACATAAATATGGTTAAAAAAAAGTTAGTGAAATAAGTATTTCCCCATATGATGTGGATAAGAAAAAACTAGAGAACTTTTCTATTTTAGTGACCATGGAGCATTCCAATACTTGAACTTAATGTAAAGTATATTCTTGCCATGATTATTTATCACATTCTTCTTTTATCCTTTCTATTTGCTTCAAACGTCTTTATTATTGTCTACTCTCACTCATATTCAGTAAAGAATCATTTTAGCGAAGGATTGTAATTCCTTACGCCAAAATTGCCGCTAGACCAAATGCCCATATTGACAACTTTTTATATTTATTTATATATATATATATATATATATATTTATGTTTTTTATTAAATGTATCATCATTATTTCGATCTTTATTTGATCTTTCAAATATTATTTATAAAGAAATAAATATGAGTGAAATATATGTGCAAGTATTATTATCATATATTTTAATTTAAAAAGATGCAAAGTTTGATTATTCTAAAATTATTTATAGTAGTAGGTGTAATGAACGTTGAAAAGATAAATAAATTTATGTAAAGTTTTCATTTCATAGGTTCACTTCATTAAAACTATCTTAAACACAAAAGTATTATAGAATGTTAAGATTTGGATAGACAATATCAATTGGTTAAAATCTATATTTTTTGTAACGACCCTAAATTTCCACATACTCAGAGTCGCTACTAACGTCTCATGCTCATCTATAATGCGGAAATATAACTCTTACATGAACATAATTGATAATGAAAATTTTCAAGAAAACGTTTAAAACAACTTCTCCTCTGAAAAACACTGTCATGGTCTTACGTGTTTAAATATGAAATACTGAAATTTAGAGAAACAAAAACAAATACAAAATAATTTAAAACAACGAAATGCAAAACAACCTATTCTAACTTAAGACTAGAAATTTAAATATGAGTCTAACCTATGCACGTGCCACAGTCTCTGCTCGCGATGACGCCGTCCTCCGTACAAGTGCGCCTTACCTTTACCTGAAAAATGATGTGGCACACGGCCTGAGTATTTCAAAGAATACTCAGTAAGTGACCCCACTATAGGGGCCATGCTAATGCAAACACATGCAATCATGAATAGGGACCTATCTCTAATCATCTTAGGGGTGGCCTCCAGTCTCGGACAAATTGGATGTGTAGTACTTCCCTACACACGACTCACACGTGCGAGTGTGAATCCCCAGGGCGCTCGCACACCCCCTGGACCCTCTGGTCAAGCTAATCTGTAGCGACGTCCGGAGGTCAGCGGAACCCCATAGTGTCATGCACCTCATGAACACCCTCATCTGTGTGCTTTCGCACCTGTGCGCATACGCGCTCATCATACGGTGCGCGTCCGCACTCATCATCTCTAGGGGAAGTAGCCCTATGCTTATGAACATACAATATGCATGAGGTCCCTCTAAATCCATCATAATGTCTCTTCTGACACAACCCTCTAGTCTCACCTCTTTGTTACTCTAGGTAACACATACTTGTGGATATTTATATTAATATCATTTTCACGCTCTCAGGGTTGTGTCCTATGTCGATCTAACGACATGATGCAATATGGCACTCATCATCATATAGCATGCTCAATATGGAAAACATCATCATATTAAGGTAAACGTCACGCAATCATCATACTCATCATATTGCCACAAAGTGCATCAAACATATCAAGTACGACATTCATCAAAATATATAAATACTGAGCACATCATCAGGTATCATAACCCACACACATCATCATAAGTCATACATCATCATAACTCATATACCGCATCATACGACATAGTTCATACAACATCGTAACTCATACAATTTTTAGCCTATCCTATAGTAAGGCCACTTACCTGGTTGGCCTTAGCCGAAGTACTCCCTAATTTAATTAATGTAAGCTCCCGTTCCTCGAGAGTTGCTCTAAAGGTTGCTGGAGTTCGCTTCATATCCCACCGTTCGTCACCTTTTGTTAGTATTTCACATTTTAATTAATAATCCAACTAACAATGTGAAATACGGCTCTAAAACGGCCTCAGATACCTTAATGGGGGCCGAAAACAGATTCGGGAGGGTCGAAACAGTGGAAACCGGGCTGAAAAACAGGTGAGCCGAGCCGAACAGCCGCTGGAGCCGCCGGAGCGTCACTGGAGGGAGCCCGAGCCGTTTGCGCCGAGCCGAGCCGAGGACTGCCGCGCCGCTGTGTGACACGTGGCAGCCGCAGAGAAAGCCACGTCGGGCGGTAGTGTCGGGTCGAAGCGCGGGTCGCAGTCCGGTTCGGGTCGTGGTTCGGGTCGCGGCTATGGAAGGCTACTGGGCCAAGGCTAAACATTGGGCCTCAGCTTACTGGGCTGGGCCGCAAGTGTTTGGTTTGCAGGCCGGCTCAATTGGACCGTGGGTCTAGTCTGGGTTGGTTCAACTGAACCGTAGCTTCTGGGCCGGTTTGAGGTTTGGGCCGCTGTAGTTGGGCTGGGCCGAAGGCAGAGGCCAAGGGAGGAACGGGCTGGCTCTCCCGGGTTCTGGGTTCGGGTTGACCCGAATCCGTGGATCTCGTCTTCCTTACCCGACTTTGGCCGATTTTCCGGCGAGCTTTCTCTCTCCTTCCCGCGGCGTTTCCGTTGCCGATTTCGGTTCTCTTCCTTCCCTTTTCCTCTTTGTTTGTCGTCCTTCTTTCCTTTTTGGGAGTTTTGCGGCCTAAAAGCTCCTAAAAGCCATAAATCTAAGAATCGATTAAGAAACCTAACTTTCCGACCTCGGTAACCGACGACGACGCTTACGAAATAACCCAAAACGCACCCTGAGTTATTGTGCTTTCGTTAGGGATCTCTCTTACGGTAGTAACAGGTCGTTTGGTGTCGGTTTAAGGGTGGTTTGAGGGCTCGTCGGAGAAACTGGACACTCGCTGACGTTTGTCCGAAATCTCTCTCTCTCTCTCTTTAAATTTTCTCTCTTTTCTCCCTTTGCAGGTGTTCTGAAGATGCTAGGCTGAGGGTGGGCGTGCTGTGGCCGTCGTTTCGCGTGGGTTCCGCGAAACTCGACGGGGTTTTTTTTTTTTTTTTTCGTTTTCTCGTTTTCATTTATTTATTATATATATATATTTTTTTTTTCTTTCTTTCTTTCCCGGGTCGTTACATTTTTTTTAGTATCCTCCATACATTTATGGTTTAAGCTCTCCATATAAAGTCTGTAGTTGGGGCTTTCATTTGGAACAAGAATCAAGCCAAGTCGAGCTCTCAATCGCAAGAAAAAGTCGTTCAGTTTTTGGATTTTCTACTCTCGAATTTCTTCATAATTCAAAAGTGTCCACCATTTCTCTTCAAACTTGTTCCTCCACTTTCTAAGCAAGATTATCCACAATTTTTATGAAGGAATTGAGTGTTGAAAGAGCCTCAAACTCATTCCCCCATTATGGATCACCATTAAAAAAGTTAAAAGAAAACTTGAAAATCCAATTTTAGTCTACAAGGAAATTCTTTGAGTAAGATCAATCTCATTCAATTTTGCACCTTCAAGGAACATTCTTGTAGAAGACCATGAAAGCTAACGAGTCCAAGAGCATGCCCAATTGAAATTGGGAGTAAGGATCGAATTCCCATCTACAATCCATTTTTCTTAAAATTGAGCATTCCTTTAGCTTAAGAAGATCAATATGAGTAATTTTGATGAAGAAATCGAGAGCTAAAATACCCTAGAATAAGTTGTCCAAGAAAATGAAAATTTGCATTTTCGAGTGAGTTGCAGACAGGTCACAATTTCTCAAAATTAAGGCTACATGCTTAAAGACGTCCCACCAAAAAAATTACTTTAGCTAGAGGAAAAAATAATCTAAAGAATACACTTACGAATATATATTCAAGATTAACACGTTACGTGGATTAAGAGTTCATTCCCTTCACAGATATATTCAAGATTTCATGTTGAACAGAGTAAGTTTGGAACCTAAACCAAGTAAGGGCCTAAGAAACGCGGAAATAAGTACCTCAAGTAACTCTTACTCAAGATCTAAGATTCTTCTAAAATAATCTAAAGAATACACTACGAATAACTCAGGTTTGTTACCATGTTTTGTAGAGCTTATGAAGGTCAATGCATACATGTTATCTAGGGTAATGTGTGAATGATGTATAGGGTTGTATCATAAGAATGATTTAAAGATTAAAATTACAGGGACCTCGTGCATTTTGTGTGTACATATGCATTGGGTTACTTCTCCAATGATGAGTACAGGTGCCTACACGATGATGATGATCATCTTCATAACCTGCGTGACACTCAGGGGTATGCTGACCTACGGATGTCGCTACGAACAACTAGGTTGACTTGATGGTGTTAGTATAACACATGCGGAAGCAATTTGGATCTTAGGCACTCTAAGTACCTCAATTATAGTAAATAAGCTAGCATGTTCATAAATATTAAAACTCAAGAAGTTTGAGTACAAACCTCTTGTAGTTCAAATTCCTTTTTCCTCACGAACTGGTTTCGAACCACCATTAATGTCTTCCCTACTATTCTCTGGCCTTAGAACGGGATTGTGGAATCTGGTGAGTGACTAAACTTGGAAGGGATTTAGTATATGCGAAGAGAGAGTTTGTGAGGGTTTTTCTCAAGGTTTTTCCAAGAATACTTTCCATGTAACTTGATCACTCGATTTATAGAGTCATATTTGGCTGTTCATGCAAATTTGAGATTACCAAATTTTGACACTCAGATGTGTGAGATTATGTGGCAAGCATGCAAGTTTGAGTTAACCAAATTTTGACATTCAAAATACCACTCAAATTTGTGTGATTTATTTGGCAAGCATGCAAGTTTTTTTAAACCAAATTTTGATTATCAAAATTCCACTAACTCAAACATGGATTTTTCGTGAAGTCAACGTTTTGACTTTCTCCATTTTAATTCAACAATTAATTTAAATAATTAATTTCAAATTAAAGTAATATTAAATGATTAATTAAACAATTTAATTAATATTTAACATTAATTTAAATATCTCTGATTCTCACTTTTTGTTTAATTCGTAAATAAAACAAAAATGCGGTTAAATATATAGTATATATTTAGCGCATATTCCATAATTTGCATTCGAACGCTACGAACTCACTCGTCACACTATAATATGGTTTAGTCCGATATGAGCTAGCAGGGGGACCTAATGAACCTATAGATCATGGGCTCCAACGATTCGAGATTAACCGGCTAAACTCCTTAACCTTGTTAAACAACATTCGTTAACTACTAGGACATTCCACTATAGCCTAATAGTTGCACTTCCCTCCCTATAGATATATTTCTGTCCATTTGATATAACCATGATTAGTAAGTCGATCCTTCACACGTTGTTCGTAACTAGAGTTGGGTCAATTTACCGTTTTACCCCTGAAGTTACTTCTTGTTCCTTATGTTCCACTGATCCTCTAATGAACAATTGGTTTGTGGTCCAACTAGTAAACCGAATCCTTCTCAAACCAATGAGAGAGTGGGACCCCTTGTTCAAGACCTGGAATCAATACTTAAGGAAACAACCTCTCTACTATCCCTAAAAGTGGGTAGGAGTGAATTCCATCTTGTACCCTATGTCTCCAGCTATTCACCAAGTCTTACCCCTGAAATGGGAGGCTTATTGAGTCGGCGAACTCGAGCCACTCTCACCCATGCAAATCTAAGGATATTTCTGAATAAATAAGAGTTCATGGTTAGCTCAGGATTAAGATTGAGTTACCTAGATCATCGAATGAAAAAAATCAGTCTCAACAGTAAACGACATTAAAGTGAGAGTGATTTTCTTCCTAGTCTGATCTTATGTAATACTCATTGCATAGGATGCCCCACTCATAGGTCTCCGCATGTACAATTTAGTGATCACATTGTTTATAGCATATACAATAGAAGGCTGCATCCATAGTTTCCTCAGGATAAGGTACTCAACCTTATCCCTATACTGTAATGCCCCGTTAGGTTAATAATAATAATAATAATAATAATAATAATAAAATAAAAATAATAGAATAAGCAAGAAAAAAAATAACTGACCACCTCTCCTTTCATCTCTCCACCCTACCCTAAACTACCTCCTCATACGTCATCAATAATTCTACAACCAAAAGAGAAAAAGAAAGAAAAGATTTTATGGGGAGAAGAAAGGCATATAGATCTCCTGGGAAGAAAGGCAATTTTCTGGAGAGAAAGGTAGATAGATTTTCTGGGAGGAAAAAAAGAAGATGATGGTTAGGCACATCATTGAAGAGAGATGTCATTTGAAAAGGTTAGTAGTGAGATTTACCTTTTCCTTTTTCTTATATGGAAGAATATTAATAAATTACTTAGATCTGAGTTAGAAACGATGATATATTAACTAAGAATTTCGTAGGAGAAAGAGAAAGAAATAAAGAGATTTCCAAATAAAAGAAATATATATATATATATATAGTGAGAGAGAGAAAGATTTAGAAACCACCATAGAAAATCTTCCAATAGAATGGTGGAAAATAACAGAACCAACCGAAAATCTGTTAATTAGACAGTTGAGCAGAGTTAGAATAGAATGGTTATAAATAACAAAAGAAAATCGGGTAATTAGAAGGTTGAACTGACAATTAGATATGGGAATAGAATTAGAAAAGAATTAGAATTAAAAGAAAAAAAAATGGAAGAGAGGAAGATTTTAAGAAAGAAGAGAAAATTAAATCGATCTAAAATGACTCGGTTAATAGATTTTAAGGAAGAAAAGAAAATTAGAATAGATTGAAAATAATTTGGCTAATTGCATAGACATTTTTAATGAAAGAAATGAAAATCAGATTCCATAATAGAGGAGATGAACTGAGTGATGGAGGTAAGTGGAAAATATGAGAAAATTATTATAATTTGTACCCATTAAATATAATATTATTAGAAACCATATTTGGATTGAATGATCCAGTAACATGAAATTTATTTCCCAATACAATTTAGAAACAATGAAAACATGGAATTCAATTTTTTTACTGAGGTCGTTTTAGAGTTGTATTTCACATTTATTGAATAAATGGTAAATTAATTGTGAAATACTAACGAAAGATGGCGAACAGTGTGATAGGAAACAAATCTCGGCAACGTAGGAAGCAGCTCTCACAAAACGGGAGCTTACGTTTGGCTAATTAAGGAATACTTTGGCTAAGGCCAACCAAGTAAGTGGTCTTGCTATAGGATAGGCTAAAAATTGTATGAGTTATGATGATGTATGAACTATGTCGTACGATGCGGCATATGAGTTATGATGATGTGTGGGTTACGATACTTGATGATGTGCGCAATATATATATATATATATATATATATATATATATATATATATATATATATATAT
>NW_019268573.1:835413-847743 GCF_002738365.1 Cucurbita moschata
ATATATATATATATATATATATATATATATATATATATATATATATATATATATTGATGAATGACGTACTTGATATGTTTGATGCCCTTTGTGGCAATAGATGAGTATGATGATTGCGTGATGTTTACCTTAATATGATGATGTTTTCCATATTGAGCATGCTATACGATGATGAGTGCCATATTGCATCATGTCGTTAGATCGACATAGGACACAACCCTAAGAGCGTGAAAATGATATTAATATAAATATCCACGAGTATGTGTTATCTAGAGTAACAAAGAGATGAGACTAGAGGGTTGTGTCAGAAGAGACATTATGATGGATTTAGAGGGACCTCATGTATACTGTATGTTCATAAGCATAGGGCTACTTTACCTAGAGATGATGAGTGCGGACGCGCACCATATGATGAGTGCGAATGCGCACAGGTGTGAATGCACACAGATGAGGGTGTTCATGAGGCGCATGACACTATGGGGTTTCGCTGACCTCCGGACGTCGCTACAGATTAGCTTGACCAAAGGGTCTAGGGGGTGTACTACACATCTAATTTATCCGAGACTGGAGGCCACCCCTAAGATGATTAGAGATAGGTCCCTAAATCACGATTGCATGTGTTTGCATTTGCATGGCCCCCATAGTGGGGCCACTTATTAAGTATTCTTTGAAATACTCAGGCCGTGTGCCACATCATTTTTCAGGTAAAGGCTAGGCGCACTTGTACGGAAGACGGCGGCATCGCAAGCAGAGACTGTGGAACGTGCATAGGGTAGATTCATATTTAAATTTCTAGTCTTCAGTTAGAATAGGTTGTTTTGTATTTCATTGTTTTAAATTATTTTGTATTTGTTTTTGTTTTCTTTAAATTTCAGTACTTCATATTTAAACACGTAAGACCATGGCTGTGTTTTCCAGAGAAGAAGTTGTTTTAAACATTTTTATTGAAGTTTACGTTATAAATGATGTTCATGTAAGAGTTATATTTCCGCATTATAGATGAGCATGAGACGTTAGTGGCGACTCTAGATATGTAGAAATTTAGGGTCCTTATAGTTGGTATCAGAGCTCTTAGTTTTAGATTCTGTAGACTAGCCTATAATGTAGGCTTGGCACGTTCCATGGTCCCAACGTCGATGCCCCATCACCGTCAGGTACGCCTTGCACAAGATAAGAAAAGAGAAACGTTTTCAAACTCGCTTGCATTTTTATGTTAATGTTACTGAAATACTTGAACTTGAAACACTCTTATGTCTCTACATATAGTTTAAATAATCATACTATAGTCAGAGTGTTCTTAGTTTATTGGATTTAGATTAATAATCGTAAGATGCACTTTATTCAATAACAATCTTTACTGAATAAACATCAATAATAACTTTATTGAAAATAGAATATGTTTTTGTTTACAAACTATGAGTTTTATGACATAAAACACAACATGACTATGGTGGGTCCAGGGGAGGTACAAATCGGGATTCACATTCGCACGTGTGGTTCGTGTGTAGGGAAGTACTACACATCTAACTTGTCTAGATTGGAGACCAGCCCTATGTAGTTTTAACGATAGGTCTCTAGATCATGAGTTGTATGTGTTTGTATTCTCTGACTTCAATAGTGGGGTCCCTTACTCTGAGTATTTCTTAAAATAAGAAATACTCAAGACGTGTGTTACTTCTATTTAAAGTAAAGGCAAGGCACCCCTTGTACGACTGACGACGACATCGCAAGTAGATACCATAGCACGTGCATGAAATAGTGGTTGACTGTATTCTAAGATGAAGTTTTAAATGTTCAGTTTCGCATATGAGCTAGACTATGATAACGGTTGCAACTCTATATTAGTAGAAATCTAAGGTCATTGCATGACCCAAAACTCTAGCAGTAAAATATGAAAGATGACCTCAATGATAAACTTAAAAGAATTCAAGAGATTCCATGAACTCAAGAGTTACGACAAATATAATGTCATTATTGACTCAGGTCATGAGAATGATTTGTTACACGAATAAGAAAAATTTAATTTATGGTCATTGATTCTAAGCATGCCATGAATATGGAGGGTTATAGGTGTGCATTTCCCTAAGGATAGCTCACGAGATTATGACAAGGTTTGCTAGCCTAAAGATATGAAAAAATATTACACTCCCCATCCTAAGGATATGAATAAAATAGGAATATTAACAGTAAAGATTTTTATTTTATATATATATATATTTAAAATTCTTCCATTTTTAATGAATAATTTTATTTTTTATTATAATTTTTATTTTAAAAATGTAAAACATGATAATAAAGCAAAGAATATTTTTAGGTAACAATATAATGTAATATTCTATCGCATAATTTTTAAAATTTAGATTTTATTTATTAAATAACTTCAAATTCTCATAAAAAAATAAAAAAACTTTAACATAGGCAGATGGTAGAAATATATGTCTATAATATAATATAATATAAATATATAATAAGTTAGTTTTGTGCCTTAGCAATCAACCATGTTATATTATGAACCATATTATGAACCATTTATATTATTTTCGTTCAAATATTTATTTAAGAAAAACATACAAGGTTTCGTAGCTTAATTGGTTAGAGCGTTGATCTTATGAGTCGAAGGTTACAGGTTTAACCCCGTTGGAACCAACTAACCAATCAATTACTCAAATCAGAGCTAAAACGAAGAAATTAGAGTCGAGACAACATATCTGACGTGATGATGTGATAGCAAAATTAAAATGATGGACAAATCAAAATATATTAAAGTATGACATTTATAATTTTGGAATGGTAACAAAGGGTGGAGTTTTTCTTATTATTATATTTCTAAATAAAATTACTTTTACAAAATATAAATTTGAATCTAACCCGTTACTCACATCAATTTTTATTATTACTATATTATATTATTATATTATTATATTTTAAATTTTTGGTAGTTACTCGTATAATTTTTATTATTATTATATTATTATATTTATAATAAATTTTTAATTTTCATTTGACCTTTACTCACGTAACTTTTTATTATTATTATATTAAAAATTTTAAATAAATGAATTTGGAAAATTTTCTTATTTATTTACTTTTAATCTCCACCTTCCATTATTCCTAACACAATCCAATGGTCAATATTCAATCCTACATTTTGCCATTTTTCTCCTCTATATAAACTCATCTTCCCCACATTTTAAAACACCCAACTTACATACATTCTCCAATCCTCATTTGTTCAAAGTCTCCATTGTTTGTTGGCTTACAAGTTTATTTCTCTTTATCTTATTCTTGAGAGAGATTATTATTGTATTGTGAGGAAATAGTTGTGAATGTTCCAAATTGAAAATCTACTCTTTGAGAGAGTTGTGGTGTGTTATTATCAAACTCAAATACTTGTATCGGTTTGATCCTGCGCCGTGGAAAGGATTGAGTTTGCTCTTGAACTCATAAAAAGAGCGGTGTAGCGATTTGGCTCTGATCCGTGGAAATAGTCGAGAAAGTTCTTTATTCAAATTCCCAAGGGGCGCTTGAGGAGTGGAGTAGGTCGAGTTTGACCGAACCACTATAAAACTACGGTGTCATTTTCTCTAAATCTTTCCTATTTAATTTCAAGATTATTATTGTGATTTATTGCATGTTCTACTTGATTATTGTTTTGACTTCTACTTATTTTGTTCTAGTAATTATCATCTTCTACTTATTTGTAAAAAGTTTCATCATTAGAAAAATTAATCACATTTAAACACTTCTATCATTAAAACCCTATTCATCCCCCCTCTAGGGTTGTCATACCGATCCAACAATTGGTATCAGAGCAGGTTGCTCTTATAGATTTTTTATCTAAACTTTATTGTTCGAGCTTATGGCAAACCTACATGTTAAAAATGGTTTTAGTGAAGGACAATCAACTTCTAGAACCCCTTATTTTGATGGAACAAATTATACATGTTGGAAAGCTAGAATGAAAATTTATTTGCAATCGGTTGATTATCAATTGTGGTTAAATGTTAGTAATGGTCCTTACATTCCAATAAAAATTGTTAATAATATTGAGGTGCCTAAATTAGAAGAAGAATTTGATGAGCATGATATGAAAAAATGTTCTTTGAATGCTAGTGCTATCAATTGTCTTTATTGTGCGTTAAGTAATGATGAATTTAATAGAGTATGTATGTGTTCTTCGGCATATGAAATTTGGAAAACTCTTGAAGTAACTCATGAGGGAACAAATCAAGTTAAAGAAACAAAAATTAGCATGTTAGTTCATAATTATGAACTATTTAAAATGGAGGAAAATGAACCTATTGGTGATATGTTTACTAGATTTACTAATATTCTAAATGCTTTGAAAAATCTTGGAAAAGTATATTCTACTTCTGAAAATGTGAGAAAAATTCTTAGGTCTCTACCTAAAAGTTGGGAGGCAAAAGTGACGGCGATTTAAGAACCAAAGGATCTCACAAAGCTTCCTTTGGATGAACTCGTTGGTTCTCTCATGACACATGAGATTACCATGAAGGGGCACATAGAAGAAGAATCCAAAAAGAAGAAAAGTATAGCCCCAAAGTCCATCAAAGTTGACTCTGAAGATGAGGACGTCCTTGATGAAGATGATGTCGCCTACTTCAAACATAAGTATAAAAAATTTATTAAAAGGAAGAAACAATTCAAGAAACATTTCACCAATCAAAAAGAGAAAGGGTGAAAAGAGCAAAAACGATGAGGTAATATGTTATGAATGTAAAAAGTCGGGTCATATAAGAACAGATTGTCCTCTCCTCGAATCATCTAAGAAATCCAAGAAGAAAGCAATGAAGGCTACTTGGGATGATAGTGATGAAAGTGCAAGTGGAAGTGATGAAGAAGTAGCAAATTTTTGCTTCATGGCTCATAGTGACAAAGAGGATGAACAAGAAGATGAACAAGAAGATGAACAAGAAGATGAGGTAACTCTTGAATCTCTTTCTTATCATGAATTATTTAAACTTGTTGATGAGATGACAATTGATTTAGAAAAACTTAGTTCAAAGTATGTTGTGCTTAAAAAGAAATATAAGACTTCAATCATTGAAAATAAGTCTATATTAAATGAAATTTCTTGCTTAAAAGAGAAGGATCATAATATTGTTAAAATTGATGTACCTTGTGAAAAGCATGTATTTGATTGTGATGAGAAAAATGCATTAATTGATAAAGATAAATTAATTAAATTGCTCAAATAAAATGAATTAAATAATTTGAAAGAACTTGGTAGGGTTAAGAGTCTAGGTTAACAATAGGTGCTCAAAAATGAGATAAATTACTTGAAGGAGGTAAGTCATATGGTGATAAAAGAGGATTAGGCTATATTGATGAATGTTCTACACCTTCAAATTCTAAAACAATATTTGTTAAAGCATCCCCTATCTTGTCTAAATCTAACACGTGTAAATTTGTATCTAAGTATGATAAATCTAGATTTGTGCCTATATGTCATTATTGTGGTGTTGAAGGTCATATTAGACCTAAGTGCTTTAAATTGAAAATTTCTCAAAATATTTGTACAACAAGAAAATTTTCTCAAAAACATAAAATTTAACAATATCTTGAGAAATAATTTTTCTATATAAATTAGGACACATAAATTTAGTCCAAGAAATAAATTATTGCATAATGTTGTTTGTTTCTCGTGGGGTAAGTTTGGACATAAAGATTATTCTTGTTACTTATCCAAATATAATGTCTTAATATGAATGCAAACATGAAATGGATTCCTAAATTTGAGAAGACTAATTTTCTAGGACCCAAACGAAGTATGGTACCAAAAGGTCAATTTTGAATATCTTTGTTTTTAGGTTTGTTTGAAAGCCTCCAAGAAAAATAAGTGGTACTTGGATAGTGGCTGCTCAAGACACATGACGGGTAATCCATCCAAGTTTGTGAATCTTTCCAAGAAGGATGGTGGCTTAGTAACCTTTGGTGGTAACAAGAAGGGTAAAATAATTGGTAAGGGTACTATAGGTAATGACTCTAGTACTCTCATCGAAAACGTATTATTAGTTGATGGTTTAAAGCACGACTTACTTAGCATTAGTCAATTATGTGATAAAGGTTTTAGAGTTGTATTTGATAAGAATAATTGCATAATTGAAAATGCTAGTGATAGGAAAGTTTTGTTTATAGGAAATAGAGATGATAATGTGTATACTATTGATTTGAATGATTGTCCTACAAATGATAAATGTCTTTCAGTTTTGCTTGATAACTCTTGGCTATGGCATAGAAGACTAGGACATGCTAGTATGCACTTGATTTCAAATATTTCAAAAAATTCATTAGTTAGAGGTATTCCTCAACTTAAATTTGAAAAAGATAAAATTTGTGATGATTGTCAAATGGGCAAAAACTAAGTCTTCTTTCAAATCTAAAAATATGATTTCTACTGCTAGACCGCTTCAATTACTTCATATGGACTTATTTGCCCTTCTAAAATAGCTAGTTATAGAGGAAATTATTATGCTTCCGTGATAGTTGATAATTTTTCAAGATTTACTTGGGTTTTGATGATAAAACATAAGAATGATGTTTTGAAAAGATTTGCTAGTTTTGTGAGGAGAGTTCAAAATGAAAGAGGGTTTTTAATTACTAAAATTAGGAGTGACCATGAATAGATTTTGATAGTGATGCCTTTCAAAAATTTTGTGAAGATAATAGTTTTTCTCATGACTTCTCTCTCCAAGGACTCCTCAACAAAACGGTGTGGTTGAAAGGAAAAATCGTACTTTACAAGAATTTGTTGATCAATGTTAAATGAGTATGATTTACCTAAATATTTTTGGGCGGAAGCCATTAATACCGCTTGTTATATTTTAAATAGAGTTTTAATTAGACCTCAGATAAAACCCCTTTGAACTTTGGCATATCAAAATTTCAAA
Organism: Cucurbita moschata; assembly: GCF_002738365.1. NCBI lineage: Eukaryota > Viridiplantae > Streptophyta > Magnoliopsida > Cucurbitales > Cucurbitaceae > Cucurbita > Cucurbita moschata. The sequence goes on from NW_019268573.1 coordinate 842,325, forward strand.
TGTTGGGTATTTCAAAGTTTTTTATTGCAAATGTTTTATTTTGAACAAGAAAGAAAAGCTTGGAAAATTTGATTAAAAAACGGATATTGGTATTTTTCTTGGTTATTCATCTACTACTAGTAAAGCTTGTAGAGTTTTCAATAAGAGAACTTTAGTTATTGAGGAATCTATGCATGTGGTATTTGATGAAATCTTGCAATAATATTTCTAATGAATCTATTTGTAGCGATGATTTAGAAAGAAATTTTGGAGATCTACTTGTTAGTGACAAAGGCAAAGAAATTGTTTCCAGTAAAGAAGAGGTGAGCTTAAAGGAGGAAGGTTCTTCATCAATGCCAAAAGAATAGAGGTATGCCTTACCTCCTAAGGACTTGATTCTTGGTGATCTCGAACAAGGTGTGAAAACTCGTTCTTCTATTAATTTATTTAATAATCTTGTTTTTGTTTCTCAAATTGAACCAAAAAGTCTTAAGGATGCCGAAAATGATGAGTTTTAGATTTTAGCTATGCAAGAAGAACAAAATCAATTTGAGAGGAACAAAGTTCAAGAATTAATCTCTAGGCCTTCTAGTACTTCTATTATTGGAACAAAATGGACTTTTAGAAATAAAATGGATGAAAATGGGAATATCATTAGAAATAAAGCTAGGCTTGTAGCTCAAGGTTATTGTCAAGAGGAAGGCATAGATTATGAAGAAACTTTTGCACCCGTTGCTAGATTAGAAGCTATTAGAATGTTACTTGAGCTTCTTATAAAAATTTTGTATTGTATCAAATGGATGTAAAAAGTGCATTTTTGAATGGTTATATTATGGAGGAAGTTTATGTAGAATAACCTCTCGGATTTGAAAATGTAGAATTTCCTCCTCATGTCTATAAGTTGAAAAAGGCTCTTTATGGCTTAAAACAATCTCCAAGAGCTTGGTACGATAGACTTAGTAATTTTCTTATCGGGAATGATTTTAAAATGGGTAAACTCGACACTACACTCTTTATTAAGATTAAAGAAAACGATATGCTATTAGTGTAAATATATGTGGATGATATCATATTTGGTTCTACTAATCCTTCCTTATGTGAAGAATTTTCTAAATGTATGCATAGTGAGTTTGAGATGAGTATGATGGGAGAACTTCATTTCTTTCTTGGACTTCAAATCAAACAACTCAAGGATGGTATCTTCATCAATCAAGAGAAATACACTAAAGATTTGCTCAAAAGTTTCAAGTTCAATGGAGGTGAGATTGCAAGAACTCCCATGAGCACATCCATTAAGCTTGACAAGGATGAAAAAGGTAAAAGTGTGGATATTAAACCTTATCGAGGTATGATTAGATCTTTACTTTACTTGACCGCTAGTAGACCCGATATTATGTTTAGTGTATGTCTTTGTGCTAGATTTCAATCTTGTCCTAAGGAATCTCATTTACATGCCGTTAAGAGAATATTTAAATATTTGCATGGAACTATTGATTTAGGATTGTGGTATCCTAGAAATGTTGAATTTAAATTGGTAGGATGTTCTGATGCGGATTTTGCCGGAAGCTTATTTGATCGTAAAAGTACTAGTGGAACTTGTCAATTTCTTGGTAGTTCTTTAGTTTATTGGTTTAGTAAAAAGCAAAATTCACTTGTCTTATCTACTACCGAAGCGGAATATATTGCGGTTGCTAGTTGTTGTGCTCAAATTCTTTGGATAAAACAAACTCTTTGTGATTTTGGATTAAAGTTTGATAGTGTGCCTATATTTTGTAATAATACAAGTGCTATTAATTTAACCAAAAATCCTATTCATCATTCTACAACTAAACATATTGACATTAGACATCACTTTATTAGAGAGTATGTGCAAAATGGACATATTATTCTTGATTTTGTAAACTCTAATAATCAACTAGCCGATATTTTCACCAAGTCATTGAATGAAGAATATTTTTGCAAAAATAGGCTTGAGCTTGGTATTATTCGTTGTGACATATCTTGAATTTTATAATCTTGTTTATAATTTTTGAATGCATGTTCTTAGGGGGAGCCATTATGTCATTCTTAAATGTATTCTTTTTCGATTGTTCTTTTTGATGATTACAAAGGGGAGAAAATTAAGAAAAATATGCTCAAAGTTTGTTGTTTTATAATTTATGAATCATTCATTGTTGTGATGTTTCATAATTTCTTGAGGCACTAATATAGGGAGAGAATAGGCTCTTGAGTGAAATTTATGATAATATATTAGCCTGGATTGATATTATTAGGTGTATTACCTTGATTTTTATGGATTTTTCTTGAAATGGTTTGTCATCATAAAAAAGGGGCGATTCGTGGCATTTTAGCCCTTGATCTCACTTTAATTAATTTCAATCAATTAATTGATTGATATTTTGATGATAACAAACCTACTTCTAATTATTAACTATTTTCAGTATTTTGAACTGTCCACAGTATAAGATCGGGAATAACGATTACAACGACTTTTCAATTACTCAAATCAGAGCTAAAACGAAGAAATTAGAGTCGAGACAACATACCTGACGTGATGATGTAGTAGCAAAATCAAAATGATGGACAAATCAAAATATATTAAAGTATGACATTTATAATTTTGGAAGGGTAACAAAGGGTGGAGTTTTTCTTATTATTATATTTCTAAATAAAATTACTTTTACAAAATATAAATTTGAATCTAACCGTTACTCACATCGATTTTTATTATTACTATATTATATTATTATATTTTAAATTTTTGGTAGTTACTCACATCATTTTTATTATTGTTATATTATTATATTTATAATAAATTTTTAATTTTCATTTGACCCTTACTCATATAACTTTTTATTATTATTATATTATATTATTATTATATTAAAAATTTTAAATAAATGAATTTAGAAAATTTTCTTATTTATTTACTTTTAATCTCCACCTTACATTATTCCTAACACAATTCAATGGTCAATATTAATTCCTACATTTTGCCATTTTTCCCCTCTATATAAACTCATCTTCCCCACATTTTAAAACACCCAACTTACCTACATTCTCCAATCCTCATTTGTTCAAAGTCTCCTTTGTTTATTTGTTCAAAGTCTCCATTGTTTATTTGTTCAAAGTCTCCATTGTTTATTTGTTCAAAGTCTCCATTGTTTATTTCTTCAAAGTCTCCATTGTTTGTTTCTCTCTCCAAGCTTACAAGTTGGTTTCTCTTTATCTTATTCTTGAGAGGGATTATTATTGTATTGTGAGGAAATAATTGTGAGTGTTCCAAATTGAAAATCTACTCTTTGAGAGAGTTGTGGTGTGTTATTATCAAACTCAAATACTTGTATCGGTTTGATCCTGCACCGTGGAAAGGATTGAGTTTGCTCTTAAACTCGTAAAAAGAGCGGTGTAGCGATTTGGCTCTGATCCGTGGAAAGAGTCGAGAAAGTTCTTTATTCAAATTCCCAAGAGGCGCTTGGGGAGTGGAGTAGGTCGAGTTTGACCGAACCACTATAAAACTACGGTGTCATTTTCTCTAAATCTTTCCTATTTAATTTCAAGATTATTATTGTGATTTATTGCATGTTCTATTTGATTATAATAAACAAATAAACAAATAAACAAATAAAAATAATTATAATAAGGTAGTTAAAAGAATAATAATAAATAAATAAATAAAAACAACATTTCCCCACTTCTCTCCCCTAAAAAAGAGAATGACTTTTACCCAGTTGAGATTTGCTGAAGATTTACGTGAAGATAGATCTTATCACTAACGTATGTATTAAATCTTCATTTTCTTTTATCCTAATTTTTTTTAGAAATCACAACCAATTATAGCTAGATCTTTGTTGAATTATTATCATGATCCATCTTTTAGTTAGAAATTAAATATCAAATCATTTATACTATTCTAGTCAATCATGTATATTAGTAATATTAGATTAAATTTTTATCAGTAGCCAAATGAATAGATTAAAATATACATGATACCATTCCTATGCTTAAAGACTTGAGCTCTGTCTTCCTAGCTTAATTAATACAAGTTTTTACATATATTTACATTTTTATATATATTTACATTTTCCAACGTTCATCAATTTCTCACTGAAATGACGAAATAGGAATAATAAGAACCAAAATAACAATACACCAACAGAAGGAAAGTTGAATGGAATATGTCAGGGAACATATTCCATTTACCGATTTTTTTTTTTTTTATTAACAATTAGTTTAACGACTATTCAGTCATTGAGATGATGATATCTACAAAGGTGGTTGTGAATCCAAAAATGGATCATTGAGATCATAGATCGTGTCTTCATCTTCTTCCTCTATAATAGAAGGAGAAGACGTCGAACCGACTGATGTGACCTCTTGAAGAAGCTTTTGAAAATCAGCTTCCGAAGTTGTCTGGGCTAATGCGGCGAGTAGCCTCGACTTTGAATTAAGGAATTCAGAGGTCTTCCTCTTGGATAAATCCTGAAGGTGGCCATTCTCAGATAGCCAGACCTTTACCGCTTTGATGTTTGCGTGGGTATAAGTATATTTATCCCACCATTTGATTTTGATAGTTTTGAAGACCTGTTTTATTTGGTCTTCGGTTTCTTTAATTTGAAAATTCTAAGTTAAAATCCAAGGAATTTGAAAGTATACGCAAAAGCGCATGGTTAATGGAAATGGGATTTTGAATATGTTTTGAACCAAATAGTGGAACGATTCTTGTATTGGAATTGGAAATATATCTTTGGCTGATCCAAAGATTTTCCACCATTTGATGAACCAAAATGGGTAATGAATTTTATGAGCATTCTCGCAGAATTGAATAAACCATGAGTGCTCGTAATTTTGATACCAAATGACATTGAACCATGCCATCTGATAGTCTCTGTATGAGTAAGAATGAGGAACAAAAGGTTTTGAAAAAGTCTTTTCCGTGTATGAATCTTGATTCCAATATGTCGAGTTCATGACTTTAAAAATTTTTAATTTTGAATACACGATTTTCGAAGGATCATCGTGACTCGGAATATGAGTAATTTCAACAGACTTTGTATCGACTAGAATGAATTCATAAAACCTTCTGGTTTTATGAAGATCTTCTGGGATATAAAAGAATCTCGATGGATAGGCCTTTTTAACGACTTCGCCGATTTTCGGGTCATCGTATTCTGGTTCTACCAGAGCTTTTGGTATAGACACACATTTTTGAAAATAGGTTTTGATTTCAGGAACTGTTGAAAAACGAATGGGAACAACCGCGTCCGAGTAGGTCGAGGGGACAGAAGGTCCCTTTGAAGTGGAAGAGACAGTGGGTCTCGATGGAGTAACGGCAGATGGCCGTGTTGAAGAGGCAGAAGGCCTCGTCGGAGTTGTAACGACCCGGGAAAGAAAGAAAGAAAAAGAAAATATTATATATATATATATATATATATATATA
>NW_019268573.1:848006-856856 GCF_002738365.1 Cucurbita moschata
GGCTCGGGCTTCCTCCGGTGACGCTCTGGCGGCTCCTCCGGCGGCTCCAGCGGCTGTTCGGCTCGGCTCACCTGTTTTCAGCCCGGTTTCCACTGTTTCGACCCTCCCGGATCTGTTTTCGGCCCCGATTAAGGTATCCGGGGCCGTTTTAGAGCCGTATTTCACATTTATTAAATTAGGTAAATTAATTGTGAAATACTAACGGAAAGTGGTGAACGGTGTGTAGGAAACAAACCCCAGCGAAGTAGGAAGCCGCTCTCACGGAACGGGAGCTTACGTTTAGCTATTTAGGGAGTACTTCGGCCGAGGCCAACCAAGTAAGTGGCCTTACTATAGGATAGGCTAAAAATTGTATGAGTTACGATGTTGTATGAACTATGTCGTATGATGCGGTATATGAGTTATGATGATGTATGACTTATGATGATGTGTGTGGGTTATGATACCTGATGATGTGTTCAGTATTTATATATTTTGATGAATGTCGTACTTGATATATTTGATGCACTTTGTGGCAATATGATGAGTATGATGATTGCGTGACGTTTACCTTAATATGATGATGTTTTCCATATTGAGCATGCTATATGATGATGAGTGCCATATTGCATCATGTCGTTAGATCGACATAGGACACAACCCTAAGACGTGAAAATGATATTAATATAAATATCCACGAGTATGTGTTACCTAGAGTAACAAAGAGATGAGACTAGAGGGTTGTGTCAGAAGAGACATTATGATGGATTTAGAGGGACCTCATGCATATTGTATGTTCATAAGCATAGGGCTACTTCCCCTAGAGATGATGAGTGCGGACGCGCACCGTATGATGAGCGCGTATGCGCACAGGTGCGAAAGCACACAGATGAGGGTGTTCATGAGGTGCATGACACTATGGGGTTCCGCTGACCTCCGGACGTCGCTACAGATTAGCTTGACCAGAGGGTCCAGGGGGTGTGCGAGCGCCCTGGGGATTCACACTCGCACGTGTGAGTCGTGTGTAGGGAAGTACTACACATCCAATTTGTCCGAGACTGGAGGCCACCCCTAAGATGATTAGAGATAGGTCCCTATTCATGATTGCATGTGTTTGCATTTGCATGGCCCCCATAGTGGGGTCACTTACTGAGTATTCTTTGAAATACTCAGGCCGTGTGCCACATCATTTTTCAGGTAAAGGCAAGGCGCATTTGTACGGAGGACGGCGGCATCGCGAGCAGAGACTGTGGCACGTGCATAGGGTAGACTCATATTTAAATTTCTAGTCTTAAGTTAGAATAGGTTGTTTTGCATTTCGTTGTTTTAAATTATTTTGTATTTGTTTTTGTTTCTCTAAATTTCAGTATTTCATATTTAAACACGTAAGACCATGGCAGTGTTTTTCAGAGGAGAAGTTGTTTTAAACGTTTTCTTGAAAATTTTCACTATCAATTATGTTCATGTAAGAGTTATATTTCCGCATTATAGATGAGCATGAGATGTTAGTAGCGACTCTGAGTATGTGGAAATTTAGGGTCGTTACAGGAGTGATAACCTCCGCCTATTTTTTAGAAAGCTTTGCTTTAGATCTGGTCACCAATGTGAAACCAGCATCCATTGCATAGCTGTCGGATGTCATTGGAGTAGGTGTGCATGAAGAAGCATTGGACTTCTTCCCTTTTTCGATCACTTTCTTTCCCGTCATTGCTGGGAGAAGGAGATTGGTTAGGGAGAATTTTTCTTTGAGAGTAATAACTCTCTTGAGAGGTAATCTGCCAAGGGATTTTCGATCCCTTTTATAGGCAAAATTTGGAACTCGAAGCAAGATAAAATGGCTTGCCATCTAGCAAAAATTTGTTTAGATACAAGATTCTTGACATCTTTTTCTAAAAACAAATTTAGATGCCCTTGAATCTTTTTTTGATAACAAAGCTTTTGTTAATTAAATCACTTTGAAATTTTTGTACACAAAGTACTATGGAAAGTATTTCTTTCTTTACTGTTGAATAATTTTTTTTGAGTAGAATTCCATATTCTCGAATGGAAACGGACAATGGATTCTTTCTTGTCAAGGGACTGTTTTAAGATTCCTCCATATCCAATATCAGATGCGTCGGTCTCCACTATTAAACTAGCCCTTGGGTTTATCAGCGATAAACACGGAATTGACTTGACAAGGGATTTGATTTTTTGGACTGTTTTGGTATGTTCTTCAGTCCAGGGCTTTGGATTCTTTTTGAGCCTTTCAAAAAGTGGCTTACAGATAGGTCTGATATTTTGAAGGAAATCAGACACATAATTGAGACATCCCAAAAACCTTTCTAGTTGGGTTTTATCTGTAATTTGGTCTGGAAAGTTTGAGGCAAACTCAATGGACCTTTGAATGGATTTAATTAGACCCAAATGAATTTCAAATCCAAGAAAACGGATTTTTGTTTGAAAAAGTTTAATTTTAGGTTTAGACACCACTAAACCGTTTCTTTTGACTTTCGTCAAAAATGTTTGGAGATGCTTAAAGTGTTGATCGACGTTTTGAGAAAAAATCAGAATATCGTCAATATAAACAATTGAAAAGTCTTGAAAAGGATTGTAAATATCATTCATAATCTTTTGAAATTCGGATGGAGTGTTTTTTAGCCCAAATGGCATAACGTTCCATTCGTATTGTCCGAAAGGGACATTGAAAACCGTTTTGTACTTGTCTTTTTCTGAAATCTGGATTTGCTAAAATCTTGATTTCATATCAAATTTTGAAAATATTTTTGCATTTGAAATTCTTTGCATTAAATCTGATTTATTTGGAATTGGATATCTAATCCATTCCAAAACCTTATTTAAGGGTTTGTAGTTAATTACCAGTCGCGGGACTCCACGTTCCTTTTCTGCCTGGTTGTTGACCTAAAAAGCCGCACATGACCAGGGGCTCTTTGATGGTTTAATAAGACCTTTCTGCAAAAGATCATTAATTTCTGCTTTGCAGAATGTTAGTAATTCTTTATTCATTTGAATAGGCCGGGCCTTCGTAGGAATATTTTTCTCCTCGAAAGCTTTGATATAAGGAAGATCAACTATGTGTTGTTTTCTATTCCAAAAGGCATTTGGTATATTTGAACAAACTTCTCTTTCTAATTGAGTTTGTAAAGTTTTGATTTTAAACTGGACAGTCTTATTTTGAATCTGTTCTTCTATTCTTTCGAATGAAATTTCTTCTTTCAAAAAAGAAATTTGTTTTTCTTTATAATTTAATACATTTATTGATTGAATAATTGTATTCTTTTGAAGGTTATTTATTTCGCGAATCTTTATGGGTGAAAGAAAGTTAAATTTTATCCTCTTTCCTAAGGCTTTTGATTCTAACCCTTTTTCAGTTATTCTAGAAGGATATAATTGAGTAATGAAAGAAGTACCTAGGATTAATTCTTGTCCTAAGTCTTTTACTAAAAGGAAGGAATTTACGAAGCAAATTCCATCATTGCAAACATGAACTTTTGATAGTTTGTAATTAATTTTGAGTTTGTTGTTGTTAGCACCTCTAAGACCCTCAATAGTTTTTTCAAAATACTTTGTAGGTATTAGGCCTTCTTGAATGCAATTTTGATCGGGTCCAGTATCTATGAGAGCCTTTAGTATGATTTTGAAATCATAAATGTTTAAGGTAACGAGAGCGTACCATTTTTGATATTGAGAAGTGGTGATGGCTCCAACGAAGAAACTTTGAAAATCTTCTTCATTCAGGTTCGGTTGCGCCGTTTCCTTTTGTGTGAGCAGCCTTTCCTGAAGATTGAGAATTTCTTGACGAAGCATATAAGATTCTGACCTGGGTTCAGATCTTAACGCCTGTACCTCTTGTTTGAGATTATTAATTTCTCTTTGTAAATCTTGAGTAGTGAGTTCCCTCGGTTTTTCAAATCTTTGGAGAACAGATTGAAGTCTGTAGGGATTTCTTTCTTCCCTTTCAGGTGGCTTAGAGATTGTCATGGCATCTCTAAGTCGTTGAACAATTTTCTGTTGAATTTCTGGATCTTGAACTTTTTCTACTACTTCGAGTAGAATTTCTTGATCCTTTGTGAGGACATTTATGCATCCTTCGCATGTCCTTTTTCCCTCCTATTCTGATTCGTATTCTGTGCTTGAATATGAATCGGATTCTTTTTGGAGTTCGAGGATTTCTCCCTCGCTTGATTGCTCTGAGTCAGTTAGGGTCAGTCGTAATAGCTGATTTTTCAGCTCTTGATCTATATCCAACTCATTGATCTTTCCTCTGATTGGACACTTGTTAACATAGTGTCCTTCTTCACGACATTTGAAGGAAGTTTGCTTTTTCTTTCCTCTATGGGTTTTTGTAGGAATATACTTCCTTCTTGAATATCTTGGCTTCTGAGACTGCACGGGTTTATTCAGATATGTTTCTCTAGGCCTGTATGAATGATAAGGTTTTGGATGCGTCTTAACCTTCTTTCGTCTGGAGGTTGAGGGAGCTTCTATTCCCTTGCATCCATATTGATCGCAAAATCTTCCAAGCTCTTTTCTGTTTGATATCGAAGAATTGAGCTTGTTTTGAATCTTTGACTCATTACAAAGTCTGAGTCCTTCTTCTATGATGACGGATGCTATGGATCCGTATGACAAAGTTTGCCATGGAATTGTTCCATTGTACTTTGTCTTAAGACCATCTTTGATCCTCCTTGAGAAGTGTTTTGGTAGTCCATTGACGAAATTCTCTTTCCAGAATTCCAATGAACTATCTGTTCTAATAAGAACTTTGCTGAAGTACATGTCTTTGTACCACTTGAAATCACCTAAGGTAGGGCATTTCAGATTCATGAGTATCTCGGCGGATCTCTCCTAGTATTTCAGAGGGTCGCCGACGAAGAATTCTATGAGGGTATATATGAGGGTGTTGACAACATCCTCTACCCTTTCATGTTGTACTTCGGTCCTAGTTGATGGACCTTCTTCTTTGATGATTTGAGTAGTTGGCCTAATGACATAGTGGTTTAATATCTGTTGGCGGGTTGTTTCATCGAGATATTTGTCCCACCAATCTTTGAGTTGCCCGGTAAATCCGGTTACCAAAACTTGAGCTATCTGATGGTCGAATTTATGGCCTTGTAATTTATACGCGCCTGCGGCCATCATCATCTCATTGACAACATTCATTATATGATAGTCAGACAATCCATCGATATTCCATTCATAGATTGCTAAACCATCGTAATGAGCTTGAGTTTGTAGTGTCTTTTCTTCGAACTGGATATCCAGAAAAGACGGTTGAGGATACCAGTTTTTCTGATTACTGGCATTATTTTGACTTCTTCTAGAGATCCTTTCAATTCGATTGTAGAAAGGTTCTTCTCTCTCATTTGCAATCTCGTCTTCGAATTCTTGGTTTTCGTTGTCATTGTTAACGACATTGACAGATGAATCTTGAGGCGTCATGGCGGGATTTAATATCCTGTCCAACTTTTCCTCTATCTTGGCCATTGCAGCCTCTTCTTTTGAAATTCTTTTTGTAAATATTTTGAGATTTGCCGGTCTGAGTATGGGTATTGACTCATCAACCTTTGGTATAGAGCTACTTGCCTGTTCCTGCTGAGTACCTAATTTCTTTGAGATTTTTCCCTCGATACTTTCAAGTTGAGTAGCGATCGTGGATAAAATGTTATTTGAGTAATTGTTTTGATGCTGGATATTCTTGATATTCTTTAGGGTCGGATTACCCTTTTCTAGTCGTTCCGGAATATGTTTGAAAGGGCTAGCGTTGACCTTTTCTCCATAGTAGTTGTCGAATTCGACTTCTTCTAACGGAGGATGTTTCGAATATACCTCGCCCCTTTTGGTAGTCTTCGAACTCCTCTGAGTCAATGTAACGCCCCGTTGGGTTTAGTTATATAAATATATATATGTGTGTTAAAATAAAAATAACAAAATAAAGAAAAAGAAAAAAAACTGACCACCTCTTTAATCTCTCCGTCCATCCCCTACAATATCTCCCTCAGTATCAATAACTCAGCAAAAAAACAAAAATAGAAAGAAAATATTTTTCTGGAGGAAACCAGAAGGAAGACAGATAATGGAGAGATGGTAGACAGAGATGTCATTTCAAAAGGTTAGGAGTCAGATTTACCTTTTTTTTTTTTATTTTTCTCTTTCTTTCTGCAAAGGATATTAGCAATTATTTAGATCTGAGTTAGAAATTTAGAAATTATCTGTTGCAATGATCTGAATTAGAAATTATATGTCCTAGCGAGGGTCCATGAAAATTGATAAAAAAAAAGAATAGATAGATAAGGAGGAGAGAAAGATAGGGAAAAGAAAGATCTGGATACATATTCAAAGAAAATAAAATCTAGCAATAGAATTAAAATATGAGACAGAGAGGAAAAGAGAGAAAGATTGGAAGACAGATCAAATAAAAATAAAAAATACCAAATTTGGAAAATATAATCAAAAGAGATTTTCCCAGGAAAGAGAGGAGATTAGATTTGGAAACAGTAAAGTTAAAGAAAGTCTGGTGAGTAGAATTAAACCCAGTGTAATAAACTGCCTAAAATAATGAAACTAATTAAAAGAATTAAATTTAAATGGCTTAAAATAATTAGATATGGAAGTAGAATTGAAAGGCTAAACAGAATTAGAGTAGAGAGAAACAAGAAAAAAAAAACAAAGAGAGAGGATTTTAGGAAAGAAAAGAAAGTTAGAACAGTTTGAAGATGACAAGTACCGTTCATATGGCAATGACAAAATTAAGAGGCTAAACAGAATTAGAGTTAAAAGAAAGAAGAAAAAAAAAACAACAGAGAGAGGATTTTAGGAAAGAAAAGAAAGTTAGAACTGTTTGAAAAAATGGTAAGTACCGTAAATAGAATTAAAATATGACATAGAAGAGAAATAAGTGATAGAAGAAGATATGAGAAATTGTTGTATTTGTATCTATAGGATATAACATTAAATGTTGAATTATCCAAGCCACTTGAAATATTAATAATATTGACATATTATTAATTTAAGTTTTAAGTTTTATTATCCTATATAATTTAGAAACAATGAAAACATGGAATTCGATTTTTATTGAGACCGTTTAGAGCAGTTTTTCACACGGTTAGTTGGATTATTAATTAAAATGTGAAATACTAAAATGTGACGAACGATGCGATAGGAAGCAAACCTTGGCAACATTTGGTGTAGTTCTCGAGAAACGGGAGCTTACGTAAATAAATTAGGGAATTCTTCGGCTAAGTCCAACCAGGTAAGTGGCCTTACTATAGGATAGGCTAAAAATTGTATGAGTTATGATGATGTATGAACTATGTCGTACGATGCGGTATATGACTTATGATGATGTATGATGTATGAGTTATGATGATGTGCGGGTTATGATACCTGATGATGTGCTCAGTATATATATATATTGATGAATGTCGTACTTGATATGTTTGATGCACTTTGTGGCAATATGATGAGTATGATGATTGCGTGACGTTTACCTTAATATGATGATGTTTCCATATTGAGCATGCTATATGATAATGAGTGTCATATTGCATCATGTCGTTAGATCGACATAGGACACAACCCTAAGAGCGTGAAAATGATATTAATATAAATATCCACGAGTATGTGTTACCTAGAGTAACAAAGAGATGAGACTAGAGGGTTGTGTCAGAAGAGACATTATGATGGATTTAGAGGGACCTCATGCATATTGTGTGTTCATAAGCATAGGGCTACTTCCCCTAGAGATGATGAGTGCGGACGCGCACCATATGATGAGCGCGAATGCGCATAGGTGCGAATGCACACAGATGAGGATGTTCATGAGGCGCATGACACTATGGGGTTCCGCTGACCTCCGGACGTCGCTACAGATTAGCTTGACCAGAGGGTCCAGGGGGTGTGCGAGCGCCCTGGGGATTCACACTCGCACGTGTGAGTCGTGTGTAGGGAAGTACTACACATCCAATTTATCCGAGACTGGAGGCCACCCCTAAGATGATTAGAGATAGGTCCCTAAATCATGATTGCATGTGTTTGCATTTGCATGGCCCCCTATAGTGGGGCCACTTACTGAGTATTCTTTGAAATACTCAGGCCGTGTGCCACATCATTTTTCAGGTAAAGGCAAGGCGCACTTGTACGGAGGAGGGCGACATCGCGAGCAGAGACTGTGGCACGTGCATAGGGTAGACTCATATTTAAATTTCTAGTCTTAAGTTAGAATAGGTTGTTTTGCATTTAATTGTTTTAAATTATTTTGTATTTGTTTTTGTTTTCTCTAAATTTCAGTATTTCATATTTAAACACGTAAGACCATGGCTGTGTTTTCAGAGAAGAAGTTGTTTTAAACGTTTTTTTGAAATTTTCGTTATCAATTATGTTCATGTAAGAGTTATATTTTCCGCATTATAGATGAGCATGAGATGTTAGTAGCTACTCTGAGTATGTGGAAATTTAGGGTCGTTACAGTTGGTATCAGAGCTCTAGGTTTTAGATTCTGTAGACTAGCCTACAATGTAGGCTTGGCACGTTCCATGGTCCCAACGTCGATGCCCCGTCACCNTATTGAGACCGTTTAGAGCAGTTTTTCACACGGTTAGTTGGATTATTAATTAAAATGTGAAATACTAAAATGTGACGAACGATGCGATAGGAAGCAAACCTTGGCAACATTTGGTGTAGTTCTCGAGAAACGGGAGCTTACGTAAATAAATTAGGGAATTCTTCGGCTAAGTCCAACCAGGTAAGTGGCCTTACTATAGGATAGGCTAAAAATTGTATGAGTTATGATGATGTATGAACTATGTCGTACGATGCGGTATATGACTTATGATGATGTATGATGTATGAGTTATGATGATGTGTGGGTTA
>NW_019268573.1:856866-874116 GCF_002738365.1 Cucurbita moschata
ATGTGATGCATAGCATAATTTCATAGGTAATGAGCCTTAGACTTAAGAGATGCTATCTTGGTTTCTAGAACCATGCTGCCTAGACCATGCGAAAGAGTAAGACGAGGAAGGGGACGACCTCTTATAAGAGATAGAGAACGAGATGAGGCTGAAGAGAGCCCACCTCGAGAGGGATCAGAGATAGGGTTTGAATTAGAACCCTTATTGTATGTATGGTCGGAAAGCAGCCCTGAGAGAGTAGACGTAGTAACTAAGGATAGAGTAAAAAATGATCAAGCAATAGTAGCTGACCAAACTTTAAGCGTAGTCCTAATAGTAGTAAAGATGACCGACTTCAACGTACTACTAGGCATGGATTGACTAGTTGCAAACCATGCTATTATAGAATGTCGCAAAAAAAAAAAAGGTGATATTCTCACCATCGGTGGGACCTAGCTTTAAATTTAAAGGCACAAATACCGGGGCTACCCCCAAAGGTAGTCTCGATGATGAAAGCAAAGAGATTAGTCCAACAATGTGGTTGGACTATATTAGCATGTGCCGTAGACGTAAGAGGAAAAGAAAAGGCCCTAGAAAACGTGTCCATCGTAAATGAGTTCCCAAATGTGTATCCGGATGACTTACCTGGAATACCCCCTTCTCGAGTGGTCGACTTAATCATCGAACTCGAGCCGAGAACTGAGCCTATTTCTAAAGCACCTATCGCATGGCGCTAGCAGAGTTGAAAGAACTCAAGGCGCAATTACAAGACTAACGGGAAAAAGGGTTCATTCGACCTAGCATAATCCCCTGAGTTGCGCCAGTGTTTGTTCAAAAGAAAGATGGATCGATGCATTTGTGCATCGATTACAGAGAGTTAAATAAGAGAACCATAAAGAACAAATATCCTCTGCCTAGAATAGAAGACTTATTCGATCAACTCAGAGAGGCAACGATATTTTCTAAGATAGATCTGAGATTAGGTTACCATTAAATAAAGAGTAAAGAAAAAGACGTACCAAAGACAGCATTCAAGACAAGGTATGATCGCTACAAGTTCGTTGGGGGTGTCATTTGGCCTCACCAATGCTCCAGCTTTGTGAATGGAGTTAATGAATCGAGTGTTCAAGGACTGTCTAGACACTTTTGTGATCGTGCTCATTGATGACATCCTAGTATACTAAAAAACAAACTTGGTACACCAGGAACACCTCTAAAATGTCCTAGCCACCCTAAGAAAGAACAAGTTGTATGCCAAGTTCTCATAGTGTGAATTTTGGTTATGATAAGTTTTTTTCCTAGGATACGTGGCGACAAAGGATGGAGTATCCATAGATCCTACTAAGATTAAAGCGGTCACAAAGTAGGAACGCCCAACTTCGGTAACACCAGTACAGAGTTTCTTGGGACTAGCGAGATACTATCGAAGGTTCGTGTAGCACTTCGCTAGAATAGCCTCGCCTTTGACACAGCTAACGAGAAAAGGGGTACCATTTATATGAAATGACGCTTGTGAGGCAAGCTTCCAAAACCTAAAAGAGAGATTGGTAACCGTCTCGGTACTCACAGTACCCGAAATCTCAGAAGAGTACGTAATCTATAGTGACGTCTTTAAAGAATGGACTAGGATGTGTGTTAATGCAACACGTTAAAGTTGTTGCATACGCGTCCCGTCAACTAAAATAATACGAAGATAATTACCCTACCAACGACCTGGAGTTGGCCGCTGTAGTGTTCACGCTGAAATTTGGTGACACTATCTGTATGGAGAGAAAAATTCAAAGTTTAACCGACCACAAGATTTTAAATATTTCTTCACCCAGAAAGAGTCAAATATGAGACAGAGAAGGTGGTTAGAATTGGTGAAGGACTACGATGTAGATATCCAGTATCACCCTAGAAAAGCAAATGTGGTCGTAGACGCTTTGAGTAGAAAGGTGGCTCACTCTTCGGCCCTCATTACGAGGGAAGTAAGGGTACAAAGAAAATTCGAGGGAGCCAACATAGTTGTAGCGACCGAGAGAGTAATAGCACAACTGGCCCGACTTACAGTGCAACCTACACTTTGGTAAAGAATGGTGACCTCCGAACGAGAGAATCCAAACCTACAGAAAGTCTTAAGCCAGCTAGCTGAGAGCCTAGTAAATGGATTCTCGAAGACCTAAGATGAAGGACTATTGTATCAGGGAGGCCTATGTGTCCCAGAGAAGTTAAGGAAGGAGATACTAACGGAAGCTCACAACTCGTCATTTGCCATGCACCCAGGAGGTACAAAAATGTACCAAGATTTTAAACAACATTTATGATAGAAGAGCATGAATAGGGACATGGCCGAGTTTGTGAGCGAGTGCTTAGTTTGTCAACAAGTGAAAGTTCCTAAACAAAAGGGCAGTGGGGTTGTTGTAGCCCCTAAGCATACCAGAGTGGAAGTGGGAAAACATAGCAATGAATTTCATAGTAGGATTACCCAAAACGCACAAAGCATATACAGTGATCTGGGTAGTTGTCGATAGGTTGACCAAATCGGCACACTTCCTACTTGGGAAAGCTACATATACAGTTGACAAATGGGCACAACTGTATGTGAAAGAAATAGTAAGACTACATGGAGTCCTAGTGTCTATAGTGTTGGATCGGGATTCACGCTTTACGTTAGCGTTTTGGCGCGGACTTCAAAAAGCATTGGGTACCCGCCTCGATTTTATTACCGCCTTCCACCCCCCAAACAGATGGACAAACGAAGTGTTTAAACCAAATTCTAGAGGGCATGTTATGCGCTTGAGTACTAGACTTTAGGGGAAGTTGGGATTCCATACTCCACCTCATGGAATTCTCGTATAATAACAACTTCCAAGCCACTATTGGTATGACACCGTTTGAGGCCTTGTATGGGAAACGGTGTAGGTCCCCACTGTGTTGGGACGAAGTAGGCGAAAGAGAGTTAGTAGGACCCGAGCTTGTTCGACTCACCAACGAGGCTGTTCAGAAAAATCGAGTGAGGATGCGTATCGCTAAAAGTCGACAGAAAAGCTACGCCGATGTAAGGCGAAGAAGCTTAGAGTTCGAGACAAGGGGCCTAGTACTCCTCAAGGTGGCACCTAATTAAGGTGTCTTGAGGTTCGGACGTACGGGCAAGTTAAGTCTTAAATTCATTGGACCATTCGAGATCCTAGAGCGAGTTGGTCCAGTAGCGTATAAGTTAGCCCTACCTATAGCCCACTTAGGAGTACACGATGCATTTCATGTGTCGATTCTGAGGAAGTACATTACGAACCCTATCTATGTAATAGACTATGAACCACTCCAACTCAATGAAGATCTGAGTTATTAGGAAAAACCAATAAGAATCTTAGCAAGAGAAGTAAAACCGTTATGCTACAGAAACATTGCATTCATTAAGGTGTTGTGACGAAATCACCACACTGAAGAGGCCACGTAGGAGTGTAAGGACGAAATAAAAGAAAAATTCCCTGAGTTAGTATACGAGTTGGAGACTTTCGAGGACGAAAGTTCTTTTTAGGGGTAGATAATGTAACGCCCCGTTGGGTTTAGTTATATATATATATGTGTGTGTGTTAAAATAAAAATAACAAAATAAAGAAAAAGAAAAAAAAACTGACCACCTCCTTTAATCTCTCCGTCCATCCCCTACAATATCTCCCTCAGTATCAATAACTCAGCAAAAAAAACAAAAATAGAAAGAAAATATTTTTCTGGAGGAAACCAGAAGGAAGACAGATAATGGAGAGATGGTAGACAGAGATGTCATTTCAAAAGGTTAGTAGTCAGATTTACCTTTTTTTTTTATTTATTTTTCTCTTTCTTTCTGCGAAGGATATTAGCAATTATTTAGATCTGAGTTAGAAATTTAGAAATTATCTGTTGCAATGATCTGAATTAGAAATTATATGTCGTAGCGAGGGTCCATGAAAATTGATAAAAAAAAAAGAATAGATAGATAAGGAGGAGAGAAAGATAGGGAAAAGAAAGATCTGGATACATATTCAAAGAAAATAAAATCTAGCAATAGAATTAAAATATGAGACAGAGAAGAAAAGAGAGAAAGATTGGAAGACAGATCAAATAAAAATAAAAAATACCAAATTTGGAAAACATAATCAAAAGAGATTTTCACAGGAAAGAAAGGAGATTAGATTTGGAAACAGTAAAGTTAAAGGAAGTCTGGTGAGTAGAATTAAACCCAGTGTAATAAACTGCCTAAAATAATGAAACTAATTAAAAGAATTAAATTTAAATGGCTTAAAATAATTAGATATGGAAGTAGAATTGAAAGGCTAAACAGAATTAGAGTAGAGAGAAACAAGAAAAAAAAAAAACAAAGAGAGAGGATTTTAGGAAAGAAAAGAAAGTTAGAACAGTTTGAAGATGGCAAGTACCATTCATATGGCAATGACAAAATTAAAAGGCTAAACAGAATTAGAGTTAAAAGAAAGAAGAAAAAAAAAACAACAGAGAGAGGATTTTAGGAAAGAAAAGAAAGTTAGAACTGTTTGAAAAAAATGGTAAGTACCGTAAATAGAATTAAAATATGACATAGGAGAGAAATAAGTGATAGAAGAAGATATGAGAAATTGTTGTATTTGTATCTATAGGATATAACATTAAATGTTGAATTATCCAAGCCACTTGAAATATTAATAATATTGACATATTATTAATTTAAGTTTTAAGTTTTATTATCCTATATAATTTAGAAACAATGAAAACATGGAATTCGATTTTTATTGAGACCGTTTAGAGCAGTTTTTCACACGGTTAGTTGGATTATTAATTAAAATGTGAAATACTAAAATGTGACGAACGATGCGATAGGAAGCAAACCTTGGCAACATTTGGTGTAGTTCTCGAGAAACGGGAGCTTACGTAAATAAATTAGGGAATTCTTCGGCTAAGGCCAACCAGGTAAGTGGCCTTACTATAGGATAGGCTAAAAATTGTATGAGTTATGATGATGTATGAACTATGTCGTACGATGCGGTATATGACTTATGATGATGTATGATGTATGAGTTATGATGATGTGTGGGTTATGATACCTGATGATGTGCTCAGTATATATATATATTGATGAATGTCGTACTTGATATGTTTGATGCACTTTGTGGCAATATGATGAGTATGATGATTGCGTGACGTTTACCTTAATATGATGATGTTTCCATATTGAGCATGCTATATGATAATGAGTGTCATATTGCATCATGTCGTTAGATCGACATAGGACATAACCCTAAGAGCGTGAAAATGATATTAATATAAATATCCACGAGTATGTGTTACCTAGAGTAACAAAGAGATGAGACTAGAGGGTTGTGTCAGAAGAGACATTATGATGGATTTAGAGGGACCTCATGCATATTTTATGTTCATAAGCATAGGGCTACTTCCCCTAGAGATGATGAGTGCGGACGCGCACCATATGATGAGCGCGAATGCGCATAGGTGCGAATGCACACAGATGAGGGTGTTCATGAGGCGCATGACACTATGGGGTTNAAATACCGGGGCTACCCCCAAAGGTAGTCTCGATGATGAAAGCAAAGAGATTAGTCCAACAATGTGGTTGGACTATATTAGTATGTGTCGTAGACGTAAGAGGAAAAGAAAAGGCCCTAGAAAACGTGTCCATCGTAAATGAGTTCCCAAATGTGTATCCGGATGACTTACCTGGAATACCCCCTTCTCGAGTGGTCGACTTAATCATCGAACTCGAGCCGAGAACTGAGCCTATTTCTAAAGCACCTATCGCATGGCGCTAGCAGAGTTGAAAGAACTCAAGGCGCAATTACAAGACTAACGGGAAAAAGGGTTCATTCGACCTAGCATAATCCCCTGAGTTGCGCCAGTGTTTGTTCAAAAGAANAATACTCAGGCCGTGTGCCACATCATTTTTCAGGTAAAGGCAAGGCGCACTTGTACGGAGGAGGGCGCATCGCGAGCAGAGACTGTGGCACGTGCATAGGGTAGACTCATATTTAAATTTCTAGTCTTAAGTTAGAATAGGTTGTTTTGCATTTAATTGTTTTAAATTATTTTGTATTTGTTTTTGTTTTCTCTNTCTGCCTAGAATAGAAGACTTATTCGATCAACTCAGAGAGGCAACGATATTTTCTAAGATAGATCTGAGATTAGGTTACCATTAAATAAAGAGTAAAGAAAAAGACGTACCAAAGACAGCATTCAAGACAAGGTATGATCGCTACAAGTTCGTTGGGGGTGTCATTTGGCCTCACCAATGCTCCAGCTTTGTGAATNTATTTGTTTTTGTTTTCTCTAAATTTCAGTATTTCATATTTAAACACGTAAGACCATGGCTGTGTTTAAAGAGAAGAAGTTGTTTTAAACGTTTTTTTGAAATTTTCGTTATCAATTATGTTCATGTAAGAGTTATATTTTCCGCATTATAGATGAGCATGAGATGTTAGTAGCGACTCTGAGTATGTGGAAATTTAGGGTCGTTACAGTCAAGGTGCATACCTGCAAAATATTTTCTTCAAACCATTCGAAGAATGATATATTTTCTTCGATGGCTTCCATATGAGCCCATACTCGCACGTATGGGCTGCGTGTAGAGTATATGGTACACGTCCACGATTACCTGTTAGGATTACGCCGTAGGGAAAACGAAACGAAACGAAACGACATGAAATGAAATGAAACGAAACGAAACGAAACGAAAGATAGGTCCCATCATTTCATTGCATGTGATTGTTGCATTTAACCCCAATAGTGGAGTCACTTATTGAGTATTTCTTTAAATACTCAAGCCATGTGCTACTACATTTTTTAGGTTAAGGCAAGACATTCCTGTACGGCTGACGACGGCATCGCAACTCGAGATCATGGCACATGCATAGGATAGTGGCATTTATTTTTTTAGACTTAGGATAGAATAGGATGTTTTAAACTTAATCGTTTATTTATTTTATTTCGAGTCTTTTGTTGTGTCGTTTTAAAGATGTTTTCGAAACACGTAAGTCCATGGCTGTGTTTTAAGATAAAGGTATGTTTTATGGAATTTAAATGAAGTCTTCCGCATTCAATGTTTATGGTATGTATACAGTAGCGACCTTAAATTAAGTAGAAAATTTCGGGTCGTTACAAGTTTCATCATTAGAAAAATTAATCACGTTTAAACACTTCTATAGTTAAAATCCATTTCACCCCCCCTCTAGGGTTGCCATACCGATCCCACAGAAGTATCTTACTTAATATTTTTAATACTCATCCGATCTTAAAAATAGTTTTCTGATAAGTTCATAATTGTGGAATGAGAGTTTTAGGTTTTGAAATTAGACCAAAATGTTTTAGGAAGAAATGTTACACTTTGGTAAGAAAATCGAAAAAGAAAAGCTAATCAAAGATCAAAGTTTCGATTGAGTCTCAAGAATTGTTAGTTTTCGAATTTTAGTCAAACTTTGAAGGCGTTTATTTCTTTCCATAGTTAACAAAATAAAATCAAATTAACTTTTTTGCATTGTTATTAATACTCTTCAACTTCGATGGAAGTACGGAGCTAAATCGAGTCACGATCTGATTATTTAGCTTGCTTGAAGCATGGATTGCTAACTGGGTTTGACTCAATGGACATAGAATGACAATAAAAAATATTACCAAACAAGAAATATTTAAAACATAATATACATATATATTTACACACTATCAAAATAGAGCTAAAACAAAACATCAAAATAGAAAGAAGGTGAGAGGTTAGTGTGAGGCTTATCTATGTCATCCTCTCTAGAGTCCGCCCCATCCTTGACTAGCTTCTTATCTACTTATCGAATTTTAATCATGTCCTCTATATTCTAGAGTACCACACTATTTTAAGACTTTTTCTTATTCTTGTCCTAAGAACTTAGGCCTCTAGGTTCTATACTTGAGTTCTAAGTTGTTGTCATGATCTAGCCAAAGGATTTTGGTCTTGTATTATGAGGTTTTGATCTTGGTTCTGATCTAAAGGCTTTAGGTTCTTAGTGCTGAGAATTTGATCTTGATCCATGTTCTAGTTTTTATCTTTGCTCTTGACTTTAGTCTTGTTCTTGGTTCTTTCTTTAGTTCTTTTTCTATTCCTTAAGACACTCCCTTAGGATTTACCATATGAGTCATGAACCTAACAACCTATGTTTAATGCTTCATCTATTCAAAGCAACATAGTCGGTACCTAAGTCCAAAATTTCTTGCATTCTCAGCAACGTAGTATGAACCTACATCCAAGGTTTCATGTGTTGTCTGCTATACAGAAAGCTATGCCTAATGCCTCTTACATTCTAAGTGTAGTTTGAAACCTGCGTCCAAGGCTTTTTACGTTTAAAGCGATGCAGTTTAAAACCTATGCCCAAGACTTCTCATGTTCCAAGCAACATAGTCTTAATACCTACGCCCTGTTAGAAATAACAACCCTCCACAATGGTATGAAATTGTCCACTTTGAGTATAAGATCTCATGGACTTGCTTTTGGTTTCTCAAAGAGGCATTGTACCAATGGAGATGTATTCCTTACGTATAAACCCATGATCATGCTCTAGATTAGCCAATGTGAACTAAAAAGAACTAAAATCCACGACAACGTTCAACAACTTATGTATTTAATATCTCTTAGCCTAACCTTCATCTCCATGTCTTTTACCGCATAACACATAAATTTTGTTTAATTAGGTGAAAATCATTGACACCAATTTGAATGATACCATAAACTCACTTAATTTCTAGTGACAAAAGTAACAAAAAAAAAAAAAAGTTCTCTATGGAATTGATAATTTACTCATTATTGGCTACTTGTGATAGTATATACTTGCACTTTTTCTTGTGAATTTTACACCAATTTATTATGGACATAGCAATCAAGTTTTTGGCACCGTTGTTGGGGAACCTAAGTTAGTTACTTTTTTTAGATTATAGTGAGTTGGAGCAAAAAAGAAGTCATACTAAGCTAAATTTTGTGCTACTAAACTTATTTGCTAAACTTACTGCATAATTGAGTATATGAACCGACCTACGGGTTCAAAATTTATTTTGAATCTCGAAATAAAGAGAACCTTTAGGCAAAAGTTGATGGATCAAAGGTTGAAAATGACAGAACAAATTAACGACCCTAAATTTCCACATACTCAGAGTCGCTACTAACGTCTCATGCTCATCTATAATGCAAACATAAAACTCTTACATGAACATAATTTATAACGTGAACTTCAAAAACACTTTTAAAACAACTTCCTCTCTGGAAAACACAGCCATGGTTCTACGTGTTTAAATATGAATTACTGAAATTTAGAGAAAACAAAAACAAATACAAAATAATTTAAAACAATGAAATGCAAAACAACCTATTCTAACTTAAGACTAGAAATTTAAATATGAATCTACCCTATACACGTGCCACAGTCTCTGCTCGCGATGCCGCCATCTTCTGTACAAGTGCGCCTTGCCTTTACCTGAAAAATGATGTAGCACACGGCCTGAGTATTTCAAAGAATACTTAGTAAGTGGCCCCACTATAGGGGCCATGCAAATGCAAACACATGCAATCATGATTTAGGGACCTATCTCTAATCATCTTAGGGGTGGCCTTCAGTCTCGGACAAATTGGATGTGTAGTACTTCCTTCCCTACATACGACTCACACGTGCGAGTGTGAATCCACAGGGCACTCGCACACCCCCTGGACCCTCTGGTCAAGCTAATCTGTAGCGACGTCCGGAGGTTAGCGGAACCCCATAGTGTCATGCGCTTCATGAACACCCTCATCTGTGCGCATTTGCGCTCATCATACGGTGCGCGTCCGCACTCATCATCTCTAGGGGAAGTAGCCCTATGCTTATGAACATACAATATGCATGAGGTCCCTCTAAATCCATCATAATGTCTCTTCTGACACAACCCTCTAGTCTCATCTCTTTGTTACTCTAGGTAACACATACTCGTGGATATTTATATTAATATCATTTTCATGCTCTTAGGGTTGTGTCCTATATCGATCTAACGACATGATGCAATATGACACTCATCATCATATAGCATGCTCAATATGGAAAACATCATCATATTAAGGTAAATGTCACACAATCATTATACTCATCATATTGCCACAAAGTGCATCAAACATATCAAGTACGACATTCATCAAAAAATATATATACTGAGCACATCATCAAGTATCGTAACTCACACATCATCATAACTCATACATCATCATAACTCATATACCGCATCGTACAACATAGTTCATACATCATCGTAACTCATACAATTTTTAGCCTATCCTATAGTAAGACCACTCACCTGGTTGGCCTTAGCCGAAGTATTCCCTAATTTATTTAACGTAAGCTCCCGTTCCTCCAGAACCACACAAAATGTTGCCAAGGTTTGCTTCCTATGCATCGTTCGTCACCTTTTGTTAGTATTTCACATTTTAATTAATAATCCAACTAACCGTGTGAAATACGGATCTAAACGGTTTCAATAAAAATCGAATTCCATGTTTTCATTGTTTCTAAATTATATAGGATGATAAAACTTAAAACTTAAATTAATAATATGTCAATATTATTAATATTTCAAGTGGTTTGTATAATTCAACATTTAATATTATATCCTATAGATACAAATATAATAATTTCTCATATTTTCCATTTTCCTTTCTTCACTTATTTCTCTTATATGTTATATTTTACAGTACTTGCCATATGAACAGTACTTGTCATTTTCAACCCATTCTAATTTTCTTTTCTTTTCTAATATCTTCTCTCTTCTTTTTCTTTTCTCTTTGCACTCTAATTCTTTTGAGTCGTTTAATTCTACCTCCATATCTAATTATTTTAAGCAATTTAAATCTAATTCTTTTAATCACTTTCTCGGAGGAGTTTAATTCTATAATTCTCTTAGTTTATTCCAAGGGGTTTAATTTTACTCCTATTATTTTAAGCAATTTAAATCTAATTCTTTTAATCACTTTCTCGGAGGAGTTTAATTCTATAATTCTCTTGGTTTATTCCAAGGGGTTTAATTTTACTCCTATATCTAAATAGTTTAATTCTGTTCAGGAGTTTAATTCTATTCCCAAATTTTCTTTGCATTTACTATTTCTGAATCTTAGTTTTTTTTTATTTGACTATATTTTGCAGATCTTTTTACTATTCCTGAATTTTAGTTTTTTTTATTTGACTATATTTTCCAGATCTTCCTTTTCATCCTGCTTGCCAAATCTTGGTTCGTTTTTTTTTATTTGAATATGTTTTCCAAATCTTCCTTTTCCCTATTTTCCTTCTCATCCTGTTTCCAAATCTTTTTTTTTTGGTAAATCTTACTGACCTTTTCAAATGACATCTCTCTTCCTCTGCCTACCATCTCTCCATTATCTGTCTTCCTTCCCTTCCTCTGCCTACCATCTCTCCATTATCTGCCTTCCTTACTGATCTCTCCATTATTGGATAACCATCTTTCCATTACATGCATTTTTTTCCTCCAAACAATTTTCTTTCTATTTCTGTTTTTGCATGGAGAGATGAGAGAGGTGGTTAGTTTTTTTTTTCTTTATTTTTTTATTTTTATTTTAATACAGACACACACACATATATATATATATATATTAAACCTAACGGGGCGTTACAACAAAATATACAACAAATAAGCCTTGGAGCCCAACTAAATCAGGAGTTCGAAAATCTAGCAGTGATGGCTAATCGAGAGAGAATCACTATTAATTCTATTCATTTATCAGATGAAACAGAAAGTAAATGACAGAGAAAGAGCAATCAGAGCATATGCACACCAAGCTGTGGAAGAGCTAAATCCGTACAATATCAGACAAAAAATGCAAGCAATTACTTTTGAGATAAAACTCGGATGTTCCAAATGTTGCAAGACATTGGATAATTTCATGGACTACTGTTAGAAGATCCCCTTACATCTAAAGTCAATTTTTGTGAGTTAGTAACTCATTTCAACTCAAAGGAGTGGATAGGTTTATTCCCTTGTTCTATGAGGAATTGTGCTGAATCATGGTTAAATACTTTAGGATCGGAAACAATTGATTCATGGAATAGTCTAGCAGAGTCATTCTTGATCAAGTATTTTTCACCCACTAGAAACGCATGGTTCAAAAATGAGATTGTTTCATTTCAACCGTTTGAAGATGAAACACTAAGTGAAGCTTTAGAGAGATTCAAGGAGATTCTTAGAAAGTGTCATCGCCATGGATTACCCATTGATTCCAAATGAAGACTTTCTAAAATGGATTGAATATTGCTACTAAACAAGTAGTGAATGCTTCCACCAATGGAGCTATTTTGTCAAAGACACATAATGAAGCTTATGAGATTCTAGAAAGAATAGCATCTAACAATTGTCAAATGGCCGATGTGAGGAGAAATCTAGAAAATAAGACACGAGGAGTACTTGAAATTGATGTTTTGACTTCTATCAATGCTCAATTAGCTTCGTTGACTAATATTCTACAAAATCTAGCGTTGGGATAAGGCTCAATCACTAAAGCACCAGTCCAAGCTACTACTAAAATGACCCAAGTAGCAACCAAATCTTGTGTATAGTGAGGAGAGGAACACACTCTTGATCAATGTTCAAGTAATCCGACTTCAATTTCTCATGTGAGGAATTAAGCTAGTCAAGGCAACCAAAAATTCAATCTAAAGAAATTCCAAATTTTTCATGGAAGGGACAAAGTTCCTATAATAAAAAAATTCAACGTAAAGAAAATTACCATCCAAGTTTTGGACTAAAAATCAAATGACATATGATCCTCAACAAGCCAACACTAAAGGGAAAAGATTTAGCCAAGCTCAACCTATACCGAGAACATCTCTTGAGAGCCTAATAAAGAAATATATGGTAAAAAATGATGTTGCGATACAGAGTCAGCAAGCATGCTTGCGAAATTTGAAAGTTCAAGTAGATTGATTAGCAACTTATGAAATAGACCTCTTGAAAAGCTGCCAACAGATACCGAAATACTAAAAAGAGAAGACAATGAGTAATGTCAAGCAATATAATTGAGAAGTGAGAAAGAAATACTCAGCACGGGAGAAAAATAAAAAAAAAAACATAGAGACGGTCACTCCCAAGAAACTGCTGAACAGAAGAAGTAGAGCAAAAATGCAAAAATAGTGCAGTCTCCTAAAATGCAAACAACAGTCAGTAAAGAAGAGAGTAGAACATAAATACCAACACCTCTTTCTCCACAAAGAATAAAAAGAAAGAAAGAGAAAGCCATTTGAGAAGTTCATGGATATTCGGAAGGAAATTATATAAACATATCACTAGTGAAGGCTTTGAAGCAAATACCAAATTGTGAAATTCTTGAAGGATGTGCTCAATAATAGAAGAAAGTTTGACAAATACAAGGTGGTGGCACTAAATGAAGAGTGTAATGCAATATTGAAAAATAAGATCCCACTAAAAGAAAAAGACCTAAGCTCGTTCACCATCCCCGCATCAATTGGAGAAAATGAGCTAGGTAGAGCATAATGTGACTTGGGGGGTAGGCATCAACTTAATACCTCTATCCATTTACAAGAAATTAGAGATTGGACACATATTCAAAGTTTGAAGAGACTTTATTTTCTAAAGTTCAAAGATTTATTACACACAAATCTTGTAGTTATTTGTAGTTCCATGGTCTAGTAGTTAGGACATTGGACTTTGAATCCTATGACCCGAGTTCAAATATTGATGGGAACCTATTAACTGATGTTGAATGGTAAAAAAGTCATTTTTCCAATTTATGTGGGATTGTGAAAGATGGTCAAGAAGGAAAGATGAAGAATGTTTAGAAAATTTGTGAATTTTTAAAGAAAAATAATAAAATATTAAGAAAATGGAAAATTATCAAAATACCCCTAAAATTATAGATAATTATGGATATGCCATTTTGCTCAAAATCGGAACCTCCACCGTGACCTCCTACACAAAATTTATTGAATCTCAAGATCCAATTATTGGATTTCCTCCAAAATTGGACACAGTCTAGAACATTCACAAACAAGTCACGTCGATTCTTAAGGTTTCAACGTCGGTGGAAGCTTCCCCTATAAAGTCTAAAGTTGGAGCAATAATATGGAACAAGAATCGAGGAAGGTCGAGCTCCCAATCGTAAGCAATAAGCGTTTAGATTGTAGGTATCCTACTCTCTAATTTGTTCCAAATACGGGAGCAATTGTCCACCATTTTCCTTCAAACTTTTTCATACAATTTCTAAACAAGATTACCCACAAGTTTTATGAAGAAATCGAGTACTAAAAGGGCTTCAAGAGAATCATGAAAATTTAATCCGATGATACACAATAATTTTTCGTGTAAGGAAAATCTCAACCTGTTTCGACAGCTATGAGGATTGTTTCCATAGAAGAACACAAACACAAATAATCTAAAAAACGTGGGGAATTGAAAGAAATCAGTTTGAGTAAAATTTGGGAAAGTATAGATTTCCTATTTATGGTCACTTTTCCTTCAAATGGATGATTCATTTAGCTTGTGAGGAAGTAACTTTAGTAAAGGAATGGAGAGCTCAAATGTTATAGAACCAGCTACCCAAGAGATAGATTTTCTGGGTTTTGGGTGAGTTGCAAATCGAGAACAATTTCTCAAAATTAAAGTTCCAGACTCAAAGTCGTTCATCCAAATCAATTCCTTTAGCTCGAGTGAAGGATAAGGTAGAGGTTCCATGAACAAATCAAGCCTTGAAAACCCCTAAAATTTGGTGTCGAATAAGAAATTCTCTGTTTTTGATCGAGCGAGAACACTGATTTTAAACTAACTTTAGAGGTAAATATCTTAGGCTACAACCAACAAGAAGGTATGAAATCAATTCCTAGTTATTCCTTATAACACCTTTAAGTTTCATGATGAAATTAAGGGGAGAAACGCTAAAAACAGAGTTGTGAAAGGCGAGTTTCAGATAGTGACGCAAAGGACGTGCGCGTATTATTCCTATCCAAAGGAAGAAGACGATGACGTGGCCGATTCAATTGAACCGGCCATGTCAACCCAAAATCCCTTCCTTCGACTTTTCTCTATTTTAACCCCCCCTTCAAGAACGATTCTTATGAAATTTTGTTTTATGATTCTAGAAACTAGACACAATAAGAAGTCTGTGGAAGAAAATTTGAGGTAAGTCGGATACAGTAAGCTCAAGAACGGAGGTCTTGAATGTCGACAACGAGGTAAGTAGCCACCTTGAAATTTTCTTAAGAAATACACGTAGGAATCGCTTGGATTTCTATATGAACTCTAAATCAAGTATGAATTAAGGATATATGAAAGAAAAACTCAAAGAACCGTGATTTAAGGCCTTGAACTATTCAAATTGCTCGAGATTTAAGTAACGTTGAAGTAACCCGCTAAATGAAGTCTACCGTCTATTAAATTTTAATGTTGAGCTTATTATAATGAGATTATGTATGAAATTTAATGTCATTGGACAAGGGTAAGTAAGTAAACCAATGCCCCCAAGGTAATTTACATTCCGTTCATGACCCAGATGACCTCCAAATGCAATGAAACTCTGTAGTAGATCTTATTTTATGATGTTTGATGTTGTTGTATGAAAGCCTTTGGAACACGTTAAGTAGCAAAACAAAGAATGAGGGGTAATGTAATAGCCAAAAATAAATAAACAAATAAACAAATAAAAATAATTATGATAAGGTAGTTAAAATAATAATAATAAATAAATAAAAACAACATTTCCCCACCTTTCTCCGCCCACCTCTCATCCCTTTCCACAATTATATCTCCTCAACCCATCCTGACCACAGAGAGAGTAATAGTTACTGCAAACAGAAAAAGATAACTGCAAACAGAAAAAGAAAAACAATAGTTGTCAGATTTACTTG
Source organism: Cucurbita moschata (assembly GCF_002738365.1). Taxonomy (NCBI): domain Eukaryota; kingdom Viridiplantae; phylum Streptophyta; class Magnoliopsida; order Cucurbitales; family Cucurbitaceae; genus Cucurbita; species Cucurbita moschata. The sequence continues at coordinate 872,715 of NW_019268573.1, forward strand.
AGAAAAAAAAAAGAAAAAGATGAGAATGACCTTTACCCAGTTGAGATTCGCTGAAGATTTACGTCAAGATAGATCTGATCAATAACGTATGTATTAAATCTTCATTTTCTTTTATCCTATTTTTTTTTAGAAATCAGAACCAATTATAGTTAGATTTTAGTTGAATTATTACCATGATCCATCTTTTAGTTAGAAATTAAATGTCAAATCATTTATATGATTCTAGTCAATCATGTCATATTATTAATATTAGATTAAATTTTTATCAGTAGCCAAATAAATAGATTAAAGATAGAATGGCCAAGAAAACGTCTGAATAGGAAATTGAGATAAGGTAACAGTAAATACTGAGATAAGGAAAGATTTGGAATTAGAGATCCACTGTAAATTTGGAATAGATGAGAACAGACTTAAAAGGCAACAGATAAAAAAAAAGAGATGAGGGAATTAAAAACATAAACTAAATATGTAGGGAAAGGTAAATACAAAGGGTAAATACAGATAACAGTAAAGCTCACAATAACTCAGCTGTATCTACTTTTTATACCACAGTAACCATGAAAAATGAGATTTTTAATAAAAATATAATTATAGATATATAACATTTCAAAACTTCTAACAATAGACCAATGTAAATTAGAGAAATAATGTTGTAGAATTCAATCCCGAAACTAATGTCATGGGCTTATATAGGTTGACTCGGATTTCAAAGGATGGAATCAAACTTTCATTAAAGATATATTCGTGACAACGACTTAAGCTAGCCAGGTAAGTGACCTTACTATCGGCATGGTTATATTTGATGTTGACACGTGCCCTATGGTTCGGCACGTGTCATATATATTGATATGTGTGAATTGTCTGTGGATCGATATGCTTCCTATATGTTATGTTATGTTATAATATGTGGATTGTATGATAATAATTATGATACGATGTGCTCTAGGAGATGTTTGAGATAGGATACGAGAAGGATGCACAAAACGAAATGTAACGATAGGAGTAAGATACGTTCATGAAACGTTGGAGTTAGGTTACATACCAGAGTGCTATGGATAGGAGAGATTGATGAAAGAATACGATTAGGTTATGGGTAGAAAGGGATAGGTTTGTGATAGATTGATGGAACGATAGCATTAGAGTACGTTCTTGTGACGATATGACTAAGGTACGTCACGTAATAATATGTCTGTGATAGGTATAAGAACGTTAAGGCTATGGTAAGTTAGAGAACGATATGACTATGAAGTGTTTACGTTATTGAGTTGGTTATGATATGATACATTGTATGCTAGATTATGGTGCTTAAGTACGAAATCATGTGAACGTGAATGTATGTTATTTATGCTGCTTAGTTGATGTGATATGAATGCATGTGACGATGTGTGGCCCTTGTACGATT
>NW_019268573.1:874125-909509 GCF_002738365.1 Cucurbita moschata
TATGTTATTTATGCTGCTTAGTTGATGTGATATGAATGCATGTGACGATGTGTGGCCCTTGTACGATTATGACTTGTTGTATGAGTATTGAAATGTAACTGAATGAATTGTATAACATGAAATACGGTAAATTGCATGATACATAACCTCGCTAGGAATATGTATGATATGTAACGAAATGAGAATGAGAATGACATGTAAGCATGAAAATGTGACACGGGGTTAAGTTCATTAAATGATGACTGTAGGACTAGTGGGACCTCATGCATATTGTGTGATCATGCATTTGGGGGGATACCCCTATCCCATCACGAGGGTACGGACGCGTACATCCAAATGGCAGGACAACGATCGTTATGCCCTGCATAGCGCTGTCGTGACGGTTTTAGTTTTAACGGGTCCCGGTGGGCCTCCAGAGCATGCCCACCGGCTAGGGACAGTGGCCCAGCGGTGTGCGAACTAGCTGGTGAGCCCATACTCGCACGTATGGGCTGCGTGTAGAGTATATGGTACACGTCCACGATTACTTGTTAGGATTACACCGTAAGAAAAATGAAACGAAACGAAACGAAACGAAAAAGAAACGAAACGAAATGAAACGAAACGAAACGAAAGATAGGTCCCATCATTTTATTGCATGTGATTGTTGCATTTAACCCCAATAGTGGGGTCACTTACTGAGTATTTCTTTAAATACTCAAGCCATGTGCTACTACATTTTTCAGGTTAAGGCAAGGCATTCCTGTACGGCTGACGACGACATCGCAACTCGAGATCATGGCACATGCATAGGATAGTGGTATTTATTTTCTTAGACTTAAGATAGAATAGGATGTTTTAAACTTAAACGCTTATTTATTTTATTTCGGGTCCTTTGTTGTGTCGTTTTAATGATGTTTTCGAAACACGTAAGTCCATGGCTGTGTTTTAAGTTAAAGGTTATGTTTTATGGAATTTAAATGAAGTCTTTCGCATTCAATGTTTATGGTACGTATATAGTAGCGACCTTAAATTAAGTAGAAAATTTTGGGTCGTTACAGGTAAAATGACCAAAATGCCCTTAAGACTACTTATGATATTTCAAGGTCTGTACATGCTTCAAATGACCTATTACTTTCTATAAGGTCTATTCTTAAGGACATGAAGATATGTTTGATATTTCAAGTTGATTAAAGCAAGTTTGGAACTTAAACCGTTAGGACCCAAGAAACACCTAAAGACTCAAGACTCTTCTAGAACCCCTAAAGAATTCATTATGACTCTATGACTTTCTAGAATAACTCATGCTTGGTATTATGGTGCTTATGTTTATTAATTCATGATACAACTTATGCCACGAGAAACTATGAACCTTAGAAAGTTACAAGATTGAGAACTAAGAACAATACATTTACGACTACCATGGTAAGAAGAATGCTAGGTAATACTCAAGGATATGGAACCAAGGTCCTAAAACTCAGAAACTCAAGAAATCTCCTAAGACCTCCCACGATACAACATAGTCATGACTCAGACTATACTGCTTGGAACGTATGAAGCCTTGAGCATAGGTATTCAGGCTATGCCACTTGAAACGTATGAAGTCTTGGGCATAGGTATTCAGGTTGTATCACAGGGTAAGCCTTAAGATGCGGGTTCAAACTACATCGCTTGGAACACATGAAGTCATGGACGTAGGTTAGATTGTGTCCTTGAAACGAATGAAGCCTTGGATACAGGTTGTTAGGTTCATGACGAATACCGTAAATCATAGGGAAGTATCTTGTTGAACGAACCACGAACAGAACAAGAACGTAGAAAGTACCAAGAACAAGACAAAGATCCAGGACTAGAACATGGATCAAGATTCTAAAACCAAGAACAAAGAACTAAGAACCATAGTACTAAGGCCCTTAGATTAGAACCAAGGTTTATGGATTCAAGGACCAAGGTCCTCAGGATAGATCATGATAGGAACCCACACGTCAAGAACAAGATCTTAAGGGTCTAAGTACTTATAACAAAAACAAGAACATGAAAAGAAAGCGTGTGGTACCCTAGCATATCAAGAACACGATTAAGAGCCTACAAGTAGGCTACTTATTGAGTCTTTGTACTCATTCCTTATTTTCCATGTTTTTCAGGTAATAAGGAGATAGTAAAGGTCAGAAGTGGACTCTAAAGTAGGTGCCATGGACAAGCCTCACCGGTCATCCTCAACCTTTCTATTTAAAAATGTTGTGTTGTTCCTTATTTTGTGTTGTATTGTAAAAAATTATGTATGAACTTTATTTTGATATAATATAAATAGAATGTATATTAAATTTTCTTTGTTTTATTTTGTGAAAAATTTGTCCGTCTTTTTGGAGTCATCGAGTCTTTCCGACATATTAGAACTCAATATAACATGCCTCACCGTACATTGAATCTAATGAATTGTAGTGGTAGGATTCTTAGAATTGTAGTGACACTAACATCTTCTACTAAGCAAATATTTCACTAAAATCTTAATAAGCCTAATGAAACATATAGGAAAGGTGAGCTTACATTTAAAAGAGTTTTAATGGAAGGAAACAAAAATCTCATTTTTAAGAATTTGAGAAACATACGCATATCTTCATCATCTTAACATTCTAAATTTAAGAATTTGAGAGAATTTTCAAAAATTGATTTACAATTTTCAAGAAGAGAATTTTATTAATGCTAATTTTCTTTATTAATGAATCTCAACTAAATACAATTAATTAACAAGGTGACATTCACATGAAAAAGCAAACAAACAATAATATGTTTTGTTGTATAAAAAAGTCAACTCCAATGCAAATTATAGATAAAAAAAGAATACGAAGTAGAAACCATAAAAAAAAAATGTATGAAAAAACATTTTGTTCGTAAAGAAGCTTAAACTAAACTCTTGGTTCAACGGGGCATGAAAAATCAAAGCATTTTTATTAATGTGTAGGAAACATGACACCAAACATGACATCCTACAAAGAAAACATGGTGTAGGGCATCCCACCTAGAAGAGGAAACTTCAGCCTCTGAAAGCACTGCGTGATGGGAGGTCATGAGTCATTTTGGACATGATTAAAGTATTTCCTAGCATTCTTGAGTTTCTAAGTTTGAGGATCTTGGTCTCTTATCCTTGAGTGGTACCTAGCATTCTTCTTACTTTGGTAGTTGTAGAGCTTGTGTGGTATTGTTCTTGATTCTCAATCTTGTAAATTTCTAAGGTTCATAATGCCTTGGGGCATAAGTTGTAACATGCATTCGTAAACATATGAACCAATCATAATAACAAGTATGAGTCGTTCTAGAAAGTCATAAATTCATAATGAATTCCTTAAAGGGTTCTAGATGGGTCTTGAGTCTTGATGTGCTTCCTTTATGCGTTTCTTAGGTTCTATCTTGGTTTAGATTCCAAACTTGCTCTAATCAACTTGAAATCTTGAACTTATCCTTATGTTCTTTAGAATAGGCCATATAGAAAATAGTAGGATATTTGGAGCACGTCTAGATCTTGAAATATCATAATTAGTTTGAGGGGAATTTTGGTCATTTTGTCCCTAATTCTTGGTTTTGCTACTTAACCTGTTCCAATGACTTTCAAACTTCACCACATCATCGAACATCACCAAATAAGATCTACTACGAATTTTCATAATATTTGGAGGTCAGAAAATTTCATATATAATCTCAAGATGCTATAATATGGTCAACATTAAAATTTTATAAGTAATAGAGTTTATCTAGCTGATAATTTTAACGTTACTTAAATTTCGAGCAATTTGATCGGTTCAGGGCCTTAACTCACGGTTCTTTTGGTTTTTCTTTCATATAACCTTAATTCATACTTGGTTTAGGGTTCATATTGAAATCCAAGTGATTCCTACAAGTATTTCTTAAGAAAAGTCAAAGGTGGCTACTTACCTCGTCGTTGACGTTAGAAAAAGGGTTAAAGTTAAGAAAAATTGAGCGAAGATCGAATTTTGGGTTGACATGGCTAGTTTAGTTGAACCGGCAACGTCATCGTTTTCTTCCTCTGGACGGGAAGAAGACGCGCACGTCCTTTGGCCGCCGTCTAAAAATGTGGTTTGCCAGCTCTGATCACGCCATTTCTCTCCTCGATTTTTTTCATGAAACTTAAAGATGGCGTTACAAGGAAGAGTTAGGGATTGAGTCATACCTTCTTGTAGCCTAAGATATTCATTTCCAAAGTTCATCCAAAAACTGATTTCTCGCCGGAGATAAAACCGAGGATTTCTTATTGGGTAGCTGATTCTAGGGGTCTTCAAGGTTTGATTTTTTCATGAAACCTCTTCCTTATTCTTCCTGCAAGCCAAAAGAATTGGTTTGGAGGAACGACTTTGAGTGTGGGACCTTAATTTTGAGAAATTGTTCTCGGTTGTAAGTTTCTCGAAACACCAGATTTTCGTTCTCTTGGGCAGACTATTCTACGACATTTCAACTCTCGATTCCTTCATCAAAGTTACTCAACTTGATCCTTTGAAGCTTAAGAAATTCTCAATTTGAAGGAAAAGGGATCGTGTATAAGAATTCAACATTTACTCCTAATTTGAGCTTGAAATTGATTTCCTTCAATTGGGCACGTTCCTAAGGTTATTTCTCTTTATGCTCTGCTATGAAAACATTCCTTGGAGGTGTAGAAAATGATTGAGATTGTTCTTGCTCTAAAAATTATCGAGTATCCTCGAATTGGATTTTCAAGTTTTCCTTGAAGGTCTTCAACGATGGATTGGATTGGGAAAATGGTTTCTAGGCACTTTCTGCACTCAATTTCTTCATAAAAATTGTGGGTAATCTTGTTTAGAAACGGTAGGAACAAGTTAGAAGAGAAATGGTGGAATTGCTTTTGAATTTGGAAGAAATTCAAGAGCAGGAGACCCAAAATCTAAATGTTTGTAACTCTCAATTGAGGACTCGATTAAGCTCCCTTCCTTCTCCAATTAGTTGCCTTTGATCCATAATTTATAGATGGATGATCCACCACCCTTGAAATGTCTAGAATCACGGTAATTTCATTCTTGAGCTTCCTCCATCTTTCGCCACAATTATCTGCTCCGGTCAAAGCCTTACCAAACTTGATTTTGAATCTTAGCCGTTGGATGTCATTTATGAGTGTTCTAGATTATATCCAATTTTGGAGGAGATCCAACCATAGAGATTAGAGATTAGACAAATTTTGTGTAGATGGTCACGGTTGATAATCCGATTCTTGTAGAATGGCAGTTTCGTAATTATCCATCTCCATCTCTTAGGGACAGTTTGATAATTTGCCATTTTCTGAATATTTTAATTATTTTTCTTTGAAAAATTCATAATTTTTCTAAAAATTCTTGGTTCCTCATTTTTCACTTCTTGAGCCTCTTGAAATTCCTTCCAGGACAAGAAATTAAAATTTGGAAAGTTCCTTAAAATTTTAAAAAAATGACATTTTTGTACTTTGCTTACTTTTTCCTTTCCAATCCTTTTCTAAAAGCCTTAGCTCCTTAAAATTACTTGTTAGGGTATAAGAATAATTTGCGTAAGACCTTTGTCCGTGCTTAATTCTTTAATTTTCTTTCTTTGGTCCTTTGGGTCATACATGGGTGGCTTATTCTCATTGGAGCTAATTCCCTTCATTTTTTGGGTGTTACAAGAATTATCTCGATGTATATGAACACACAAAATGCATGAGGTCCCTATAGTTTTCATATTTAAATCATCTTTATGACACAATTCTATACATCATTCATACATTGATCTAAGTAACATGCACACATTAACCTTCATACATTCATCATCATTAACATTAACTAGGGTTGTCTTTGAAAACTCGTCATCACAATACATCATGAAATTTAATACATGCACATTGTCTTAATATGGAACATCATCATATTAAGTCATTTCATCATCAAATATCTTACATCATCTTGTTATCATGCATCATCATCATGTACATAATTACATCATCATCATTTACATCATTACATCATCATATAATATCATCACATCATCATATAACATCTTCACATCATCATTTAAAGTCATCATTGATGGAGTTAATATAACACATGCGGAAGCAATTTGAATCTTAGGCACTCTTAGAACATCAGTTATAGTAAATAACTAGCATGTTCATAAGTATTAAAACTCAAGATCTTTGAGTACTAATCTTTTGTAGTTCAAATTTCTTTTTTCTTACAAACCGGTTTCGAACCACCACTAGTGTCTTTTCCACTATTCTCCGGCCTTAGAACGAGATTGTGGAATCCAGTGAGTGACTAAACTTGGGATGGATTTAGTATATGAAGAGAGAGTTTGTGAGAGTTTTTTTCAAGGTTTTTCCAACGGAGAGGTTACATGTACCTTGATCACTCTATTTATAGAGTCATGTTTGCATGTTCATGCAAAATTGAGATCACCAAATTTTGACACTCAAAATTCCACTCAAATGTTTTGGATTATGTGGCAAGCATGAGTTAACCAAATTTTGACACTCAAATTTGTGGTGTTTATTTGGCAAGCATGCAAGTTTGGTTAAACTAAATTTTGACACCTCAAAATTCCACAAACTCAAACATGGATTTTTTTGATTAAGTGAAGTCAACATTTTGACTTTCTTGATTTTAATTCAACAATTAATTTGAACAATTAATTTCAAAGTAGAGTAATATTAAATGATTAATTAAACTATTTAATTAATATTTAATATTAATTCAAATGTCAATCTCAATCGATTCAGACAAATATTTTATTAAAATATTTAAATCTTAATTAAATATATCAGATTCTCTCTTTTTGTTTAATTCGTAAATAAAAACAAAAATGCGGTTAAATATATCGTATATATGTAGTGCATATTCCCTAATTTGAATTCGAACACTTCAAACTCACTCGTCACACTATTTTATGGTTTAGTCGGATATGAGCTAGCAGAGGGACCTAATGGACCTATAGAGCATGGGCTCCAACGATCCAAGATTAATTAGTTAAACTCATTAACCTTGTTAACCAACATTCGTTAACTACTAGGACACTCCACTATAGCCTAGTAGTTGCACTCCCCTCACTATAGATATATTTCTGTCAATTTGATATAACCATGATTAGTAAGTCGATCCTACAAAGGTTGTTCGTAATTAGAGCTGGGTCAATTTACCGTTTTACCCCTAAAGTTACTTCATGTTCCTTATGTCCCGTTGATTCTCTAATGAACAATTGGTTTGTGGTCCAACCAGTAGATGGAATCCCTCTCAGGCCAATGAGAGGGTGGGGCTCCTTGTTCAAGACCTAGAGTCAATACTTAAGGGAACTACCTCTCTCCCGTCCCTAAAAGTGGGTAGGAGTGAATTCCATCTTGCACCCCACGTCCTCAGCCATTCACTCAGTCTTACCCCTAAAATGGGAGGCCTATTGAGTCGGCGAACTCGAGCCACTCTCACCCATGCAAATATAAGGATAATTCCCAATAAATAGGAGTTCATGGTTAGCTCAGGATTAAGATCGAGTTACCTAGGTCATCGAATGAAAAGAAAATCAGTCTCAACAGTAAACGACATTATAAAGTGAGAGTGATTTTTTTCATGGTCCGATCTTATGCAATACTCATTGCATAGAACGCCCCCACTCACATGTCTCCGCATGTACAATTTAGTGATCACATTGTTTATGTCATATACAAAAGTGGGGTGCATCCATACTGTCCCCAAGATAAGGTACTCAGCCTTATCCCTGTACCATAGATCATTTTGACTAGATACTTGAACTTGATCCACTCTTATGTCTCTACATATAGTTCAAGTAATCATACTATAGTCAGAGTGTTCTTAGTTTATTGGATTTAGATTAATGATCGTAAAATTCACTTTATTCAATAACAATCTTTACTGAATAAACATCAATAATAACTTTATTGAAAATAGAATATGTTTTTGTTTACAAACTATGAGTTTTAGGACATAAAAACCAACAAAGTATCATCATATAACATCATATCATCATATAGCATTATCACATCATCATTTAACATCATCACGTCATCATATAACATCATCACATCATTATTTAACGTTATTACATCATCATATAATATCATCACATTATCATTTAACGTCAATACGTCATCATTAACGTCATCACGTCATTATATAACATCACTATGTCATCATTAACGTCATCACGTCATCACATCATCATATAATATGTCACATCATCATTTAACGTCATCATGTCATCATATAACATCATGGCATCATCATATAACACCATCACATCATCATTTAACGTCATCACATCATTATATAACATCACCACGTCATCATATAATATAAAGCATAAATGACACGGGCAAGGACCACTGAGCAAGTGTTGTCATGCATAAGACAAGTCTTCCAATCAAGTCGATAGTAAGGTCACTTACCTTATTAGCTTAAGCTGGTGTCACCAATTTATCTTTAATGAAATACAATTTTATCATTTAAATCAAAGTCGACCTATGTGAGCCCACGACATAAATTTATTTTTTTGATAATATTATTGTTAAAACTCTATTCACCCCTCTATGGTTGCCATATCGATCCAACAAATGGAGATGTGGGAAACCGTTTACCATTTTTTTCCTTATTTTTTAATTTTATTATTATTATTTTTGTACACTTGCTACACTTCTGGGCATGTAGCAACTTATTTACCATGATATTTATTTGATTCTAGGTATATTTTTGTTACATGGTTTATAATGAAACTAAGTTTGTACGTTATATCATGGAGTAGCATTACAACTCATTAGTTTTACCTCCGGTAAAGATTAAAGGGCAACCTAACGCGATCCCATGGGTGTGAAAACTTAATAGTATCTTGGTAACCCCCTTTAAAAGTTGTATATAAAGTTCCACATTACTTAAGTATCTTAAAAGTCTAAAACGGGGTTATTTTTGGTGAAGGGCATTATGTCATTTTACATCTCTACTCGGTTTACCATCTTAGGCATATCCAATGGCTACCAAATTTCACACATGACTTTAACACACCATAATATGCCAAGTATTAAATTTTCATAAGCAGCAGAATTCGTTTAGAGGGTCAATTTAACGTTATGAAATTTCTCCAAGAACAATATATCGTTGGGAACTTCGCGGCACCTTAGATACTTAGGTAGCAGTAGAAACTATGCTCCAACTTCCTAGAGCCAAAAGTAAAGTCCGTGGATACCTACTGGATTAAGGATGCAATGTCCACAAGTAGGTTACTTAATGAATATATTTATATACTCACCCCTTTCCTCTTTCTTTTTTCTAGGTGTTTGTTGGCTGTTGGTCAAGGTGGAAGAACGTTCAAGAGCTAAGCGGTCCTAGAGAGAGTTGTTCCGTAGTGTTAGTCTTTACTATTTCAATCTGTTGTATTTGGTTTTGCATTTGTATCTTAAATCCATTTTCCCCTTTTATAATAAATTCCAACACTCTTTTATAATTGGATTATATTTGGGTAATTTTGTCTTTATTTCTATTTAAATTTTATTAGGTATTCATCTTATGTTTTATTTTGCTTTTATTTTTATTTGATTCTACATTCATCTTTAGTCATGATCCGAGATTTAAAGCCTTGAAAATCAGGTTGTAATAGGGTGGGGCATCATTGTTTAAGTCCAAAATCAGTACGAGAACAACTCATATACTTTCCCTGTATAAAATGTAGTGAATTCCATCTCATGATATTATGTTCCCAATTTCATATTTTGTGAAGTCCAAAAAATGTTAGGATCAATTAAATCGGCTACAAAAGTCATTCCAACCGATGCAAATCAAAGGACAAGTCTTCATAGGCAAGAATTCATAATTCACTCAAGGTGAAGGTCAAGTCACATATGATCATCCTATGAAATATTAACATTGTCAATTCGTGAATTTATAAAGAGAAATTAAATATTTTTCAGTTTGGTTTTATACAAACTCATCGTATAGGATACACGAACTATCATTTTTCCACATAAATGATTTTGATCAAATCATTTGTAACAATTAAAAAGTGGATCGTATCAACTGTGTTACTGGAATAAGACACTCAACCATATCCATACACAGATCATTTAAGTTATTACTTGAACGTAATTCTCCCCTATGTCAATCACCTATGATTACATTAATAACCTTGGATTTTTCATGCAATATATAATATTAAATTACAAGTAAAAAATCAAAATTATTGAATTAAATAAATTCCAACCCCTATCATGACCCTTTTTTTTTAGGCCTTAGTCTCAAATCGTGACTAAGAAAACAAGACAAAAATAAATAAAATAAAAGGCAAGTAAAACATACCTGAATAAATTTTGAAAATACAGTAAAATTATAATTAAAAAAAATCAAAATCCAATATAAAATGGTAGTCAAGTTTGTTACAAATGGTTAACGGGTTTGGAATACAAATTTCAAAGAAAAAGTAAAAGACCCCAAAATACACAAATGCACTGATGTTTCAGATGACCTTCTTTGTGCCGGCACAGCTCTTGAACACTCCCCCACCTCGACCGACAACTAGTGAACACCTACAAAAAGAAATGAGGAAAGGAGTGAGTATAAAAATACAATAAGCAAGCTACTTGTAGATTTTCATCGCATCCAATCTCTAGTAAGTTACCACAGACTTTTCTCTAGGCTTTAGGAAGTTTGGTCTAATTATACAACTCTCTGGGCTTTTAGAAAGGCCTAAAAGTTTTGAGAATTCTCTGGCTGCTCAAGAACCCACTCTAGGTTTGAAGGTGGTTTACCCATTTATGGAACCGTAGATACACTAGGCAGTGAATCTTAGCTTGTGGTGAACTACCTTTATTGTTCTGTTGACTTAAGTAGCTTGCTTTGTTTACACAATGAATGACCCATGCCCTCAGTTGAGGCACTACACCTTATAATGATCTCGAGGGATAATATGGTGTCGTTTAATGTGAACATCATCTATGAAATGTTAGTTGGTGGACCCTCCCATAGGACTATAAAGTCATCCTAGTGTTGAAGGAGTGACATCCGTGTGCTAGTTAGCTATTGTGTCAACTTACGTGATCCAACACACCCACTTAAGATGGGTTTACAATCCAATGACCCGATTCAGGAAATGTTGGGATTTATGCCCTAACGTCTCGTAATTAATTATTTAGTTTTTAACAATAATTTTCATTATTTTATTTGTAATTTAATTATTATCCATTGTATGAAAATCCAATCTTATTAATGTAATCTTGAATAGTACGTGGTTGACATACAAGAGAATCGTGTTCAAGTAATAACCTAAAGAGTCTATAGTATATGGATAAGGTTGGGTGTCTTGTCCTAGTAACACTATTCATACGGCTCACTTTGTAATCGTTACAAATGATTTGATCCAAATCGTTCATGTGGAGACATGTAAGTGGGGGTATCCTATACAATGAGTTTGTATAAGACTGGACCAAGAAATATTTAATCTCTCTTTGTAAATCCGTTAATTGAGAAGATTAATATTTCACATGATGATCATATGCAACTCGATCTTCATCTTGAATGAGTTATGAACTCGTGCGTGTGAGGACTTGTCCTTTAATTACATGGGTGAGAATGGCTATTTTAGCTGATTCAATATGCTTACTATTTTGGGGACTTGACCAAACGGGGAGTTGGGAACATAATATCATGAGATAAAATTCACTTCTTTCCATATAAGGAAAGTGATGAGTTGTTCTCTTAAGTACTGATTTCATGACTTGAACAATGGGCACCACTCTCTCATTGGCTCGAGAGGGACTTGGTTTATGATTGGATTATAGACAAATTGTTCATTAAAGAATCAGTGGTACTTAAGGTGAAAGATGTAATTATAGGGGTAAAACGGACTTTTCACCTAGCTATAATTATGAACAACTCGTGAAGGATCGACTTGCCTGTAATGATTATATCAATGGACATAACTTGTCCTAGAGTGCATAAGAGTGCAACTCTAGGTCTACCGTGGAATGAGCTATACTTAATGAATGAAAATTGATTAATTAAAGAGTTTAATTATTTAATTAATTTTATATCATTTGAATTTATATTCTGTAGGTCCATAAGGTCCCTTTGCTAGCTCAGAGTAACGCTAAAAAGTTCAATTTATTTGAAAGAAAATTTGAAGTGTTCAAATTGATCTTTAATATATTAGATATATTAAATATAAAGAAGAAAATAAATTTAATTTGAAATGTCAAATAAATATTTAATATATTAGATATATTAAAGAAATAGAGAAAATATATTTAATTTCAAGTGTTCTTGGATAGAGAAAATCCAAGGTTATTAATGTAATCTTGAATAGTATGTGGTTGACATACAAGAGAATCGTGTTCAAGTAATAACGAGTCTATAGTATACGGATGAGGTTGGGAGCCTTATCCTGATAACACTATTGATACGGCTCATTTTGTAATCGTTACAAATGATTTGATCCAAATCGTTCATGTGGAGACATGTAAGTGGGGGTATCCTATACAATGAGTTTGTATAAGACAGGACCAAGAAATATTTAATCTCTCTTTGTAAATTCGTTAATTGAGAAGATTAATATTTCACATGATGAGCACATGCGACTCGATCTTAATTCTGAATGAGTTATGAACTTCTGCCTGTGAGGGTTTGTCCTTTAATTTACATGGATGAGAATGACTATTTTAGCGGATTCAATATGCTTACTATTTTGGGGACTTGACCAAACAGGGAGTTCGGAACATAATATCATGAGATGGAATTCACTTATTTCCATATAAGGGAAGTAGATGAGTTGTTCTCTTAAGTACTGATTTCGGGACTTGAACAATGGGCTCCACCCTCTCATTGGCCCGAGAGGGACTTGGTTTATGATTGGATTATAGACAAATTGTTTATTAGAGAATCAGTGGTACTTAATGTGAAAGATGTAATTACAGGGTTAAAACAGACTTTTGACCTAGCTGTCATTATGAACAACTCGTGAATGATCGACTTGCCTGTAATAATTATATCAATGGACATAACTTGTCCTACATTGCATAAGAGTGCAACTCTAGGTCTATAGTGGAATGAGCTATAGTTAATGAATGAAAATTGATTAATTAAAGAGTTTAATTAATTAATTTTATATCATTAGAGCTTATATTCCGTAGGTCCATAAGGTCCTCTGGCTAGCTCATAGTAACGCTAAAAGGTTCCATTTATTTGAAAGAAAATTTGAAATGTTTAAATTGATATTTAATATATTAGATATATTAGATATAAAGGAGAATATAAATTTAATTTGAAATGTCAAATTAATATTTAATATATTAGATATATTAAATAAATAGAGAAAATATATTTAATTTCAAGTGTTCAAATTAAAATTTAATATATTAAATATGTTAAATATAAATGGAGAAAAATATATTAATTTGAAGGGTTCAAATTAATATTTAATATATTAGATATACTAAAAGAAAAATATATTTATTGTATTTAATACAATTAAATATTAAATCATATTTTGATACATTAAATAAAAATATATTTGAAATTTGAATGAGATTCAAATTAATTAAATATATATTAGGATATCTTATAATTATATAAATATGATTTATGTAAGGTAAAATATCCTAATATACAAAATATGCAAATATATTATTTTGCAAATATTCTCCGGGACCGAGGGGTTGAGCCAAAGACAGATCAATCTCTCCTACTTTCTCTAGAGAATGAAATTACATCTCCAGAGAATTCTCGAAACTCTTTCTTCTTCACCAATCCCTTTGGGATTTTCTTTCAAGAGGCTCCCACAAGCCTTGGCCTTGTGTTCGAGTCATAGCAAGGAAGATCTTAGGAATGTTAAAGAATTTCTGCATGGTTGGAATACTCCGAGGAGTCTTGCAAGATAGGGTTTCTACAAAGGTAGAGTTATTTCTCTTCTCTTTATTGCTTTGTTTTAATTCTTAATAAAAATCAAAATGGTTCTCAATACTTCCGCTACGTGGATGAAGAGTTCATTCCCTTCAATTGGTATCAAAGCTTATTAATTTTTATTTTGAATTAAAAGTAGCATGGTGGGTGTTTGATTTCAAATCATATGTTATATGTGTAATATTGTTTTGTAAAATTGATTGTTTTTGGCATATCGATGTGGCAATAGATTTACCGATTTGTTAGAGAAATGTATATGGTTAGATTTATTCTAAATTGAAAAGAGACAGCGGCGGTGACGACTTTCATCAATTCGCTATTACAGTTTAGGTTTTTTTTGAAATCTTAATTTTATTACATCTGGAATTGTTCTCTGAGTAAAAGATCTACCTTTATACTTTTTTTAAATGAAATAAGTATATTAGGAATTATTCTGAAAAGTTCTAGATTTGGAATTGCTCTGAGAATAAGGAAATTATATATTAAATTTGGAATGATTCCAAAGCAAAGATCTCTTACCCTAACTATTATTACGTTTGGAATGATTCTAAAAGGAAAATGTTAAAATTTAATTTTAATTTGGAATTGTTCCAAAACAAAAGAATTTATTACATTTGGAAGGTTCCATAACTGACATATCATTAAATTTTAGAATTGTTCCAAAAAGAAAAAAGACATATATATATGTCTTCGATTTAAATGATTGTAATTTAATACCATTTCAATTCCTAAGATATACCAAATATGCGGTCAATTTTGCTTTGTTTTTTAATTTAATTATGCATAGGATGTTGTTTTAAATTAATTAATTGGATGCATAAGGTATGTCATTTAGGTTAAAATCTGACCATAGGTTAAGCATAATCATGCATTTTATTTATTTTTGAATATACATGTTATATTTGGAAAATTTTGATTAGGTTGCTTTCAAATAGAATTAAGATGATTTCTTAATAAGTATGTTTTTTCCATATACATTTTAGTATAATTGTTATACTTGGAAATAAATTGAAAAATTAAATTAGGATATTTATTTCTTATATTGAATGCATGATATTTACTTAATAAGATGAGGGCATGTTTTAATATGATTAGAATTTTTTAGTGATCTATTAAATTTGATTTTAAAGGGTTTAAAATGTTAGAATTTTAAGATTATTCCATAAGTGAATTAGTTTTTCAATAAGATTAAAAACGGTTTAATTCACGGATGTTCATTGATTCAGTAATTAATAGTTAATTAAAGATTAATGAATTTTAAGTAAAAATTGACTGTAGGGGAACTCTGTTTAAAGAAGGTTCTGGTTAGGCTAGGCTGAGGTACTTAAGTTGACAGAAATTGAACACCTCTACCTGAGAACTAAGCCTGGGAGTTGAATTAGTCAAATTTTATTTAATTTCATTAAGCAGACTCATAATGTGATTAGTTTTTAATAGTTTAAAAACTTGTAAGTCACATTAAAACAATCCAACCAACATAAGGGTTATGAAAGGGTAGATTGGAAACTTAGATAAATGAGATTAGCCTATTTGTTGGAGTAATAGAAAACTCTCTCAAAATACTTAGTGGGAGAAGGACGTTTGTCAAGATATGAAGATATTAAGGACACATGTCAAGATATCCTACATTCTCTATTATTGATTCCCACCGTGAGATTCATGCGTGCCTCGTGGCGGCATTTGGACCGTCCCCCTACGGAAGGTGTTTGCATGAGTCAATACCAAGGTGAATATCTTGAGAAAGTGTTTATAGTAAATGGGAGAAGGAAATGTGTCAACATATCCTATGGTCTCCATCATTGGTTCATAACGTGAGATCCATGCGGGACCTCGTGGGGGCTTTTGGATTGTCCCCTTATGGAAGGTGTTTGCATGGGTCAACATC
The DNA here is from genome assembly GCF_002738365.1 of Cucurbita moschata. Taxonomy (NCBI): domain Eukaryota; kingdom Viridiplantae; phylum Streptophyta; class Magnoliopsida; order Cucurbitales; family Cucurbitaceae; genus Cucurbita; species Cucurbita moschata. The sequence continues at coordinate 889,906 of NW_019268573.1, forward strand.
AGGGTGAACTCTTGAAAAGGATAAGATAGTAATTTTATTTCCAATACTTGACCTACCCTACGGCGGCACTTGTTGGGATAAAATTACAAGATCTAAAATGGTGGGTAACATTTACGAAGAGATCATTAAGGTTGTTAATGATGCTCTTGACCGAACTAATGGTAACTAAATATTATAAGAATAAGAGTTATTCTGATATAATGTTTGGTTGAGATTGTCTCAATTTACTGAAGGAACACTTGACCTACCCTACGGCGGCACTTGTTCTAAATCACTAAAGTACCATTGCATTAGAAATGGTTTATAAGATTCATTTTATAAAATTGTTTGTTTTCTATGCTGAAATTGAATAGATAGTTGATTGTTTGTAATTAAATAATATTTTATATATTTCAAATATTATGTTCAAATTCTCTCTAGGGTTTAATTTTCATTCCTGACATGTGAGATTGAGAAAATTTTAATACTTGGAAAAAATAATATTAGAACTATATGATGGTAATATATGATTTTTTTTTTTGTCTTTATTGAGAAATGTTCTCAAGACCTATTGTCAATGTGAATCGAATTTTTCGAAGAGCATACGATTGGTGAATAAAAAATGATGAGAAAGCTTTGTTCATGTCTTCTAGTTGACATGTTGGATGTCATGACTAAAAGATAAGAAAATGACAAAAACACGTGCGATGTTTAAGTCAATAAAAGCTAACTTTAGATAGTTATCTAAATGATCTCGAAATTAAGTATTACAAAAATTTAAGAAAAATCTTATGACTAAAGCTATGATAGGAAATAGTTCTTAATGAGCAAGGAGAGAGAAATTTTCGAAATTACTGTGGAGAGAAAAATCTAAATGATAGTAAATTTGATTTACTAGATTTTTTGTGGAGACTAAGTGACACCACTGAATAATTTATATAAGATCTACTATCAAGATTTGTTATTCATTACATTTATATGTAATTCTTGAAAAATACTTGATGAGGTAGAATAGATTCTACTAGTTGACATTAGGAAATTAATATCAGTGGGTATAGTGGAAGACATTGAGATGTCGTTAAGTAAAAATTGTTACTAAATGCTGAATATGGTGCTTTTAATAACCATGAGAGAAATTCAATTTCTCAAACTTTAGTTCATATATTATGAATTACTTTGAAGTATTAAAGTTTATATTTTCAAAATTGTTTGAAAATATGTTCGGCCCAAATTAAGTTCAATTAGTATGTGTTATGCTACAAAACATTGAGATATTCATGATTAGAGAATTAAGAATAAAAAGACAAATTGTTTTCTCCAAAAGATGATACTTGTCTTTGCTAGTTAATTTGATTAATGTCAAATTGAGTACAATGAAATGATTAGTAAAAGTTAATTCTCTAAACGTTGTAGTTAATTACTTTACATGTCTATAGATCTCGCTTTTCATGCAGGATAATCATTGGGCTTTTATTGAATAAGGTGCAAGACAAAAGAACGTTTTGGGCTTATGCAATGCAAAATTCAAAGAGTACTGTTAATATTTTATCAATCTGATTAATGATTATTCAATATATAAGTATCCTTATCAAATGTAACTTACTCTATTTTTTTGAAAAGTTCAAGAAAAATGAGACTAAAGTTAAATCCATTTTGGTAAATCTATCAAGACACTATGATCTGATTATAATGAATAGTACGTGTAATGACCCAAAATTTTCTACTTAATTTATGGTCGCTATTGTGTACATACCATAAACATTGAATACGGAAAACTTCATTTAAATTCAATAAAACATAACCTTTAACTTAAAATACAGCCATGGACTTACGTGTTTCAAAAACATCTTTAAAACGACACAACAAAAGACCCGAATAAAATAAATAAGCGTTAAGTTTAAAACATCATATTCTAGCCTAAGTCTAAGAAAATAAATATCACTATCCTATGCATGTGCCATGATCTCGAGTTGCGATGCCGTCATCAGCCGTACAGGAATGTCTTGCCTTAACCTGAAAAAATGTAGTAGCACATGGCTTGAGTATTTAAAGAAATATTCAGTAACTGATCCTATTATTGGGTTAAACGCAACAATCACATGCAATGAAATGATGAAACCTAGCTTTCGTTTCATTTCTTTTCATTTTGTTTTCCCTACGGTGCTGTCCTAACGGGTAATCGTGGATGTGTACCATATACTCTATACACAACCCATACGTGCGAGCATGAGCTCACCAGCTAGTTCGCACACCGCTGGGCCATTTTCCTTATCCGGTGGGCATACTCTGGGAGCCCCTTATGCCTGGAGCCGTTAGAACTAGTAACCGTCACGGCAGTGCTATGCAAAGCATAACGATCGTTGTCCTGCCATTGGATGTACGCGTCCGTACCCTCGTGATGGGATAAGGGTATCCCCCCAGATGAATGAAGACACATAATGCATGAGGTCCCCACTACTTCTACAATTTCATTATCCTTTAATACAACCCCGCTAGCATTAAGTACATATCATATCATTTTTCATATCGTTTCAGATATCGTTCATCATTCATATCATATCGTTTCTCATTCTTTCGTTCTCAAATCATACATAATTATAACGGGGTTATATTTCATGTCATTTATCGTAATTTCATGCCATTCATATTATGCTGTATACACACAATTTAAGAGACCTAACATAACATTCTATGCTTTTAACATAACATTTCATCATATACATATCATACCATGACATATTGCATCCCAATGTATCATATCATAAACAAGTAATAACGTAAACACTTCATAGTCATATCATGCTCTAACTTATCATAACCTTAACGTTCTTATACCTATCACAGACATATCATTACGTGAACGTACCTTAGTCATATCATCACAAGAACTTTACCTAACGCTATCGTTCTATCAATCTATCACAAATCTATCCCTTTCTACACGTAACCTAACCGTATTCTTCCATCAATTTCTCTTATCCATATCACTCCGGTATGTAACCTAACCTTAACGTTTCGTGAACGTATTTTACTCCTATCGTTACATTTTGTTTTGTGCATCCTTCTTGTATCCTATCTCAAACATATCCTTGAACACATCGTACAGTAACTATTATCATACAATTCACATATTATAACATATACATAACATATAGGAAGCATATCGATCCACAGACGATTCACACATATCAATATATATGACACGTGCAGAACCACAGGGCACGTGTCAACATCAAAATATAATCATGCCGATAGTAAGGTCACTTACCTGGCTAGGTTATTTCGTTGTCACGAATATATCTTTAATTAAAGTTCGATTCCGTCCTTTGAAATCCGAGTCAACCTTATTAATAAGATCTATCTTCACGTAAATCTCCGGTGAATCTCAATTAGGTAAATGTCATTCTCTCTTTTTTTTTTCTCAAGTAAATCTGACAATGATTGTTTTTCTTTTTATTTTTGCAGCAATATTACTTTCTGGCGCAAGGATGGGTTGAGGAGAGATAATTGTGGGAAGGGATGAGAGGTTAGTGGAGAGGGGTGGGGAAAAGTTTTTTTATTTTTTTATTTTTTATTTTTAAATTTATTTATTTATTATTATTATTATTTTAACTATTTTTATAATTATTTTTATTTCTTTATATTATTTTTTTGGCTATTACATTATATCCCTCTAAAAGAATTTTTCGTTCCCGAAAGTATTTTAATTTTGGAATAACTCGGGTCCTTATTCTAAGAGTTGTTAAGTCTTCAAGTACCACAAAGTAAAAATTCTTAACAAGTATACCCTAATCCGTATGAGTCATAGCATTTATTTGCATGCATAAAACTTTCATAAGCATATCACTTTGTATTCATAAAATCTCCTCTCTTTTGATTATGTTTTCCAAATTTGGAAAACATAATCAAAAGAGATTTTCACAGGAAAGAGAGGAGATTAGATTTGGAAAAGTAAAGTTAAAGAAAATCTGGTGAGTAGAATTAAACCCATTGTAATAAACTGCCTAAAAGAATGAAACTAATTAAAAGAATTAAATTTAAATTGTTTAAAATAATTAGATATGGAAGTAGAATTGAAAGGCTAAACAGAATTAGAGTCGAAAGAAACAAGAAAAAAAAAAAAAACAAAGAGAGAGGATTTTAGGAAAGAAAAGAAAGTTAGAACATTTGAAGATGACAAGTACCGTTCATATGGCAATGACAAAATTAAAAGGGACCTCATGCATTTTGTATGTTCATAAGCATAGGGCTACTTCCCCTAGAGATGATGAGTGCGGACGCGCACCTTATGATGAGCGCGAATGCGCACAGGTGCGAAAGCACACAAATGAGGGTGTTCATGAGGCGCATGACACTATGGGGTTCCGCTGACCTCCGGACGTCGCTACAGATTAGCTTGACCAGAGGGTCCAGGGGGTGTGCGAGCGCCCTGGGGATTCACACTCGCACGTGTGAGTCGTGTGTAGGGAAGTACTACACATCCAATTTTCTGAGACTGGAGGCCACCCCTAAGATGATTAGAGATAGGTCCCTAAATCATGATTGCATGTGTTTGCATTTGCATGGCCCCTATAGCACGGCCACTTACTGAGTATTCTTTGAAATACTCAGGCCGTGTGCCACATCATTTTTCAGGTAAAGGCAAGGCGCACTTGTATGGAGGACGGCGGCATCGCGAGCAGAGACTGTGGCACGTGCATAGGGTAGATTCATATTTAAATTTCTAGTCTTAAGTTAGAACAGGTTGTTTTGCATTTCATTGTTTTAAATTATTTTGTATTTGTTTTTGTTTTCTCTAAATTTTCAGTATTTCATATTTAAACACGTAAGACCATGGCTGTGTTTTCCGGAGAAGTTGTTTTAAACGTTTTTTTTTTTAAATTTGCGTTATCAATTATGTTCATGTAAGAGCTATATTTCCGCATTATAGATGAGCATGAGACGTTAGTAGTGACTCTGAGTATGTGGAAATTTAGGGTCGTTACAGTTGGTATCAGAGCTCTAGGTTTTAGATTCTGTAGACTGGCCTACAATGTAGGCTTGGCACGTTCCATGGTCCCAACGTCGATGCCCCGTCACCGTCAGGTACGCCTTGCATAAGATAAGAAAAGAGAAACGTTTTCAAACTCGCATGCATTTTTATGTTAATGTTACTGAAATTGTTTTGATATTTCACGTATTTATTTAAGAGCATGATGTGATGTGTTGCATGATGAGTGATTTTGTTTGCAATATGATGTGAACTTGGAAGATGTGATGCATAGCATAATTTCATAGGTAATGAGCCTTAAATTTAAGAGATGATATCTTGGTTTCTAGAACCATGCTGCCTAGACCATGCGAAAGAGTAAGACGAGGAAGGGGACTACCTCCTATTAGAGATAGAGGACGAGGTGAGGCTGAAGAGAGCCCACCTCGAGAGGGATCAGAGACATGGTTTGAATTAGAACCCTTATTGTATGTATGGTCGGCAAGCAGCCCTGAGAGGGTAGACGTAGTAACTAAGGATAGAGTAAAGAATGACCAAGCAATAGTAGCCGACCAAACTCTAAGCGTAGTCCTAATAGTAGTAAAGATTACCGACTTCGACGTAGTACTAGGCATGGATTGACTAGCTGCAACCCATGCTATTATAGAATGTTGCAAAAAAAAAAAAAAAAAAAAAGCGATATTCTCACCATCGGTGGGACCTAGCTTTAAATTTAAATGCACAAGTACTGGGACTATCTCAAATGTAGTCTCGATGATGAAAGCAAAGAGATTAGTCCAACAAGGCGATTGAACTATATTAGTAGGTGTTGTAGACGTAAGAGGAAAAGGAAAGACTCTTGAAAACTTGCCAATAGTAAAGGAGTTCTCAGATGTATTTCTGGACAACCTACCTGGAATACCCCTTCTCGAGCGGTCGACCTCGTCATCGAACTCGAGCTGGGAACTGGGCCTATTTCTAAAGCACCCTATTGCATGACGCTAACAGAGTTGAAGGAACTCAAGGTGCAATTACAAGACTTACGGGATAAATGGTTCATTCGACCTAGCATAATACCCTTAGCTGCGCTAGTGTTGGTTCAGAAGAAAGATGGATCGATACGTTTGTGCATTGATTATAGAGAGTTAAATAAGAGAACCATAAAGAACAAATACCCTCTGCCTAGAATAGAAGACTTATACGATCAACTCAAAGAGGCAACGATATTTTCTAAGATAAATCTGCGATCAGATTACCATTAAATAAAGAGTAAAGAAAAAGACGTACCTAAGACAGCAATTAGGACAAGGTATGATTGCTACAAGTTTGTGGTAGTGTCATTTGGCCTCACCAATGCTCCAGCTGTGTTAATGGAGTTAATGAACCGAGTATTCAAGGACTGTCTAGACACTTTTGTGATCGTGCTCATTGATGACATCTTAGTGTACTCAAAAACAAACTTGGTACACCAGGAACACCTCTGAAAAGTCCTAGCCACCCTAAGAGAGAACAAGTTGTATGCCAAGTTCTCAAAGTGTGAATTTTGGTTACGATAAGTCTCTTTCCTAGGATACGTGGCGACAAAGGATGGAGTATCCGTAGATCCTACTAAGATCAAAGCGGTCACGAAGTAGGAACGCCCAACTTCGGTAACACCAGTACAGAGTTTCTTGGGACTAGCGAGATACTATCGAAGGTTCGTGTAGCACTTCGCTAGAATAGCCTCGCCTTTGACACAACTAACGAGAAAAGGGGTACCATTTATATGAAATGATGCTTGTGAGGCAAGCTTCCAAAATCTAAAAGAGAGATTGGTAACCGTCTCGGTACTCACGGTACCCGAGATCTCAGAAGAGTACGTAATCTATAGTGACATCGTTAAAGAATGGACTAGGATGTGTGTTAATGCAACACGGTAAAGTTGTTGCATACGCGTCCCGTCAACTAAAAGAATACGAAGATAATTACCCTACCCACGACCTGGAGTTGGCCGCTGTAGTGTTCACGCTGAAATTTGGTGACACTATCTGTATGGAGAGAAAATTCAAAGTTTAACCGACCACAAGATTTTAAATATTTCTTCACCCAGAAAGAGTCAAATATGAGACAGAGGAGGTGGTTAGAATTGGTGAAGGACTACGATGTAGATATCCAATATCACCCTAGAAAAGCAAACGTGGTCGCAGACGCTTTGAGTAGAAAGGTGGCTCACTCTTTGACCCTCATTACAAGGGAAGTAAGGGTACAAAGAAAATTCGAGGGAGCCAACATAGTGTAGCGACTGAGAGAGTCATGGCACAGCTGGCCGACTTACAGTGCAACCTACACTTAGGCAAAGAATGGTTACCTCCCAACGAGAGGATCCAAGCCTACAGAAAGTCCTAGGCAAGCTAGACAAAAGTCCTAGGCCAGCTAGACAAAAGTCTAGTAGACAGGTTCTCGAAGTCCTCAGATAAGGACTATTGTATTAGGGATGTCTATGTGTCCCAGAGAAGTTAAGGAAGGAGATACTAACGGAAGCTCACAACTCGCCATTTGCCATGCACCCAGGAGGTACAAAAATGTACCAAGATTTTAAACAACATTTCTGATAGAAGAGCATGAATAGGGACATGGCCGAGTTTGTGAGCGAGTGCTTAGTTTGTCAACAAGTGAAAGTTCCTAAACAAAAGGCAGTGGGGTTGTTGTAGCCCCTAAGCATACCAGAGTGGAAGTGGGAAAACATAGCAATGAATTTCATAGTAGGATTACCCAAAACGCACAAAGCATATACAGTGATCTGGGTAGTTGTCGATAGGTTGACCAAATCGGCACACTTTCTACTTGGGAAAGCTACATATACAGTTGACAAATGGGCACAACTGTATGTGAAAGAAATAGTAAGACTACATGGAGTCTTAGTGTCTATAGTGTTGGATCGGGATTCACGCTTTACGTTAGCGTTTTGGCGCGGACTTCAAAAAGCATTGGGTACCCGCCTCGATTTTATTACCGCCTTCCACCCCCCCAAACAGAGGGACAAACGAAGTGTTTAAACCAAATTCTAGAGGGCATGTTATGCGCTTGAGTACTAGATTTTAGGGGAAGTTGGGATTCCATACTCCATCTCATGGAATTCTCGTATAATAACAACTTCCAAGCCACTATTGGTATGACACCGTTTGAGACCTTGTATGGGAAACGGTGTAGGTCCCCACTATGTTGGGACGAAGTAGGCGAAAGAGAGTTAGTAGGACCCGAGCTTGTTCGACTCACCAACGAGGCTGTTCAGAAAAATCGAGTGAGGATGCGTATCGCTAAAAGTCGACAGAAAAGCTACGCCGATGTAAGGCGTAGAAGCTTAGAGTTCGAGACAAGGGGCCTAGTACTCCTCAAGGTGGCACCTATTTAAGGTGTCTTGAGGTTCGGACGTACGGGCAAGTTAAGTCTTAAATTCATTGGACCATTCGAGATCCTAGAGCGAGTTGGTCCAGTAGCGTATAAGTTAGCCCTACCTATAGCCCACTTAGGAGTACACGATGCATTTCATGTGTCGATTATGAGGAAGTACATTACGAACCCTATCTATGTAATAGACTATGAACCACTCCAACTCAATGAAGATCTGAGTTATTAGGAAAAACCAATAAGAATCTTAGCAAGAGAAGTAAAACCGTTATGCTACAGAAACATTGCATTCATTAAGGTGTTGTGACGAAATCACCACACTGAAGAGGCCACGTAGGAGTGTAAGGACGAAATAAAAGAAAAATTCCCTGAGTTAGTATACGAGTTGGAGACTTTCGAGGACGAAAGTTCTTTTTTAGGGTAGATAATGTAACGCCCCGTTGGGTTTAGTTATATATATATATATATATATATGTGTGTGTGTGTGTTAAAATAAAAATAACAAAATAAAGAAAAAGAAAAAAAAAACTGACCACCTCCTTTAATCTCTCCGTCCATCCCCTAAAATACCTCCCTCAGTATCAATACTCAGCCAAAAAAAACAAAAAAAACAAAAATAGAAAGAAAATATTTTTGTGGAGGAAACCAGAAGGAAGGCAGATAATGGAGAGATGGTAGACAGAGATGTCATTTCAAAAGGTTAGTAGTCAGATTTACTTTTTTTTTTTTTTTTTTTTTTTTTTTTCTGCAAAGGATATTAGCAATTATTTAGATCTGAGTTAGAAATTTAGAAATTATCTGTTGCAATGATCTGAATTAGAAATTATATGTCCTAGGTAGGGTCCATGAAAATTGATAAAAAAAAAGAATAGATAGATAAGGAGGAGAGAAAGGAAAAGAAAGATCTGGATACATATTCAAATAAAAATAAAATCTAGCAATAGAATTAAAATATGAGACAGAGAGGAAAAGAGAAGAGGGAAAGATTGGAAGACAGATCAAATAAAAATAAAAATAAAAAATACCAAATTTGGAAAACATAATCAAGAGGAGATTAGATTTGGAAAAGTAAAGTTAAAGAAAATCTGGTGAGTAGAATTAAACCCATTGTAATAAACTGCCTAAAAGAATGAAACTAATTAAAAGAATTAAATTTAAATTGTTTAAAATAATTAGATATGNAATTAGATATGGAAGTAGAATTGAAAGGCTAAACAGAATTAGAGTCGAAAGAAACAAGAAAAAAAAAACAAAGAGAGAGGATTTTAGGAAAGAAAAGAAAGTTAGAACAGTTTGAAGATGACAAGTACCGTTCATATGGCAATGACAAAATTAAAAGAAAAAAAAAACAACAGAGAGAGGATTTAGGAAAGAAAAGAAAGTTAGAACTGTTTGAAAATGGTAAGTACCGTAAATAGAATTATTTAGGAAAGAAAAGAAAGTTAGAACTGTTTGAAAATGGTAAGTACCGTAAATAGAATTAAAATATGACATAGAAGAGAAATAAGTGATAGAAGAAGATATGAGAAATTGTTGTATTTGTATCTATAGGATATAACATTAAATGTTGAATTATCCAAGCCACTTGAAATATTAATAATATTGACATATTATTAATTTAAGTTTTAAGTTTTATTATCCTATATAATTTAGAAACAATGAAAACATGGAATTCGATTTTTATTGAGACCGTTTAGAGCAGTTTTTCACACGGTTAGTTGGATTATTAATTAAAATGTGAAATACTAACAAAATGTGACGAACGATGCGATAGGAAGCAAACCTTGACAACATTTGGTGTAGTTCTTGAGAAACGGGAGCTTACGTAAATAAATTAGGGAATTCTTCGGCTAAGGCCAACCAGGTAAGTGGCCTTACTATAGGATAGGCTAAAAATTGTATGAGTTACGATGTTGTATGAACTATGTCGTATGATGCGGTATATGAGTTATGATGATGTATGACTTATGTGATGTGTGTGGGTTATGATACCTGATGATGTGCTCAGTATTTATATATTTTGATGAATGTCGTACTTGATATGTTTGATGCACTTTGTGGCAATATGATGAGTATGATGATTGCGTGACGTTTACCTTAATATGATGATGTTTTCCATATTGAGCATGCTATATGATGATGAGTGCCATATTGCATCATGTCTTTAGATCGACATAGGACACAACCCTAAGAGCGTGAAAATGATATTAATATAAATATCCACGAGTATGTGTTACCTAGAGTAACAAAGCGATGAGACTAGAGGGTTGTGTCAGAAGAGACATTATGATGGATTTAGAGGGACCTCATGCATTTTGTATGTTCATAAGCATAGGGCTACTTCCCCAAGAGATGATGAGTGCGGACGCGCACCTTATGATGAGCGCGAATGCGCACAGGTGCGAAAGCACACAAATGAGGGTGTTCATGAGGCGCATGACACTATGGGGTTCCGCTGACCTCCGGACGTCGCTACAGATTAGCTTGACCAGAGGGTCCAGGGGGTGTGCGAGCGCCCTGGGGATTCACACTCGCACGTGTGAGTCGTGTGTAGGGAAGTACTACACATCCAATTTTCTGAGACTGGAGGCCACCCCTAAGATGATTAGAGATAGGTCCCTAAATCATGATTGCATGTGTTTGCATTTGCATGGCCCCTATAGCACGGCCACTTACTGAGTATTCTTTGAAATACTCAGGCCGTGTGCCACATCATTTTTCAGGTAAAGGTAAGGCGCACTTGTATGGAGGACGGCGGCATCGCGAGCAGAGACTGTGGCACGTGCATAGGGTAGATTCATATTTAAATTTCTAGTCTTAAGTTAGAACAGGTTGTTTTGCATTTCATTGTTTGAAATTATTTTGTATTTGTTTTTGTTTTCTCTAAATTTTCAGTATTTCATATTTAAACACGTAAGACCATTGCTGTGTTTTCCGGAGAAGTTATTTTAAACGTTTTTTTTTAAATTTACGTTATCAATTATGTTCATGTAAGAGCTATATTTCCGCATTATAGATGAGCATGAGACGTTAGTAGCGACTCTGAGTATGTGGAAATTTAGGGTCGTTACACCTTATAAGGTGTCTTGTCAAATAGTTAGGTATTTTAAATCTTAATTCATACTCCAAAAGGGTCTTTTGGTCATTTACCCCCAAATCTTGGTTTAATTCTTCAACATATTCCAATGGTCTTGTAACTTTGTATAATCCCTTTGCACCATGATATAAAGCTCCTCATCAAATTTCATGTCATTTAGAGGTCACTTTGGTCATAAACTAGTGGTACGTAATTATAGGGGCATTTTAGTCATTTTACACCTACACTTGGTTTAGCCCGTTATCATAACCTAATGGTCACCAAATTTCGTACATAACCTTATCATGCCATATTGAGTCTTCTTCTAAAATTTCATGGACAACATAATTCATCTAAGGTTTGTGACTCAGGCACTTCATTGAAATAAATGTTCATGTGTACAATAAGGTTGGAAAACTTACATAGTTCCTCACTTTTTTATTTTTTATTTTTTTACTATGATTCCATCTACTGGATCAATAGTTTTACTAGTTTCTGATTTACATTGTTCTCCAAATCAGATTTTCTACCCTTAGCTAAAGGTTTACTAATTGACCTGTCTGTCCATACATCCTCAAAATCTCATTTTAAAATATGGGATCTCCGCCTACACAAGAAAATTGTTGGTAAAACTTCAAAATGACACTTTCTTTTCATCTAAATTTTTTCCTCTCCTTATCATTAAAGAAAGACAACGAAAAATTTCAGGGTAGAAACCTTCTCGAGAATTTCTCTTAAGATTCAAACCCATAGTTGATGATAGAACTAGAATAGATATTTTTTGTTTCCTACTCACACGCACTCATACCTTTGTTTCTCGATCAATCTCTAATTCTAATCTTCCTCCTCAATAAGATATTATGGTGCCGGTATAGATCAAAATTTTGTTATAGTCCAATTCTAGCCGGTAATAGATACTGGGGCTTTACAATATTTGACTGATTACGATTCTATATAGTCCATTTACTATAGAAGTTCCCATGAAATTCATTAGAGAAATGTTTTCAATTAAAATGGTTGGTTCTCTATATTTTTAATAATAAAAAAGAGAAAAAAAGAATTGTTTTCCTTTCCTCATTATTGTCTGTATTTGTATTGTTTGTAAGTGTCCACTTGATTTGGTTTCTCATTAAGGTCTCATCTTTGTAGATGAATTCCATATACAAATTTCCCTATTTCCCCACAAAATTAAGAAATTTGTAATATTTCTTCTCTTTCGCTACCTACCCCAATTCTAGTAAATTTTTGGAGTCAAAATCATGATATGAAACTGGTTAAAAAAACTCCACCCTAACCTAATGCTAATTGAATGCACTAGAAATCATATGGATCTATAAACGACTTACTGTATTTGATTTGTGGTCAAACTAGAGTTTGAGAATTTGGTAACTTTCATTGGAAAAGTTGTCAAATAGGCTTTTCTCTTGGTATATCTTATCTGGTATCGCCCAAAACTAATGTTCCTATAACCATAACGGAAAGACATCACAACCCTTTCAATGCCTTTGTAATATCAAGAATGGGCTTAACAAAATTCTCTTCTAAATATTGGTATTATATAAGCATGGTGGATATCCTCAAATGCCATAAAACTTGGGATACTTGAAATTCAAATTTAAAATGACGGTCTTGAAACTTTAACTATAGTAATTGTAACGACCCTAAATTTCCACATACTCAAAGTCGCTACTAACGTCTCATGCTCATCTATAATGCGGAAATATAACTCTTACATGAACATAGTTGATAACACAAACTTCAAAAAACGTTTAAAACAACTTCTTCTCTGGAAAACACAGCCATGGTCTTGCGTGTTTAAAAATGAAATACTGGAATTTAGAGAAAACAAAAACAAATACAAAATAATTTAAAACAATGAAATGCAAACAACATATTCTAACTTAAGACTAGAAATTTAAATATGAATCTACCCTATGCGCATGCCACAGTCTCTGCTCGCGATGCCGCCGTCCTCCGTACAAGTGCGCCTTGCCTTTACCTGAAAAATGATGTGACACACGGCCTGAGTATTTCAAAGAATACTCAGTAAGTGGCCCCGCTATAGGGGCCATGCAAATGCAAACACATGCAATCATGATTTAGGGACCTATCTCTAATCATCTTAGGGGTGGCCTCCAGTCTCGGACAAATTGGATGTGTAGTACTTCCCTACACACGACTCACACGTGCGAGTGTGAGTCCCCAGGGCGCTCGCACAACCCCTGGACCCTCTGGTCAAGCTAATCTGTAGCGACGTCCGGAGGTCAGCGGAACCCCATAGTGTCATGCGCCTCATGAACACCCTCATCTGTGTGCTTTCGCACCTGTGCGCATTCGCGCTCATCATAAGGTGCGCGTCCGCACTCATCATCTCTAGGGGAAGTAGCCCTATGCTTATGAACATACAAAATGCATGAGGTCCCTCTAAATCCATCGTAATGTCTCTTCTGACACAACCCTCTAGTCTCATCTCTTTGTTACTCTAGGTAACGCATACTCGTGGATATTTATATTCATATAATTTTCATGCTCTTAGGGTTGTGTCCTACGTCGATCTAACGACATGATGCAATATGGCACTCATCATCATCTAGCATGCTCAATATGGAAAACATCATCATATTAAGGTAAAAATCATGCAATCATCATGTTGATCAATGCCACAACGTGTGTCAAACATATCAAGCGTCACTCAACAAAATATGTATATACCGCACATATCATCAAGCATCATAATCCACACATCATCATAAATCATACAATTATTTAGCCTATCCTATAGTAAGGCCACTTACTTGGTTGGCCTTGGCCGAAGTACTCCCTAAATAGCTAAACGTAAGCTCCCGTTCCGCGAGAGTTGCTTCCTATGTCGCTGGGGTTTGTTTCCTTAATCGGGGCCGAAAACAGATCCGGGAGGGTCGAAATAGTGGAAATCGGGCTGAAAACAGGTGAGCCGAGCTGAACAGCCGCTGAAGCCGCCAGAGGAGCTGCCGGAGTGTCACCGGAGGGAGCCGAGCCGTTTGCGTCGAGCCGAGCCGAGGGACTGCCTGCGCCGCTGTGTGACACGTGGCGGCAGCAGAGAGAGCCACGTCGAGCGGTAGTGTCGGGTCGAAGCGCGGGTCGCAGTCCGGTTCGGGTCGCGGGCTGTGGAAGGCTACTGGGCCAAGACTAATCGTTGGGCCTCGGCTTACTGGGCTGGGGCGCAAGTGTTTGGTTTGCAGGCCAGCTCAATTGGACCGTGGGTCTAGTCTGGGTTGGTTCAACTGAACCGTAGCTTCTGGGCTTGTTTGAGGTTTGGGCCGCTGTAGTTGGCCTGGGCCGAAGGCAGAGGCCAAGGGAGGAATGGGCTGGCTCTCTTGGGTTTTGGGTTCGGGTTGACCCGGATCCGTGGATCTCATCTTCCTTACCTGACTTTGGCCGATTTTCCGACGAGCTTTCTCTCTCCTTCCCACGGCGTTTCCGTTGCCGATTTCGGTCCTCTTTCTTCCCTTTTCCTCTTTGTTCGTCGTTCTTCTTTCTTTTCTGGGAGTTTTGCGGCCTAAAAGCTCCTAAAAGCCATAAATCTAAGAACGATTAAGAAAACCTAATTTTTCGACCTCGGTTACCGACGATGACGCTTACGAAATAACACAAAACATACCCTGAGTTATTGTGCTTTCGTTAGGGATCCTTCTCAAGGTGGTAACAGGTCGTTTGGTGTCGGTTTGAGGGTGGTTTGAGGGCTCGTCGGAGAAACTGGACACTCGCCGACGTTTGTCTGAAATCTCTCACTCTCTCGAAATTTTCTATCTTTTTTCCCTTTGCAGGTGTTCTGAAGATGCTGGGTGTCGTGGGCTGAGGGCTGGGCGTGTTGTGGCAGTCGTTTCGCGTGGGTTCCGCAAAACTCGACGGTCGCCGGAAAACTCACGGGTTTTCCGGCGACTGAGTTTTTTTTTTTTCTCGTTTTCTCATTTTCTTGTTTTCTCGTTTTCCTCTTTTATTTATTTATTATATATATTATTTTTTTCTTTCTTTCCCGGGTCGTTACATTATCTACCCCTAAAAGAACTTTCGTCCTCGAAAGTCTCAAACTCTTATACCAACTCGGGGTATTTCTCTCTTATTTCGTCCTCACGCTCCCACGTGGCTTCCTCACTGTGGTGATTCCGCCACAGTACCTTAACGAACGCAATTCTCCTGTTGCCAAAGGTTTTTACTTCTCTAGCTAAGATTCTTACTAGTTCTTCCTCGTAGCTCAGATCTTCATTGAGTTGGAGTGGTTCGTAGTCTATTACGTGGATAGGATCCGTAATGTACTTCCTCAACATCGACACGTGAAATACATCATATACTCCTGAGAGGGCTGGAGGTAAGGCTAACTTATACACTTCCAGACCAACTCGCTCTAGGATCTCGAATGGTCCAATGAATTTAGGACTTAACTTGCCCTTATGTTCGAATCTTAACACACCTTTCATAGGTGCCACCTTGAGGGATACTGGGTCCCCTACCTCAAACTCCAGGCTAATACGCCTTACATCGGCGTAGCTTTTCTGTTTACTTTAAGCGATACGCATCCTCGCTCGAATTTTCTGGACAGCCTCATTGGTGAGTCGAACCAACTCGGGTCCTACTAATTCTCTCTCTCATACCTCGTCCCAACATAGTGGGGACCTACACTGTTTCCCGTACAGGGCCTCAAACGGTGCCATTCCAATAGTTGCTTGGAAACTATTATTATACGAGAATTCCATCAGGTGGAGTTTGGAATCCGAACTTCCCTTAAAATCTAGTATGCGAGCGCGTAGCATGTCCTCTAGAATTTGGTTTAGACGCTCTGTTTGTCCATCTATTTAGGGGTGAAAGGCGGTACTAAAGTCGAGGCGGGTACCCAGCGCCTTTTAAAGTCTGAGCTAGAACGCTGACGTAAAGTGTGGGTCCCGATCCGACACTATAGATACTGGGACTCCATGTAGTCTTACTCTTTCTTTCACATACAGCTTTGCCCAATTGTCAACTGTATATGTAGCTTTCCCAGGTAGGAAGTGTGCTGACTTGGTCAACCTATCGACAACTACCCGATCATTGTATAGCCTTTAAGCGTTTTGGGTAATCCTACTATGAAGTCCATTGCTATGTTTTCCCACTTCCACTCTAGTATGCTTAGGGGCTGCAACAACCCCGCTGCCTTTTGTCTAGGAGCTTTCACTTGTTGACAAACTAAGCACTTGCTCACAAACTCGGCCACATCCCTCTTCATGCTCTTCCATCGAAAGTGTTTTTTTAAATTCATCTTTGTATCTCCAAGGTGCATGACAAATGACGAGTTGTGACCTTTGTTAGTATTTCTTTCCTTAGCTCCTCTATTGTCGAGACATATAGGCGTCCCTGATACAATAGCCCTTCATCTGAGGTCTTTGAGAATCCATTACTAGACTCTCAGCTAGCTGGCTTAAGACTTTCTGTAGGTTTGGATCCTCTCGTTGGGAGGTAACCATTCTTTGCCTAAGTGTAGGTTGCACTGTAAGTCGGGCCAGTTGTGCCATGACTCTCTCGGTCGCTACAACTATGTTGGCTCCCTCAAATTTTCTTTGTACCCTTACTTCCCTCGTAATGAGAGCCGAAGAGTGGGCCGCCTTTCTACTCAAAGCGTCTGCGACCACATTTGCTTTTCCAGGGTGGTACTGGATATCTACATCGTAGTCCTTCACCAATTCTAACCACCTTCTCTGTCTCATATTTAACTCTTTCTGGGTGAAGAAATATTTAAAATCTTGAGGTCAGTTAAACTTTGAATTTTCTCTCCATACAGGTAGTGTCACACAATTTTCAGCGCGAACACTACAGCGGTCAACTCCAGGTCGTGGGTAGGGTAATTATCTTCGTATTCTTTTAGTTGACGGGATGCGTATGCAACAACTTTAACGTGTTGCATTAACACACATCCTAGTCCATTCTTTGAAGTCGTCACTACAGATTACGTACTCTTCTGAGATCTTGGGAACCGTGAATACCGGGATGGTTACCAATCTCTCTTTTAGGTTTTGGTTGCCTCACAAGCATCATTTCATATAAATGGTACCCCTTTTCTCGTTAGCTGTGTCAAAGGCGAGGCTATTCTAGCGAAGTCCTACACGAACCTTCGATAGTATCTCGCTAGTCCCAAGAAACTCTGTACTGATGTTACCGAAGTTGGGCGTTCCTACTTCGTGACCGCTTTGACCTTAGTAGGATCTACGGATACTCCACCCTTTGTCGCCATGTATCCTAGGAAAGAGACTTATTGTAACCCAAATTCACACTTTGAGAACTTGGCATACAACTTGTTCTCTCTTAGGGTGACTAGGACTTTTCAGAGGTTTTCCTGGTGTTCCAAGTCTATTTTCGGGTACACTAGGATGTCACCAATGAGCACGATCACAAAAGTGTCTAGACAGTCCTTGAACACTCGGTTCATTAACTCCATTAACACAGCTGAAACATTGGTGAGGCCAAATGACATCACCACAAACTTGTAGCGATAATACCTTGTCCTAAATGCTATCTTTGGTGCATCTTTTTCTTTACTCTTTATTTAATGGTAACCTGACTGCAGATCTATCTTAGAAAATATAGTTGCTTCTCTTAATTGATCGAATAAGTCTTCTATTCTAGGCAGAGGGTATTTATTCTTTATGGTTCTCTTATTTAACTCTCTATCATCAATGCACAAACGCATTGATCCATCTTTCTTCTGAACAAACAACACTGGCGCACTTTCGGGGGATACGCTAGGTCGAATGAACCATTTATCGAGTGTAACGACCCTAAATTTCCACATACTCAGAGTCGCTACTAACGTCTCATGCTCATCTACAATGCGGAAAATATAACTCTTACATGAACATAATTGATAACGAAAATTTCAAAAAAACGTTTAAAACAACTTCCTCTCTGAAAACACAGCCATGGTCTTACGTGTTTAAATATGAAATACTGAAATTTAGAGAAAACAAAAACAAATACAAAATAATTTAAAACAATTAAATGCAAAACAACCTATTCTAACTTAAGACTAGAAATTTAAATATGAGTCTACCCTATGCACGTGCCACAGTCTCTGCTCGCGATGTCGCCGTCCTCCGTACAAGTGCGCCTTGCCTTTACCTGAAAAATGATGTGGCACACGGCCTGAGTATTTCAAAGAATACTCAGTAAGTGGCCCCACTATAGGGGGCCATGCAAATGCAAACACATGCAATCATGATTTAGGGACCTATCTCTAATCATCTTAGGGGTGGCCTCCAGTCTCGGATAAATTGGATGTGTAGTACTTCCCTACACACGACTCACACGTGCGAGTGTGAGTCCCCAGGGCGCTCGCACACCCCCTGGACCCTCTGGTCAAGTTAATCTGTAGCGACGTCCGGAGGTCAGCGGAACCCCATAGTGTCATGCGCCTCATGAACACCCTCATCTGTGTGCTTTCGCACCTGTGCGCATTCGCGCTCATCATAAGGTGCGCGTCCGCACTCATCATCTCTAGGGGAAGTAGCCCTATGCTTATGAACATACAAAATGCATGAGGTCCCTCTAAATCCATCGTAATGTCTCTTTTGACACAACCCTCTAGTCTCATCTCTTTGTTACTCTAGGTAACGCATACTCGTGGATATTTATATAAATATCATTTTCATGCACTTAGGGTTGTGTCCTACGTCGATCTAACGACATGATGCAATATGGCACTCATCATCATCTAGCATGCTCAATATTGAAAACATCATCATATTAAGGTAACAATCATGCAATCGTCATGGTCATCATAATGCCACAACGTGGGTCAAACATATCAAGCGTCACTCAACAAAATATGTATATACCGCACATATCATCAAGCATCATAATCCACACATCATCATAACTCATACAATTGTTTAGCCTATCCTATAGCAAGGCCACTTACTTGGTTGGCCTTGGCCGAAGTACTCCCTAAATCGCTAAACGTAAGCTCCCGTTCCGTGAGAGCCGCTCCCTACGTCCCCGGGGTTTGTTTCCTATCACACCGTCCCCACTTTCCGTAAGTATTTCACAATTAATTTACCTATAATTTAATAAATGTGAAATACGGCTCTAAAACGGCCTCGGATACCTTAATCGGGGCCGAAAACAGATTCGGGAGGGTCGGAACAGTGGAAACCGGGTTGAAAACAGGTGAGCCGAGCCGAACAGCCG